>NC_136980.1:1300000-1600000 GCF_032717465.1 Coenobita brevimanus | reverse complement strand
CATTTTCATGAAAAAAATTACTACATTGTTTTTCATCCCATCCAACAGCGTAGCCTAGTGTGATGATGATATTCTATTTTGTACATGTTTAAGAAGTGGTAGGTGGTGGCGACCATCATCCACTCACTTGATGTAGTGTTGCCTACTTCTTAAGGTGACTCCACACTGAGTGACAAGCCTAATGGTTTCCTGTAACCCAGGAAACCATTTACAACGCTGGGTGGTAACCATATAATCAGGTAACAGAGTGATGAGCCTTCTCTGGGGCCCCTGTTAACTGGGTGGAGAGACACAAATGCAGCGTTCATCCAGGAGCCAACCTCAACATTATTCCCCGCGCCTTGCTGTGATGAGGCGGTGTCCACTACAAGAGAAGACCGGTTCACTGCGTGGAATCGCCCAGCAAGAACTACAGTATTACTTGCCTGCAGTTGATGGGTTTGCTTAGCCAGGAAGACCGGGATGACTCTACTGCCACTACTGCGTGTCTTAGATTGCCGCCTACAGGTGAATGTGAAGCTACCTGTGGACAAGAGTACCCACCAGGTGCAGCCAGGATTCCATGGACTTGAATGGTGAGTAACATTAAGGTGCATTTCATTAACCTTATCATAGTCTCTCCTTTACCTGGCTTTTTGTACCCTGCCTCACCTCACCTGTGGATGGGATAATGATGATGATGATGATAGTGGTGATGGTGGCACATTTATTCACTACCTACCTGTATATATTGCATTGAGCTTTTATATTCACGATGATGATGATGATGTTTCTCTTCAGTATCTACATATTTTACATAGTTCTTATATGCAGTACTTTACTACTACTACTACTACTACTACTACTACAATGAATATTTCAGATGATCCTGCTGCTGCCGTTGCCGTTACCATCGCCGCCGCCGCCGCTGTTGTGAAGGTAATAGAGTTTCGAATATTCTAAGAGAGAGAGAGAGAATATTAAACAGATTATATTAAGATGTCTTCCTGAGTAAATAGGTGGTAAGGCCTTCCCCTCCATTGCTAGGTGGAGGAAGAGAGAGAGAGAGAGAGAGAAAGGAAGGAAGGATATAGAAAATAAAAACAAATTAGAGGAATGAGGAAGAGGGAAAGGGATGAAGGAAGGGAGAAAGAGAGAAGAAAACAAGAGAGAGAGAGAGAGGGGTAAGGGGCTCCACAAACACCAACAGAAGCCACCAATTAACCTAACAAAAGCCGACTTCTCTCTCACTCACTCTCACTCTCTCACTTTCCCTCCCTCTCGCTCACTCCTATTTCTCTCTCTCTCTCTCTCTGCCCCTTCCATTTCCTTCGTCTACCTTACACCCCTCTATTCCTGAAGGAGAGAGAGAGATGAATTATGAAAAAGTGAAGAGAGAAAGTATTGTCTTCCTATACATGTTGAATTAAGACCCAAGAGAGAGAGAGAGCTGAAGCACTCGTCCTCCCTCTCCTTCTCTCTCTTTCTCTCCCAGTTGAACTGATTTAGCTTCTTATATTTTTTTTTTATCTCTTCCTTTCACTATTCTTCTCCCTTCTTCTTTTGTGCTGTCTTTCCCTCCTTCCTTCCTTCCTGCCATCTTGCTCTCCTTTACTCCTTCCATGTTCCTTCCTCCCTTCCTGCCATCTTTCTCTCCTTTACTCCTTCCTTCTTCCTTCTCTCCCTGCTATATTTCTTTTCTTTCCTTCTTCCTCCCTTCCAGCTATCTTTCTTCTTCCTTCCTCGCGCCCTTCCGTAGTTCCATCCTCCCTTCCTGCCGTCTTTCTTTCCTTCTTCCCTCCTTCCTTCTTTCCATCCTTCCTCGCTTCCTTCTTTCTCGTTCATCTCCAAGGCTTACCCCTTATTCTCTCTCTCTCTCTCTCTCTCTCTCTCTCTCTCTCACTACAAGATATCACACTCACCCCCATTGTCCGTCACTTAACGCTCTGATGGGGTAGCATTTGCATGGGGTATTGTTCAGTGTCCTTCATTCATGCCCTTCCCCCCCTCCCCTTCCCCCCATTTCTCCCCTCTATCCTCCCCCTCCCCTTCCTCTCTCCCCTTTTTCCCCTCCTATCCTTCTCCAGTATCCCCCCGTTTTCTTTCCACTATTTTTCTCTTCCCTGCCTCTCCCCTCCCCTTTCCCAATTCTTCTCCCTTCCCCCCTCCCCTTTCCCTTTCTTCTCCCCCTCCCCTCAATCTTCCCTTTCTCTCAGTCTTCCATTTCTTCTCCCTCCCCCTCCTCATTTCCCTCCCTTCAATCTTCCCTTTTTATCCCCCCTCCCAATTCTCCTACCCTTCCTTCCCCCATGCCTCCCTCCCCCTCTCCATTTCCCCCTCTCCCCTCATATCTCTAACCCCTCTCTCGTATTCCTTCTTCCCCTCTTCCCTCTGCCTCGCCTCTCTCCCCTTTCCTCTTCACCATACTTTCTTTACAATTGCTTCTCCCTTCATCTCTTTCTCCCCTTCTTCTTCCCTAACACCTTATTCTCTCTCCCATCTCCCCTCCCTCTCCCCATTTACTTTAATTTCGCCCCTCTATTATTCCTCTTTCCTTCCCTCTCTACTTTCCCCTCCTTACCCTAATGTCCTCCTCCCCCTTTCTTATCTTCCCTTTCCTCTCATATTTCAAACTTTCCTCCCCTTTCTCCTCTTTCTTCCCTTCGTTTAACCTTTTCCCTTCTATTCTTTCCCCTCTTCCCGCAGTCCCATCTCGCCTACCTCGTCTTGTCTCCCCCTTTTCCCCTTTCTTTCCCCTCTCCAATTTACTCTTTCTTTCCTCATTACCTTCTCGCCTACCCTTTTCCTCTCTCCTTTCCCCTCTCTTTTCTCCTCTTCATTTTCTTCTCCCATATCCTTTCTCCCCCCTCCCCCTACCTTCTTTCCCTCTCGTTTCCTCCCCCTTCCCCTCACCCCTCATCATCCAAACCCCTTACTCTCCTTCTTCCCATTTCTCCCCTCTTCCCCTTCCCCTCCCACTTCTACCCATATTCTCTCGCTCTCTCTCTCTCTCTCTCTCTCTCTCTCTCTCTCCTACGAACCTTTTCCGCGAATGGTGTAGGAAAATAAAATGGTTTCCCCTCCTTTCAAACTTACTAAATGAAAAGGGTGGGGAGGGAGGGAGGGAAAGAAAGAAGGGGGAGAGGGAAGGAGGAAAGAGATAGGTTTAAGAGAGAGAGAAAGAGAGAGAGAGGGAGAAACGGATGGAAAGAAAGAGGGGGGGATTTGAGAGACGGATGGAAAGAAAGAGGGGGATTTGAGAGACGGATGGAAAGAAAGAGGGGGATTTGAAAGAGAGAGAGAGAGGAAAACGTAAAAGGAGGGCAGTGAGATCGGAAATGAAGAAGAGAGAGAGGGTGAGAGATAGGGAGAAGAGAGAGAGAGAGAAAGGAAGAAGAGTGAGATTAGATATGAAGGAGAGAGAAGAGAGAGCAGAAAAGACGAAGAGAAAGAGAGAGAGAGAACACTGTAGATGATGATGAGAGAAGAAAATGGAACTACGGACACAGGAAGGATATTATAAAGAAGAAAATGAACAAGAACCAAACCAACTGAGAGAGAGAGAGAGAGAGCACTTGAGCTAGGCCACGAGTCGCCACCAATTAACCAAACAAAGGACTCATCTCGGCACGTTGTATGCTGAGAGGCGCGCTGGAGGGTTAAGGGAGGGGGGAGAAGAGAGGAGGAGGGAAAGAGGTGGGAGGGGAGAGGGGGAAGGGGGTAAGAAGAGGCTGGAAGGAGTGGTGAGGAGGAGAGGAAGAGAATGGAGAGAGAGAGGGGGGGAGGGAAAGGTGGGAGAGGAGAGGGGGAAGGGGGTAAGAAGAGGCTGGAAGGAGGAGTGAGGAAGAGAGGAAAGAAGAAAACAAAGTGGGGGGGGGAGAGAAGGTGGAGGAAGAGGAGGAGGAAAAGAGGCGGGAGGGGAGAGGGGGAAGGGGATAAGAAGAGGCTGGAAGGAGGAGTGAGGAGGAGAGGAAAGAAGAGAATAGGGTGGGGGGAGAGAAGATGGAGGAAGAAGAGAGGGGAGGGGAGGGAGGGAAAGAGGGGAGAGGGGGTAAGTGGATAAAAAGAGGTTGGAAGAAGGATTGAGGATAAGAGAAGATGGAGGGAAGGGGGTAGAAGGGAGGGGAGGGGAGAGGAGAAATTAGAGGGAGGAGGAGAGTAACAAGAGATGGAAGTGGAGGAGTAGGAAAATAAGTAGATGGGGGGAAGAAATGGAGAAGAGAGAGTAGTAGGAGGGAAAGAAGAAAAGGTGGGGAGGGGGGAGGGAGAGGAGGAGGAGGACGAATAAAAAGAGAGACGTAAGCTAGTAAAATGATAGGAGGAAAAAGGAAGGAAGAAGGGTTAGAGTAGGAGGGGAAGAGGAAGAGAGGAGGTGATAAGGAAAGAGAGAGAAAAAATATGAGAGGAGTTGGTGGTGGGGAGGAAGGGGAAGAGAGGAGAGGAAGAAAGGAGGGGAGAGGAGATAGGTAAGATAAGAAGATAGAAGAGAAGAGGATAGGAAAGGCAAGGTAAATTTAGCAGAAGGGGAGGAGGAGAGGGGAAGGGAGAGGAGAGGTTGGAAACTATGACGAAAAGTGAATAAGAAGACGTAGAAGAAGAAGGAGATGGTGAAAAGAAGAAGCAGAAGATGACTTAAGAGCAAAGAGGAATCATTGAGGAGGAGGAGGATGGAAGAGCTGAGGAGGAAGAAGAGGAAGAAAACAGAGAGAGAGAGAGAGAGGAGGAGGAAGGGAACAAAAGGACTTGGAGTGGTAGGGGAGAGAGAGAGAATATTTATGGAATGGGTAAAGGAAAGGATTGATTAGCTAACGAAGACGAAAGAGCAAGGAGAATTAAGTGATAATAAATGAGATAATAGGAAGATAAATGGTGATAAATGGGCATGGGAGGTGATAATTATGTCTGATTGTAACATTTTTGCTTCCTCTCTCGTCTCTTATTTATCTCATTTATTCAGTTATTTCATGTCTCCTATTCGTTTTCATTTTTGGATAAGCTGGATATAGTCTCTTAAAGCGTTTTGCTCGTCTGATTCTCTCTCTCTCTCTCTCTCTCCTTAATTGAAAAGTGGCATAAAGTTACCCAAGACTATTTTTTTTTTTTTTTTTTTCCTTTTTGTAAGCGTAAATTAAAATCAGAACATAATTACATATCAGTTCTTGATGACGATTAAGAGGGAGAACAGTATCAGTAATAACAGAAATTTTATTTGTAATATATAAATGATGTTGGCATAACCGAAGATGACGAAGAGGGTAGTGGTGATAGTAATAGTAGTAGTAGCAGAATTAGTAGTAGTAGTGGTGGAAAAAGTAGTAATAGTAGTAGTAGTAGTAATGGTAAAGGTAGCAGTAGTAGTAGTAGTAGTACCAGTGTTTGTTATTGTTAGTAATAGTTGTTGTTGCAGGAGTGGTGGTGATGGTAGTAGTTGTAGTAGTAATAGTACAAGTTTGCTTATTGTTAGTAGTAGTTGTTGTTGCAGATAGTAGTAGTAATAGTATAAGTTTGGTTATTGTTATTGTTAGTAGTAGTTGTTGTAGCAGATGGTAGTAGTAATAGTAGTAGTATAATTAAATAAGTACCTATAAGTAAATGTAATCTAATATTATAATCTCTCTCTTCAGCTCCCCGGCTCAGCGCGTTTTGGTGAGTACAATATCCTTCAGTAGTTTGATTGATTTTATGTACGTTTATTTTGCATTATTTTTATTTCATTATTTTCTGTATATTTATTTTGCATTTTTTATTTATTTCATTATTTTCTGTACATTAATTTTTGCATTATTTTTATTTCATTATTTTATTATTTTTTTGGCTGATTTATTATTATTATTATTATTATTATTGTTGTTGTTGTTGCTGGTTTTATGTGTATTATCTTATGCTTCTGTGTGTGTGTGTGTGTGTGTGTCAGATTATTCTTTCATTGTTTACTTTCTATTGATTTTTGCGTTTTTCTCGTATTTATTAATATTATTGTTTATTATTCAGTTTACTGCGTCTGTTCTCATTATTTTCGTTATTTTTTTTTTTTCATATTTTCATATATTTTTTCAGTATCAACTACTACTAAATATCGCATAAAAAGGGACATTGACACTCGTAGGCGACAGTGATTCAATTTTTACGGAATAGAATAGTCTGTCATTAATTGTGGAGAGGATGGAGAGCGAGAGACTAACGAGGAGAGTGTGCGTGAGTGAAATGGAGGGAGGGAGGGGGAGGCCAAGGATGAGGTGGAGGGATTGAGTGGAGAGGTATATGAGAGAGGGGTGTTGTGAGCTGGGGGGAGGGCGCTGAAATGGCGGGGGACAGGTTGACATGGAGGCGATTTGTCTGTGGCCGCCTCTTTCGGGATTCAGGCGTCTGGCGGTAGATAGATAGACAGATTTTCCGCACCGTGAGAGTGATCAGAAAAGGGTTGAAATGGAAAATGGCTGAAAGTTTATGAAGTTTGGAACGTGAAGGCAAGAGAGGGAGAGAGAGAGAGGAAGTAATTAAATATGAGGTCATCGTATGGAAGGGATTAAAAATAAGAAATTAAAAGTACAGATAATTTGGAGAGAGAGAGAGAGAGAGAGACGGGGGGGAGGAGGAAAAAGAAAAGTGAAAAATTAAAGAAAGGAGAGAGAGAGAGAGAGAGAGAGAGACTCCTAGCCAGATGGGCGGATGAGACATTGACAGACAGACAGACAGACAGATGCAAGGATGACTGACTCCAAAAGAGGTGAAATGAGGCCTTCAGTTTTTAAAGGGACTGGAAGATTGGTGGAAGTAACTGGAAGAGATTGGGTTAAAGGTTGGTGACTGGAAATGGTTCACTGTGAGAATCAGGAGGCTGGAAGATTGCTGGAAGACTGGAATTGAAAGATTGATGTCTGGAAATGGTTAAGTAACTGGAAGAGATGGGTTAAAAATTGGTGGCTGGAAGTGGTTAAGTGTGAGAATCAGGAGGAAGATTGATGGATGAGACTGGAATTGAAAGATAGGTGACTGGAAGAGATTGAGTTATTTAAGAGACAGGAAGAGACTGGAATTGAAAGATGGGTGACTGGAAGAGATTGAGTTATTTAAGAGACAGGAAGAGACTGGAATTGAAAGATAGGTGACTGGAAGAGATTGGGTGGGTTATTTAAGAGACTGGAATTGAAAGATAGGTGACTGGAAGAGATTGGGTGGGTTATTTAAGAGACTGGAATTGAAAGATAGGTGGCTGGAAGAGATTGAGTGAGTTATTTAAGAGACTGGAATTGAAAGATAGGTGGCTGGAAGAGATTGGGTGGGTTATTTAAGAGACTGGAATTGAAAGATAGGTGGCTGGAAGAGATTGAGTGAGTTATTTAAGAGACTGGAATTGAAAGATAGGTGGCTGGAAGAGATTGGGTGGGTTATTTAAGAGACTGGAATTGAAAGATAGGTGGCTGGAAGAGATTGAGTGAGTTATTTAAGAGACTGGAATTGAAAGATAGGTGGCTGGAAGAGATTGGGTGGGTTATTTAAGAGACTGGAATTGAAAGATAGGTGGCTGGAAGAGATTGAGTGAGTTATTTAAGAGACTGGAAGATTGCTTAATGAAAGGTATTAGGTATTAGAAATGAGAAGACTGGTGATTGAAAGGTAAGTGGGAGGTACAAGATGCTGGAATTAACTGGAAGAGGTTGGGTTAAAGATTTGTGACTGGAAGGGGTTGACTGGGAGATGTAAGACACTGGAAGATTGGTGGAAATGACTGGGGAAGAGATTGGTGTCTGGAAAAAAAAAAAAAAAGTGATTGGTGCATCATTGACTGTACGACTGGATGATAATCGGAATACAGGATGATCGTAGACTGGATAGAAGGATGGAGGGAAAGTTAGAGTCTAGGATGAACTGGACGGAAATTAGAAGCGTCTTTAAAGGGGACTGGAAAGACTAACTGGAAGGAAACAATGCCAGACTGTAAATAAATGGAAGGTCTTTGGGGTTTACTGGAGGGAGTTCTGTGGTGGTGACATAAAACAAGGAGAGAATTGGAGAAACTGGTGTGACTGGAAGGTGTAGGGTGACTGGAAGGGGGCTGTGGGGTGACTGGAAGGGGTGCGTGGGGTGACTGGAAGGGTGTGGGGGGGTGACTGGAAGGGGTGTGTGGGGTGTGACTGGAAGGATGTGTGTGTGGGGTGACTGGATGGGTGTGTGTGTGGGGTGACTGGAAGGGATGGGTGGGGTGACTGGAAGGGTGTATGTGGTGTGACTGGAAGGAATAGTGTGGTGTGACTGGAAGAAGATAAGGTTGTAAGTAACTGGAAGGTCTGTGGAGGTGACTGGAAGGGGAGGGGAGGGGGGGATGACTGGAAGGGGGGTGGCTGGAACATTAACCCCCCCGCCGTAGCCCCATCCATCACCCGCCTGGAAGCTGGAAAATGCACTGGAGACGCCTCGCTCGCTGATGCCCCTTCTTATGCAACCCCCGACCGCCCTCCCGACCCGACCACCGACTTATCCCGACCAACCATACTTTTTTCCAGCCCGCCACGACTACACCTAGACTCAACCCGTTCAGTCCGAAGACGATCCCGAACTACCCCGACCAACTAGACCTCCCCCCGACCTCACCCCGTACCGACTAGACATGATCCCGACCAACCCCGATCAAATCCTCACCCACATCCGACCAAACCTGACGTAACCTTGACTCATCCCGATCAGTCCCAACCCACCCGACCAACTCTGCTTTTCCTCGACCTTACTGCCTGCCGACTAAACTTGTGTATGATAAATCCCTGACTTATTCCGACCTAATCCCGACTACCCGGACCTAATCCCGACTACCCGGACCTAATCCCGACTACCCGGACCTAATCCCGACTACCCGGACCTAATCCCGACTACCCGGACCTAATCCCGACTACCCGGACCTAATCCCGACTACCCGGACCTAATCCCGACTTAATCCGACCTAATACCGACTTATTCCGATCTAATCTCGACTATCCGGACCTAATCCCGACTGATCCCGACCTTTCCTGACCCATCCCGATCACTTTCAGTCCCGACCAGCTTGGCAGTTCCCAAGTCTAAATGCTTACCGATTAATCATAACCCCCGACCAATTCCGACTTGTGCCGATCTAATCCTAATCTAATCCCGACTCAGCCGACTAACCCGAATCGTTCCCGACTTCGTGTTATGCTGAGAGAAGAAGAGCAAGAAAGAGGAGGAGGAAGGAAGGAAGTTAGGAAGGAAGGAAGAGGGGAAAGAAATGGAATACGAGGAGGAGGAAGAAGAAGGGAGGAGGAGGAGGTGGTGACTAGACAACAACAAAAAAGAAAAAGAAAAAAAAGAAAGAAAAAAAAAAGCGTGAGCTGATGTGGAAAGAATGAGGCGAGTCTGTGTGAGAGAGAGAGAGAGAGAGAGAAGGTGGCGAGAGGAGAAGGTGTAATTGAAGACAAAGAGATTAGATTTAGCAAGGAAGAAGACATACATACCTACATATACGTACATACAGTGAATACATAAATAGAGGTGTGTGTGTGTGTAGGAGAGGTGCAATAGAAGATAAGAGATGGATATGTAGATATAGTAATAGCTGGCATTTAGGTACACACACACACACACACACACACACACACACACACACACACACACAGAAGGCATAGTTAACAAGGAAAATAAAGGAGAAAGAAGCATGAAATGTTGGAAGGGGGAAGTGGAGGAGAAATAAAGTATAAGAAAAAAACAAAGATTTATATAGAAAGCAATCAGTTCAGGGGAAGTATATACTGTATGTTCTAGATATGCATAGGAAGTGTGTGTGTGTGTGTGTGTATAAGAGAGAGAATGTGTGTGTGTGTGTAAGAGAGAATGTGTGTGTATGTGAGAGAGCGAGAGAGAGGGAGAGAAAGTGTATTTGTGTGTGTGAGAATGTGTGCGTGTGTGAGAGAGGGAGAGAAAGTGTATTTGTGTGTGTGTGTGTGTGAGAGGGAGATTATGTGTGTATGTGTGTGTGAGAGAGAGAGAGAGAGAGGAGGGGGGGAATCATATCAAAAATAAAAACAATCAAATACATCAACATAAAAACAATAAAAATCACCTTCAAAATAACTTACAAAAACAACAAAAAACAAGACAAACAAATCAAATCAAGACAGGCGAGAGACGGACTTGATTAATAAAGAAAATAAGAAAAAAAAAAACAAATTTCTCCCCAACTTAATAAACTCGACATCGGAAACTAGAGCGAAGTTTTCCTACTGATTTTTTCGTGTTTTTTTCCCTCTTGTTTTATTTTTTCTCTCCCCTCTTTCCCCCTCCCCTCGTCTCCCCTCTCTTCCTCTCCCCTCCCCTCGTCTCCCCTTTCTTCCTCTCCCCTCCCCTCCTACCCTTGTTCTTTCTTTACTCCCCTCCTCCTCTCTTTTTTTTTTTTTTTTTTTTTTTCCACCCCCTCCTCCCCTCCCCTTTTGTCTCCCCCTCCTCGTCCCCTGTTTTTCTTCCCAACGCCCCTCCCCATTTTATCTCCCCCTTTCCTTCTTATTTTCTCTATTCCCTGCCCTCTTGTTTCTCCCCTCTCCCTTTTTTCTTTCCACTCCCCTTTATCCCCCAATTCCTCCCTTTCCTCGTCTCCTCCCTATTCCTCCCTCTCCTTTTCCCCCCCTTCCTCCTCCCTCCTGTTTTATCTTCAACCTCCCCACATTGTTAGTCTACCCGCTCCCCCCTTTTCTCTCCCACCTTTCTATTCCTCCAACCCCTCTTTTTCTCTCCCCTTTCCCCTCCTTTTCTCTTCTCCCCTTTGTCTCACCAACCTCTTCTTTTCCCCCCTCTTCCCCCCTTTATCTCTCCCCTTTCCTACTTTTTTTCCAACGACTTCTTTCCTCTCCCCCTTCTTCCCACCTCTCTCCTTTTATTTCCTATTCTCCCCCTTTTTCTCACCCCATTTACCCCCCTTTCCTTTTCCTCCTCCTTTTCTCTCCAACCCCTACTTTTCTCTCCACCCCCTCCCCTTTTTCTCTCCACCCCCTCCTTTTTCTTCCCCTGTAGAGCAGTGGTATGTAAAAATTTCTCCTCGTTAGAAAAACTTGAGTTGGGAGGAAAGTTTTAGGTGGGAGGAGAAGGAGGAGGATGTTGGAGAGAGAGAGAGAGAGAGAGAGAGGAATATAAAGTTCATTAAAAAAAATTGATGGGAATATTTGAGAATTTTAATACATTGAATTCTTAATAACTTCACTACGAGAACTTTATATAAATCTCGCTCTCTCTCTCTCTCTCTCTCTCTCTCTCTCTCTCTCTCTCTCTCTCTCACACACACACACACACACACACACACACACACACACAAATTCTCTCTCTCTCTCTCTCACACAACTGGAGGGGTTAGAGACAGCCTTCATTAACCCCTTCACCACCAGAGATGTCTAAATTGAGTGAAATCGTCTGTAGTCGGTTTGTTATCATCTGATGGAACCGGGTCAGACTCACAGCTCGAATGCTAAGTGGTTTTAACGTGAAATTTGAAGAGCGTCTCCTTGGTTACTAGTCAAATTTGTTTCATCTGATGGAACTGGTCCACTCAGAATGGGGAATGGTGGTTGCGTGAAGAATCTGGGAATATCTGGAATGGCTGGAATCCGGGAATATATGGGTTAGCTGGAATCTGGGAATGTCTGGAATGACGAATCTGGGTATATGTCGAGTGGTTGGAATCTAGGAATGGTTGGAATCGGAATATCAGGATTGGTTGGAATCAGAATATCTGGAATGGTTGGAATCTGGAAATGTCTGGAATGATTGGAATCTGGGAATGGCTGGAATGGTTGGAATCGGAATGCCTGGAATCGAAATATCTGGAGTGGCTGGAATCTGGGAATATCTGGAATGTGGAAGGTGCGTCTTTCAAGCAACTTCTGGATGGAGGAAGGAGGAGGGGTTTTGTCATTAGGAGAGAGAGAAAGAGGATAGATGGATGGATGGAGGGGTGAAGGATGAGGAGGAAAAATAAAAGGAAAGAGGAGGGATGAGAGAGAGAGAGAGAGGAGGGATGGATGGGTGAAGGACGAAGAAGTATCAGAAAATGAAAGAGGGAAGAAGAAGAAGAAGGAGGAACATGAAGAGGAAAGAGGGAGAGAAAGAGGGAGCGGAAAGGAGAAAGAAAAGGAAAAGAAAGTAGGAAAGAGGGTTAGGGAGGAAGAGGAAAGAGGAAGTAAGAGGAGGTGGGGGTGAGGGACCTTCCATGAGCTGGTTCCAGATTTCCAGACAGTGACGGATGAGGGTGATGGGGGAGGAGGGGGAGTGAGTGAGAGAGAGAGATGAAGGGAGTGGAAGTGAGGAGTGAGATAGGAAGAAGGGAAGGGGAAGAGTACTAGAGAGAAGACGAAAGAAAGGAAATGGAAGAGGGAAGGAGTGGGTTAGGAAGAAAGAAAGAAAAGAGTACGAGAGAGAGAGAGGAAAAAAACAATATGACTCAGAAAAAAAGAGCAAGAAATCAAGAAAAACAAAACATGGCAAAGAAAACGGTGGTGAAGAAGACGACGGCGGGGTAACTTTAGAAAACAATGACATTAGCATAACAAGGCGGGGCTCAACTTTCGTGTTCTTTTTCCATTGACTAACGAGAGGGAGTGACAACCTTGCTCTCTCTCTCTCTCTCGCTCTCTCTCTCTCTCTCGCTCTCTCTCTCTCTCTCTCTCTCTCTCTCTCTCCTTTCCACCCTTTTCTGTTCTTCCTTCTCCTCCTCTTCCTTGACTTCTTATTATCCTCTACTTTTCCTTTGGTGTCTCCCTCCTCCTCCTCCTCCTCCGTAACACCTTTAGTCCCACGGTAACTCTCTCCACCCTCCCTCTCTTCCTCCTAATCCAGACATCCTCATTGACCTAAATTACCCTACCTGGTGAGAGAGAGAGAGAGAGAGAGAGACAATTTCCATATTAAATCTCTCTCTCTCTCTCTCTCTCTCTCTCGCTCTCGCTCTCTCGTCATCATCATCATCATCATTAAACTGTAGGTGAGAGAAGAGGAGGGGGAAAAAAGGTGTGTGTGTGTGTGTGAGAGAGAGAGAGAGAGAGAGAGAGAGAGAGAAGAGGTTGGTGTTGATGGAGGGAGTAGAGTGAGGGGAAATTGAGTTAGGGGAGGGGAAGAGGAGTGAAGAGAGTGATAGTTTTTTAGCTCATTTATTTTTCCTCCTCCTCCTCCTCTTCCTCTCGTCATCTTCCTTTCTCTTCTTATTACCACCATCATCTTCCTTGTGCATCTTTCCCTTTCCAATTTCTTCTCCCTCTCTTTTTCCTTCTTTCCACTTTCCACTTCCTCCTCGTCTCCCTCTTCCTCTCCCTTCCCTCTTCCCCTTCATCTTCACCTACTCTTCTCCATCATCATCATCATCGCCTCCCATTCCCCTCCCCGTCATCATCATCCCGTTCCCATCTATACTGGAGCCTTCTTCCCCATCCTCCCCATCATCCTATCTTCTTGTGTATATCCCTCATTACATCCTCTTCCCCATCCTTCCTCCTTCCTCCCCATGATTGTATTACCTCATTCCCCATCTTTCATTTTCTTCTCCATTCATTATTATTTTCCATGTGTATATTGTCTCCCCATTTATCTCTTCCCCATTTCCATCCCCATTATCATCTCTCTCATTTCCATCCCCATTATCATCTCTTTCTCATTTCCATCCCCATTATCATCTCTTCCCCATTTCCATCCCCATTATCATCTCCCCATCCTCCTCGCCCCCATCATATATCACTTCCCCTCCCCATTCCCCATGATAAGGTAAAGATGAAGACAGTTTTTAGCGATAATTGACATTTTTCTCTCTTCCCCATCTTTATTTTTTCCCCATCACCTTTCCCCCATTCACCATCCCCCATCATCCCCCCCCCTCATTCCACCCCATCTTTCCTTATCCTTCCCATAGTCCCTCCTTCTGTCTTCCTCCTTCCTTACCTCCCCTTCTTCATTTAGCGTCTCTCTCCTCCCCATCCTTTAGTTTCCTCCCCATCCCCATTCTTCCCCATTATTATTATTTTTTTCCTTTCTATCATCCTCACCTCTCCCTCCTCCATCCCCCCCTCATCCTTTCCCATCCTTCCTACGCTCCCTCTTTATCTCCTGTCCTCCCCATGCCTTACCTCCCCATCTATCTCCCCATGTCTTGTTACTCGTTAAGGTAAGAAGCAGTTTTAAGCCCCATAATTGCCACTTACCGTCTCCTTATCCTCCCCATCCCTCTTTCCTCCCCATGTTACTCCCCATTCCCATCCCTTCCCATATTACTCCCCATCCCCATTTGTTCATTGTTCTCCCCCTTCCCTTCCCATCCATTCTATTTCTTCCCCATGATTAAGTTTCCTCCCCATTCCCCATTCTTGCCTGTAATAATCTCCCAGTCATCTTTATTCCTCCCCACCTGCTATCATCTCCCCATCATTCTTATTCCTCCCCATAATTCCTCCCCACCTGTTATCTCCCCTCCCCATCATACTCATTCCTCCCTACGTGTTTTCTCCCCGTCATTCCTCTATCTTGTCCCCATCATTCCTCCCCACGTGTTATCATCTTCCCATCATCTACATCCTCCCCACCCATCCTTATCTCCCACTTTTCCCTATCCTGTACTTCTCCCCTTTCCCATCACCCCTCTCCCCTCTCCCCAATCTCCCCAAGTCCTTGTTAGCGTCGTTAAGGTAAGAATGGAAGCAGTTTTGAGCGTGATAATTGCCACTTAGCGCATCTCTAACGGGGGGAAGTAGTTTAGGGGGAGGGGAAGGATGAGGAGAGTGATATGGTGGGGAGAAAAGATGGAGGGGGGAGGAGAGGAGAAGGAAGGAATGGATGGGGAGAGAGAGCAACTCTGATGGGTGAGGAAGAAGAAGGGAGGGAAGAGAGAGGAAAGAGAGAAAGGAGGGGAAAGAGAGGGAGAGGAAAAAGAGGAAGGGGGTGAGGGAAATGGTGTTGGGGAAGGGGAGAAGAACGACAACGATAGAGAGGAGAGTAGGTAGGAAGGAGAGACATAGGAAGAGGAGAGAATGAAGAGAAGAGCAAGGGAAAAAAGGGACAGGAGGAGGAGGAGGGAAAAGAAGAAGGAAAGGAGGAGGAGGAATAAAAGACGGAAAAAGAAGGGAGGAGAAGGAGGAGGAGGAAGATAAGAAATTCCATCACTCAGTTCCATTTTTAGCCTCTCTCTCTCTCTCTCTCTCTCTCTCTCTCTCTCTCTCTCTCTCTCATCCCCACACCTCCCCCACCCTTTTGCAATTTTCCCTCCCTCCTTCCCTTCTTGTCTCCCTCCCTTCTCTCCCTCCCTCCCTCCTACCCTTCTTGTCTTCCTTCCTCCCCTCATTCTCTCCCTTTCTCCTTCCCTTCTTGTCTCCCTCCCTTTCTCCTTCCCTTCTTGTCTCCCTCCCTTTCTCCTTCCCTTCTTGTCTCCCTCCCTTTCTCCTTCCCTTCTTGTCTCCCTCCCTTCCCTCCTTCTCTCCCTCCCTCCCTCCTTCCCTTCGTGTCTCCCTCCCTCCCCTCCTCTCCCTCCCTCCCTCCTCATCTGATATTTTTCTCTCCCTTGTTGATGACTTGCTTGGCTGTTGTTACGATCAGCTGATAGAATGGGGGTTTCTTCCCCTACCAACATTCCTACCACAACCACCAACATTCCTACCACAACCACCAACATTCCTACCATAACTACCAACATTCCTACCACAACCACCAACATTCCTACCATAACTACCAACATTCCTACCACAACTACCAACATTCCTACCATAACTACCAACATTCCTATCTACCAAAATTCCTTATCACAACTACCAACATTCCTACCACAACTACCAACATTCCTACCACAACCATCAACATTCCTACCACAACTCAACATTCCTACCACAACTACCAACATTAACTACCACCATCGCTTCAGTCTAACTACCTTTAGCTCATTATAACCATTACGGATCTACCTCTACCATCTTCGTCACTGCTACCACAACTACCACCATTACCACAACTACCATTACTATGAGAGGTAGGCGTAAGAACCATCACCCTTACCACTACTACCACCTTCACCATAATGCCACCACTACTACTACCACAGCTACCACTACCAAAGCCACCATCGCTACTACCACAGCTACCACTATCACCTCTACCGTAACCACCATCACTACTACTACCACAGCTGCCACTATCACCACTACCATAACCACCATCACTACTACTACCACAGCTGCCACTATCACCACTACCATAACCACCATCACTACTACTACCACAGCTGCCACTATCACCACTACCATAACCACCATCACTGCTACTACCACAGCTACCACTATCACCACTACCAGTACTGCCACCACTAGTACAACTAAAACTACCCCTATCACAACTACCACCATCACCATTACCACCATCTCAACAACTATAACTACCACCCGTACCACAACATCACCTGCCACAACAACCATCACTACCACAACCAAAACTACCACCATCCCTACCACTACAACCACAACAACCATGATCCCTGTCACCGCTACCACAACTACCACCATCCCTCCTACCATTACCACAACTACTGTCATAATGCACCAACACTCCTACCACAACAACCATAATCTCTTCCCCTACCACAACTACCACCATTCCTACCGCCACTACCACATTCCTACCACCTACCGCCACTTCCACAACTACCACCATTCCTACCACCGCTACCACAACTACCACCATCGGGGCGACTTAGAGCTAATGATGGAGATAAACAAATTAGCCGCCTTGCTGACAACAGCCTCTAAGATCCTCTCTCTCTCTCTCTCTCTCTCTCTCTCTCTCTCTCTCTCTCTCACACACACACACACACACACACACACACACACACACACACAGGATAAACAACATCATTTAATAACCCCTTCATCAACAACAACAACAACAACAACTGATCGTAACAACAGCCAAGTCATCAACAAGGGAGAGAAAAATATGAGAGAGAGAGAGAGAGAGAGAGAGAGAGGTCATCCATCATAAGTGTGTATCTATATGTAAATTAGTGTAGCATGTGCCTCTTATGGATGTAATGTATTGGCTCTGACGTCAGTATTTCTCTCTCTCTCTCTCTCTCTCTCTCTCTCTCTCTCTCCTTACTTCTCTCCCTTATACTTGCTTTCCTCACTTTTTTCTCATTCCTCTTTTCCCCCCACTCATCCCCACCTTTAAAATATCCCCTTCCCCTCACCCCCTACCCTTCCTTCCTCCTCTCCTCACTACTCCGACCCACACTGCCTCTCCCCTTCTCCCCTCCCCCCTACTCTTCCTTCCCCTCCCCTTACTTCCCCATCGACTTTCCTCTCTCCACTCAGATAACCATCCATCTTCCACCTCTCACTCTTCCTCCCCCTCCACCTTTCCTTTCCCTCGCTCCACCCCTTCCCACCAGCGCTTCAAATTAACTCCCCTCTCTCTCCCACTCCCCCCTACCTCACTTCCCCTCTTTCTCTTTCACTCCCCTTTCTCACAGACTCCCCTCCCTCTCACTTTTCTTGCCTCACGTAGAATTTCTTGTCACCGAACCACCTCTCTCTCTCTCTCTCTCTCTCCCTCCCTCCCTCCCTCCCTCTCCCTCCCTCCCTCCCTCCCTCCCTCTCCCTCTCTCTCTCTCTCTCTCTCTCTCTCTCTCTCTCTCTCTCTCTCTCTCTCTCTCTCATTTCTACTCCCTTCCCTCTTTCTCTCACTGTCTGCCCATATCTCCCCTCATCTTCACTTTTCTTATCATCTTCATTATCTAAATCTTCTCACTCTTCCTCCCCTCTCCTCTACTCTCCTTCCCCTCCCCTCTCCTCCCCTCCCCTCTCCTCTCCTCTCCTCTCTTTCACTTCTTTCTTCTCCTCTTCGCAGCGGTGTTTACTTGCCTTCTCTCTTCTTTTCCCTCTCTCTTCTTTTCCCTCTCTCTTCTTCCTCTCTTTCCATTTATTCCACTTTTTCCGCTTGTAAAAGTTATTTCTCTCACTTATCATCTCGCCTCTTCTCTCTTCTCCTCTCGCCTCTCCTCTCTTCTCTTCTCTCCTCTCCTCTCCTTTCTTCACAGCTCTTCTCTTTTCCTCTCTCCTCTGCTCTCTTCTCACCTCTTCTCACCTCTTTGGAAAATGGAATACAAAGGCAACCAAACAGTGACTATCCTATTGATCCTTTGGGGGTTGTTTGTTATCGGATAGAAAGGATTGGTAAGGATGGGCTAGGATAGGAAGGTAGGTAAGGGTTGAAATGATTGGTAAGGATAGGCAAGGTTAGGAAGGATTTTATGGATAGGCAAGGGTAGGAAGGATTGGTAAGGATGGGCTAGGTTAGGAAGGATAGGCAAGGGTAGAAGGTAGGCAAGGGTAGGAAGGTAGGGAAGGACAAGAATGATTGGTAAGGATAGGCAAAGGACAGGCAAGGGTAGGAAGGTAGGCAAGGGTAGGAAGGACAGGCAAGGTTTGGAAGGATGGGTAAGGGCAGGAGGACTCTCCCCTCCGCTTACCACCACCACCACCTCCAAACCCTCCAACCTAAGCAGGCAGGAAATAGTGAGAAGGACTACCACGCAGCAGAGGAAAAACGGTCAAGGAAATTTCATAGGATAGGAGAGATGGGTTATTTTCTGCACTTAATCTGAGAGGGGAAGGAAGGGGGTAAGAAAGAAGGAAGGAATAAATGAGGGAAGAGAGAGAAAAGAGAAATGGTAGGAGAGAGAGAGAGAGAGAGAGAGAGAGAACTGGTAGAAGGGAGGAGGAGGGAGGGAGAGAAATATAAGGGAGAGATTATGAAAGGGCGAAGGGAGGGAAAGCGAGAGGGGAGAGGGGAGGTACCATCTGTGACCAGGGGGTGGAGGGGAGAGAAAAAAGAGGGGGAGGGAGGAACAAGCTGCTGCCTGGAGGGAGGGAGGGAGGGAAGAAATGAGAGAGAGAGAGGAGAAGGGTGAGGGAGGAAAGGAAATGGGAGAGGGGAGGGGAGGAGGAAAACCAAGCCCCTCCCATTAACCTCCCCTCCCCTCCTCCCCAATTTGTCGCCCTGATTCTCTCTCTCTCTCTGTTAATTGGAATATATTTTTCTGCTAACAAAATAACCCAACCACGTAAAAAGGACCTCAGCGTCTGTGCGGTCTTTGTAACCATATAACTATGTCTACTCTGGTCTCCATCTATCCATCCATCCATCTGTCTGTCTGTCTATCTATCAGTCTATCCATCCATCTCCATCCTTCCGTCTGTCTGTCCATCCATCTCTCTATGTATATCTGTCTATCTACCTATTTACTTGTCTGTGTCTCCCTATCCATCCATCCATCCTCTATCTATCTATCTATCTATCTATATAACTGTGCTGGTCTCCCTATCCATCCATCCATCTTTTCCCTTCCTCATTCTCTTTCCCCTCTCCCTCTCTCTCTCTCCCCTCATTCATCTCCCTCCGATTTTTCTCCCCTCTTCCTCTCCCCATTTTCACATGCATTCTTCCTCCCTCCCCCTTTCTCCTCCATTTTCCTGTCTACCCTCTTTTATCATTTTTTATTTCTCCTCCCTCCTTCCATTTTTTTAGGTCTGTCTTTCTCCCCTGTTTGGCCTCTCTCTCTCTCTCTCTCTCTCTCTCTCTCTCTCTCTCTCTCTCTCTCTCTCTCTCTCTCTCTCTCTCACACACACACACACACACACACACACACAGCGACTCATGCACTTTCTCACATACGGTACATGCCTCTCTCTCTCTCTTTTGTGTCTCCTCCCCACTTTCTCCTCTCCCTTTCCATCTCTCTTCACCCCTTTCTATCCCCATCTTCCATCCATCTCCCCTTCCCCTTCTCTCTCACACACATGCACAATTTCCCCCCCCCTCCTCCTCCATTCCTCCTCCCCCTCCGCTTCCTCCTCTTCACACGAATGGTTAGAAAAATGGTGCCGGGTTGTCGTGGAAGTTGTCCGAGCGCGCCCCTGCTGATAATGATGTTAAATAGACTTGGTCGTGTTACGCTCCCGTCCACTTATCCGCTGTGGCCCAAACGCGGGAACACGGCCGTCTCTCGCATACCCCGCCCAGACGCCTTCCCCCAAGTCGTCTTCCAGGTGTCTAGCGTCGATTTGGGGAGGTTCCGGTGGTGGTGGAGTGTGTTTGGGGTTGTTTTGGGTGTTAGGGGGTTCAGTTGGGGTTCGGGTTGTCTTATTTGGGTGAAAAATTGGTTGAAATCGGTGAGAAGTCGTTGTCTTGGGAGTCGCGGATAACGGTGTTGTGATGAGGCCGCCTCCAGCCCACGGGTGGTTGCGGGGGCGCCAGTCATTGGTCGACCGTCGGCGGGGGCGGACACGTCGCGGTTTCGTGATTGGTCAGGCCGCGGTTTATGGACACGCCGCGCAGCAACACCTCCCCGCCCGGACCAATGGCAGCCCTCCGCCTCAAAACAAGTCCACAGGCCGCCTCTAGGGAAAGTTTGATTTGGTTAGCAGTGGCCGTTTTAGCGGGCTTCTGTGGATGCGCTCAGACATTCGCACTGGTTTTCGCCGAGTAATTCACC
The DNA here is from genome assembly GCF_032717465.1 of Coenobita brevimanus. Lineage (NCBI taxonomy): Eukaryota > Metazoa > Arthropoda > Malacostraca > Decapoda > Coenobitidae > Coenobita > Coenobita brevimanus. Next base: position 1,579,512 of record NC_136980.1, on the reverse strand, counting down.
GCGCCGGGCTTGACAGGTTTATTATCCCCTCACTGCACGTCCTGGGGGAGGGGGGCGAGGGGCAGGGGGGCTTGGGGGGGTCCTAGAGGGTCCCCTACAATTTGATGATTAAAGTAAACGGTTTGGTCTTTTTTCTTACCCCTGGACTCCTCCTCCTTGCTAGATGTCGCCATATTGGTTCCTGCATGACTGGTTGTGGTGGATGGGTGGTGGTGGTTGTGGTAGTTGTGGTGGATGGGTGGTGGTTGTTGTGGTGGATGGGTGGTGGTGGTTGTGGTAGTTGTGGTGGATGGGTGGTGGTTGTTGTGGTGGATTGATGGTGATAGTTGTGGTGGATGGATGGTGGTGGTTGTGGTGGATGGATGGTGGTGGTTGTGGTGGATGGATGGTGGTGGATGGATGGTGGTAGTGGTGGATGAATGGTGGTAGTTGAGGTGGATGGATGGTGGTAGTGGTGGATGAATGGTGGTATTTGTGGTGATTGTGGTGGATGGATAGTGATAGTTGTGTTGAAGATGACAGTAATGAGTGGTGGTAATTGTGTGGTTGCTTGTGGTGGAGAGGTATAGTTGTGGATGGTGGTGATTGTGGTGGGTGGTGGTAATTGTGGTTGGTTTGTGTTGAGCTGTAGTGGTGGTTGATTGTGGTGATTGGTTAATGGATGGTTGTTGTGGTTGGATGGTGGTTGTAATAAATGGTGGTAGTTGTGGTTGATGGTGAGTGTGGTTGTGGATGGTGGTAGTTGTGGTTGATGGTGGTGACTGGTTGAGTGGTGAGTGTGGATGTGAATGGCAGGTGTGATTGTGGTTGTTGTGGTTGATGGTGAGTGGTTGTTGTGAATGGTAGTAGGTTTTGTGGTTGATTGGATTGTTGTGGCTGTGGTGGTTGTGGGTTGTGGTAGTTATGGTTGTAAATGGATGATGGTAATTGTGGTGAAAAAATGGGAATAGTTGTGGTGGATGGATGATGGTAGTTGTAGTGCATGGAAGGTGGTAGTTGTGCATGGATGATAGTTGTGGTGCATGGATGATAGTAGTTGTGATGGATGGTGATAGTTGTGGTGCATGGATGGTGGTAGTTGTGATGGATGGTGATAGTTGTGGTTGGTGGATGGTGGTAGTTGTGGTTGATGGATGATGGTAGTTGTGGTGCATGGGAGGTGGTAGTTGTGGATGGCTTTAGTAGTCATGGTTGATGGATGGTGGTAGTTTTGGTGCGTGGATGGTAGTTGTGGTGGATGGTGATAGTTGTAGATGGATGGTGGTAGTTGTGGATGGATGGTGGTAGTTATGCTGGATGTTAATTGTGCGTGAATTGTGGTAGTTGTGATGGATGGATGGTGGTAGTTGTGGTTGTTTCCTCTCGTTCCTCATCTTGCCCTTCCCTCCTTCCTTCCATCCTTCCTCTCTTCCTTCCTTCCTTCCTTCCTTCCTTCCTTTCTTATGTATGTTTTTTGAGTTATGTATACAGATTGCGTGTACTCATGAATGTGTATGTAAGCAGTGTGTGTGTGTGTGTGAAACGAGAGAATTAACATGAAAACAATGTAGAAAGAACAACATTTTTCTCATTTTTGCTTTATTTTTCAGAGAGAGAGAGGCTAATGTGAGAGTATGATTGAAAGAGTAAAAACGTTAACTTTTGAGAGAGAGAGAGAGAGAGAGAGAGGACAAAGGGATGATTTGCTAAGTGTCAGGTATGTAGGGCAAAGAGATGTATGGTAGGGTGGATGGTTGAATTTGATGGATAGGAAATGGATGGATGGATAGGTGAATGGATGAATGAAAGGCTGTATGGATGAATGATGGAGATGTTGGATGGATGGAAGGTTGAATGGATGAACGGTGGAGCTACTGTGGATGAATGGATGGTTGCTGGATTATAGATTGATTTGTAGTATGCGTGAGTAATATGGATGGATGGATGAATGAAGAGGTGGATGAATTTGGGTAAGGTGGATAGATGGATGGTTTAAGCGAGGTGGATAGATGAATAATTAGCATTTTTTAAGATATATGGATGGGTGGATGGTTAGATCTGGATAGTTATGGAAAGGTGGATAGTAGGATGGTCGGGTTGCAGTAACTTGGATGGTTGGATAGTGAAAGGTTGGATGGTTGGTAGGTTGGATGGTTGGACAGTGGGATGATGGATGGATGGATGGTCGAATAGTTGGAGGATACGGTCGGATAGTGGGGTGGATGGTTGGTTGGAGGATAGGTTTGGATGGTCGGTAAGTTGGTTGGTTGGATAGTGCGATGGATGATTGGTAAGTTGGTTGGTCGGATAATGAGGTGGATGGTTGGTCGGAGGATAGAGGTGGATGATGGGTAAGTTGGTTGGTTGGATAGTGAAGTGAATGGTCGGTTGGAGGATAGTTGGATGGTTGTTAAGTCGGATGGTAGGATGGTTGGTAAGTCGGATGGTGGGATGTTCGGGAATAGTCTTCATTTCCGGTTTCACTGTTCAACTTTTCTCGCGAACATCTGAGAGAGAGAGAGAGAGTGTGTGTGTGTGTGTGTGTGTATTGTGTTCAAGGATTAGTTTTGTGTGTAAAAGGAGTTTTGTGTGCGTGTTTAAGTGAGAGTTTATGGTGTGTGTGTGTGTTTGTGTGTGTAAGAGAGAGAGAGAATATGACCATGTTAGGTGTCAGTATTCTCTCTCTCTCTCTCTCTCTCTCTGCTGTGTCTCCATTGCCTACCTATGTAAGTACTTTTTAGATGTTTTTTGTTTATTTTTCAATTTATGCTCACTGAGAAATGAGAGAGAGAGAGAGAGAGAATCAGGAACTTGCTGGAAACACGTGGTCAAAAATGTCTCCATTCCTCCCCCTCCCCTTTCTCCCTCCCTCCTCCCTCCTTTCCCCCTATTCTCACTCCCCCTTTCTCTTCCCTTACACCCCCCTCCCTGTCGGTCCTACTCATCCTCCCTCTGTATTTACCTCTCCTCCAGACCACACAGACATTACGTTCCCTCCTATAGTGCGTTCGCTTTAACCTGGCAAAGCTTCCTAACCCCATTTAGCACAGGAGATGGCCAAGGGTAGGCAGGTTGGAGGGACGATCTGACTAGTAACCAAGGAGACTCATTTCTATCTCATAACTCAAACCCATCGAAGTTTATGGAAACCACGTATGTGTGTGTGTGTGTGTGTGTGTGTGTGTGTGTGTGAGAGAGAGAGAGAGAGAGAGAGAGAGGAGGGGGGGTGAAACACGTGGATGGGTGGTGCGGGATGGGGGTACCTCTGGCCACACTATAAAGGCAAATACTGGTTTACGGTGCTCTCAAGGCAGGCAGCCAACGTGGGCAGAGGTTAGGCAGGGATAGGCAGAGGTGAGATATGGTTATGTAGCGATGAGGTTGGGATAGGCAGTTATGAGGGGGGATAGGTAGAGGCGAGGGAGGGATAGAAGAGGTGAGGCAGGGATAGGAGAGGTGAGGCAGGGATAGGAGAGGTGAGACAGGAATAGATAGAGGTGAGGCAGGAGTAGGTAGGGGTGAGGCAGGAGTAGGAAGGGATAGGCTGAAGGGATTCTATATTTTTTTGTATGTTTTTGATTTATTCTTTTTCGACTTATGAAAAATGGAAATTACACACCTGAATAAATTAATATACGCAAGGTAAAGGAGTGAATGACAGATAGATAGATTGATAGATAGACGTGGAAACAGATAAATAGATAAGCATACATCGATAGACAGGCTACTAGATAGATAGAATGTTAAATAACTTGCTAGTAAAGGAGTGGATGAATTATTGATAGATAGATAGATAGACGTAGAAACATAGATAGATAGATAAGCAAACATTGATAGACAGGCTACTAGATAGATAGAATGTTAAATAATATGCTAAAGAGACAGGTGCTTGAAAGGTTCCTAACTATTCGATCCTGGTGAGTGAGTTCCCAGCCTGAGAGTCTTGGTTGTGTGACTGTACTCTTTTCACTTTCCAAAATTGCCATCTCTCCATCTTGAACGTTGAGGTGTAGTATTAGATCAACCCTAAATATTGGTGCTAATCACGAAGAAGGGTCACGGAAAGAAAGTAGAGGTTGTGTGTGTGTGTGTGTGTGTGTGTGTGTGAAATAAGGTGCAAAAAGACGAAAATCTTGGCCAAATTTACGTGAAACGAGTAGTAGGTTACGGGTGGTGGAGGAGGTAAGTAGTTATGAGTAGGTAGGTAGGTAAAGGGTTGGTTGTTTGGTTAATTGGGTAGGTAGGTAAGTGGGTAGGTAAAGGGTTGGTTGGTTAATTGGGTAGTTGAGTAGGTAGGTAGGTAGGTGGGGAAAGGGTTGGTTGGTTGGTAGCTTGTGGAGGGGTAGGTAGATGGGTAAGTGGATAGGCAGGTATGTAGGTATATAGGTAAGTGGATAGGCAGGTGTGTAGGTAGATAGGTAAGTGGATAGGCAGATGTGTAGGTAAGGGGTGGGTAGGCATAATTAGGCAGGTAGACAAGGGATAGGTAGGTGGATAGGTTGGTATACGTAGGTGAGGTATTGATAGGTAAGTAGGTAGGTAGGTAAGGGATGAGTATGCGCATAAGAAAAGAGGACAGCCGCAGTTGACAGATGGGTAGATAGATAAAAATAGATAGATATAGGTAGGTAGGTGGGTAAAAGGTAGATAGATAGATATAACTTTAGGACAATGAATATCAGCAGGTAGGAAGGTAAAAGATAGATAGATACATAGATAGATAGCCATAGGACAGTGGAGAGATTAGAGGAGAGAGAGAGAGAGAGACAGCCAGTCCCCTCAAGCTGGCCAGAGAGGTATGTAACTGAGGTATATTTAGAGAGGAAGATTGGCTTGATAAGGATGGGGAGAAGGCTGTGGGATAGTCACGTGATTCAGGTTAGCCCCTTGAGTACGAGTGGCTTTTTCAACCTAGTGTAGTGTCTCGTGTTGCACTGTTGATGATGCAATTGATGCTCTTGATTATTATTATTATTATTTTTATTATTATTATTATTATTATCATTATTATTACTATTATTATTTTTACTGTTATCATCATCATTGTCATCAACGTCATTATCCTCCTCATCCTCATCATCATCATCTTTATCAGTATTATTATTCTCCTGTGAAAAGGAAAATGTTTACCCTTTCAATACGATCAGGTTTTGTGTATTTTATTTTTGCATAATGATGATGATGATTTTGATGATGACAGAGACGAAGATGAAAACAATGATGATGATATTGATGGTGGTGGGGACAGTAGCGACGAAGATAAAATAACTGTGGTGATAATAATAATAATAATAATAATAATAATGTAATGATAGTGGAGATGGAGAGGAAGAGGATAATGATGCTGAAGATGATGATGATGATAGTGGAGATGGAGAGGAAGATGCTGCTGATGAAGATGCTGGTGATGATAATGATGATGATAGATTTAAAAATATTGCATTGTCTTACTAACTAAAAATATATATGAAAATGACACGAAATAATTATGAAAACATTAAACACAAAAACCACAAGCAAAATCGGCCCATGAAAGGCTTGAGATTGTGGTAGTTGTGGTAGCGATGGTGGTAGTTGTGGTTGGGGTGGTGGTAGTTGTGGTTGGGATGGTGGTAGTTGTGGTATGGGTGAGGTTTACGACCATCAATATAGTGGTATGTTATTGCGCATACTTACCTACCTACCAGCCTACCTACCTACCTACTTACATACCTGCCTGCCAACTTATCTACCTACCTACCTACCTACCTCTCTTCCTACGTACATACCTGCCTGTCTGCTTACCTGTCTACCTACCCACCTACCTATCCACCTCCTTACCTGCCCACCTGCTTAGTTATCTACCTACCTACCAGTAAGTAGGTAGGTAGGTTGGTAGGGGGTTGTAGGTAAGTGCTTAGGTAGGTTGGTAAGTAGACAAGTAGGTAAGGGTTTGGTAGACAGATAGGTAGGTAGATAGGGAGTTGTAGTAAGTGCTTAGGTAGGTAGGTAGGTCAGGGGTAGGTTGGTAAGTAGACAGGTAAGGGGTTGGGTAGACAGACAGATAGGTAGGTAGGTATATACATAAGAAGTAAACTGCAATAGAGGCTGATTGGTAGGCAAGTATAGAGAGGTAAGTAGGTAGGTAGGTAGATAGGTAGGTAAGTGTAGGGTAGACGGAAATAGGCTAGTGAATATATGGAGGCAATTGTTCATATCTTCCTATTTCAACTACACACACACACACACACACACACACACACACACACACACACACACACACACACACACACACTCTCTCTCTCTCTCTCTCTCTCTCTCTCTATTTTAAAGCTATCTCACCTGATCAAGAATGCATGGCTCGCCCCTGAAACGATCAGGGATACGGGTTGGGTGCTGTACTGTCTGCCAGGGAGAGAGAGAGAGAGAGAGAGAGAGAGAGAGAGGAAATTTTAGCATCAATCACCGTTAAGCTCTTTTTTTAATTTAATTTTTATAAATATTTAGCCTTTTTTTTTATATATATAATTTTTTGTTTACTCGTTACCATAGCAACCACCATTACTGATTACTATGCTAATACCATTACTTAACGCTACCACAACTACTGCTATCACTACTACCACAACTACTGTCAGAACCACTATCACAACTACCACTGTCACGTTAACTACCACAACTACTGTCAGAACCACTACCACTATCACGTTAACTACCACTTAGTTTCTACCTTCCTCACCACTACCACAACTCCCTCTCACAGCTACCACAGTTAATACCATCACCACAACCACCACCATAGCTACCATCACTGCCATAACCACCACAGCTGTCCTACTATTACCATCACCACCACAAGTACCATCACAACCATACCGACCACCACTATCATAATCATTATCACCACTGCCACAACTACAAGAACCACCACCATCACAACAACATCCATCACCACCACAACTATAAAAACAACCACCACCACCACTCCTACCACAACTACCACAATTCGCCCGGGCAGCCTCGCCATGTTTGCCATACAATACGTTATTATCATTATGCTTCAGTATTCAAATGTTGCCCCTCTCCCTTGATTGGCAATTGTTTGTTGTTTGCTGATGGTGGTGGTTGTTTGGGGATGGTGGTGGTGGCTGTTTGTGGATGGTGGTGGTTGTTTGTGGATGGTGGTGGTGGTTGTTTGTGGATGGTGGTGGTGGTTGTTTGTGGATGGTGGTGGTGGTTGTTTGTGGATGGTGGTGGTTGTTTGTGGATGGTGGTGGTGGTTGTTTGTGGATGGTGGTGGTGGTTGTTTGTGGATGGTTGTGGATGATTGTAGTGATTATTGATGCTGGTGTTGTTGTTGGTTTGTGTGTGTGTGTGTTGTTGTTGTTGTTGTTGTTATTGTTGATGGATGGTTCTTGCTGATATTGACGATTGTGTGTTCTTTCATGGTGGTGTTGGTGAATGTTAACCTGCGCAAGCGAAGTTGGATGGAGGTTATGTACTTACCCGTGTCTGTCTGTGTACAAGGTATCTCACAAAGTACTTACCGGATTGTAATGAAATTTGGTGGATAGGTGGCCAGTAGATTAAGGAGGAATTGATTAGATTTTGAGGTGGATCGGAATCCGGATGCAGGAGTAAACCTTGAGTATTATTGGCGTTTTGGAGGTATGCCCTTTCTGGGATTGAACATGGCAAACTAAAACCGTAGAATTAATTGACTGTAAGATCGTAAAAGTATTCGTATGTTTGGACACAGAAATTACAGCAATAAAATCTTAATTGATTGGAGGTATGCGCCCTGTGAGGCATTATGGTTATTTGTTATTTGTTTAGGTTGTTTTCTTGATTGTTGTTGTTTATGTTGATTTGTTTGTGCGTTTATGTTGATTTGTTGATTCTTTTGTTGATGGTGATGGTAATTGTTGTTATTCTTTATACCGACGATCATTTGATGTATAACACTTGTATTTGTTGATGTGTTTTGATTAATGGGAGTTTTTATGCGTTCATTTTGAGAGAGAGAGAAATGTGGCATGCCTGGTTTTGTGTGTGTGTGTGTGTGTGTGTGTGTGTGTGTGAAATGTGGTATCCCAGGTTTGAGTGTGTGTGTGTACGAAGACGAGAGTGAAGATAAATAAAGAAATATAAAAAGAATTTATTGTGCACAGACGCCATAAGTGCCATCGAGATATGGCTATTGTTTTTTTTTTTTTTTTTTTTTTTTTCTGATATTTTTGTTTTTGTTGCTGTCTGCTTTTTCGTGTTTTGTTTTTCGTTTTCTATTTTTGTTTTCATCTATACCTCTTTTGCTCTTTATTTTTCCTCTTGTTCTTATGTATTCTTAAGTTCCCAATTGTAGTGTATATTGTATGGTTGATGTATTTCCTACACTGATACTGTATTTCCACTTTTATACAATTGGGGAGGTGAAGGAGTGTTGTGGTGTGGATGTGATAGAAAGCCTTAGGAGAAATACATTGAGGTGGTTTGGCCATGTGGATAGGATGGAGCGAGAGACTGACGAGGAGAGGGTGTGTGAATGAAGTGGAGGGGGGGAGGGGCAGGCCGAGGATGAGATGGAGTGGAGAGGTATATGAGAGAGGGGGTGTGTGAGCTGGGAGCAGGGCAGTGAAATGGCGGAGGACCAGGCAGCATGGAGGCGATTTGTTTGTGGCCACCCCTTACGGGATTAAGGCGTCTGGCAATAGATAGTTAGTGTTTGTCTGATTTATGTGTTGTGTTTCATGTTGTTTTTTTTTTTTTCCTTTTTTTGTGCCATACTCTTTAGACTAACTTGTCCTAAAACTTCTGTAAATTCTGAGTTGTGACGAGATTGACACTAGAATATGGTGCTAGTCACGAGGAAGTGCTATGGAAAGGATGTAGAGCCACACTAGAATACGATGCTAGTCACGAAGAAGTGCTATAGAGAGGATGTAGAGTCGCAGCATTGTCTTCTGCCTCTGAACTGAAATAAGCTACAAAAGGAAAATCCGGGCCAAGTTAAGGTGAAAAAACTATAGTAATTATTAGCTACCTCACAGGATGCGGCGTGTGTGTGTGTGTGTGTGTGTATGTGTGTGTGTGTGTGTGTGTGTGTGTGTGTGTGTGTGTTGGGAAGAAGACAGATAGGCCTGAGTGTATATGTATGTGTGTTTGTAGATAAGTGGATAGGTGTGTGTGTGTGTGTGTATCTGTGTATGTGTTTGCATGTATGTGTATGTGTATCTATGTATGTCTGTGCATCTGTGTGTGTGTGTGTGTGTGTGTGTGTGTGTGTATCTATGTATGTGTGTGTGTGTGTGTGTATCTATGTATGTGTCTGTGCGTGTGTGTGTGTGTGTGTGTGTGTGTGTGTGTGTGTGAGTATAATATATCGTGTGGTATAATGGTCTGTCAATAGCAAAGCCATCTCTCACCATTACCCATCCCCTCTTACTCATAGCGGTTATGGTAGTTGTGGTTGTGGTGGTGGTGGCGTGGTAGTTGAGGTGTGTTTTGGTGGTGGTGGTTGTGTTGGTGGGTCATAGTGGTAGTGGTGGTGGTGGTAGTAGTGGTAATGATAGTTTTGGTAGTGGTGGTAGACAGGGTTGGTGGTTGGGAGTGGTTGTGGATGTGGTAGTAATGTGTGGTGGTGGTAGTGTTACTGATAGTGATGTTAGAGAGAGAGAGAGAGAGAGAGAGAGAGATGTAGTGGTAATAATTGTGTGATGGTGGTAGTGTTACTGATGGAGAGAGAGAGAGAGAGAGAGAGAGAGAGAGAGAGACCATTAAGGGAACATAAAGTGAGATATGAGGATGTGACGAGTAAAAGGCATGGGAAGAATGAGAGAGAGAGAGAGAGATGGAAGAGAGCGATAGAGAGAGAGATAGCCTGGTAGATAAAGAGGAGGACAACAAACAAACAAGACAGATGAGGAAGACAAGAGGAGGGAGAGTGAGAAAGGAGGAGGAGGAGAAAGATTAGCCTTCCTCCTCCTCCTCCTCCTACCTACAGACCACCCATTAAAGCCTCCCCCCCCCCTCTCTCTCTCTCTCTCTCTCTCTCTCTCTCTCTTAAATAGCTATTGTACATATTTTTGGTATTTATTTTTGTGAGTTTGTAACACAGTAGTAGTATATACAAAGATAGATAGATAGAGATAGAGAGAGAGAGAGAGAGAGAGAGAGAGAGAGAGAGAGACCGCAGGACAGCATGAACCTTATTGGTCTGTGGTCACCTGGGGGAGGGGGAGGGGGAGGGGGCAAATTAGGGGAGGGGAAGGGGGTGTTATATGAGTGGGGGAGGGGAGGGGAGTAAGAAGGTAGTTTACAGTAGGGGAGGAGGGGAGGGGTGTTGGGGGCAAGGAATGGGGAGGGGGAAGGGGAGCACATTTTTTCGAAGGAAGGGGAGTGGGGAGGCAAGTCTGTGATGGGGAGGAGGAGGAGGAAGCAAAGTGGGGGGGAAAGAAAATGGGAGGAGGCATAATAGGCAGGGCAGGGCAGACTTTTCTATATCGTCATTAAACATTACCTTCCTTCTCACTTAGTCTTCTTTCCCTCCTTATCTCTCCCTCCATCTCTAGTCCCCTTCTCCTTCCCCTTCCCCTCCCTCTCCCCTCCCTCCCCTCTCCCTCTCCCTTTTCTTCCCCCTCCTACTCTCCCTCCCGCTTCCTCCTCCCGCTATGGCAGAAATCCATCACTTTGTTGAGCGTCGAAGTAATTATACCTAAGTGTTGTTAGCACCAGAGAGAGAGAGAGAGAGAGAGGGGGGGGGGAAATTGAAAGGGGAGAAGAAGAGAAGAGGGTGAAAAAAAAGGAGGAAGGTGGGAGGCAGGTGAAAGAATGAAAGGAAGAAAAGGGTAAGAAGAGAGGGGAGGAGAGAAGAAAAGAGGGAAAGGCAGGGAAAACTGAGAGAGAGAGAGAGGGCTGGAGGGGGGAAGAAGAGGGTTAAGACGGTAGAAGAGGAGGGTTGGAGGAGGGAAGGTTAATGTGAAGAGGGGAGAGATAATGAGGGGAGAGAGGGCTGGAGAGGGAGCGAGAGGCTTGGAGGGGAGGGAGGTGGAGAGAAGGAAGAGGGGGGGAGGAGGAGAGAAGGGAGGGAGAGGAGGAGGAGAGAGGGAGAGAAGGGTAAAAATAAAAATATAATTATGACTGTGTAGAAGATGAGAGAGATGAGCATTAAATAAACGCCATATGAAGTAGTCTAATTAGAAAGAGACGATGGTAATTACTGAAGGCGTTATTATGTGTAACTATCTATTAATCAGTCATGTCTGTATCTATATTTATCTGTTTGTATTTATGTATGTATGTGTATAAGGAATGCATGTATGTGTATGTACTGTATGTATGTTTGTGTATAAGGAATGCATGTATGTATATGTATGCTTGTGTATGTAATGTATATAATATGTATGGATGTGTACATATGTATGTGTGTGTAACATATATGTAAGTATGTATGTATGTATGTGTATTTAGTATATGTATGGATGTATGTATGTGTATTTAGTGTATGTATGGATGTATGTATGTATATCGCTTTACATCTTTTCCGTAGCACTTCTTCGTGACTAGTATATCTTATTACAATTCGGCATTCAAGATGGAGAGAGGGCAATGTTAGGCCAGGTTAAGGTGACAAGAGTATAGCTAGACCTTTGCCGATTGTCTCTAACCACGGCTCTTATATCCTTTCCGTAGCACTTCTTCGTGACAAGCATCTATATCAATCTCTGACGGCTTATAATTCCTTTTGGTCTTCGTATTTAATTTGTTGTATTATTATTGCACTGATTTCTGTTGATTCCTCTGTGTATTTATAAATCTAAGTAAATCTGTAATTGCTGTCAACATGGTGGTGTGAAAGGAAGGTTTGTTGATCAGCCAAGAAGGAAGGAAGGAAGCATGGATAGATGGAAGGATAGTAGGATTGAAAGAATGAAGAATAGGTGGATATATGGAAGGAAGGAAGGAAGGTGACGCACTGAATATGAGGCAAGAAAGGATGTAGGGGAGGAAAGAATGGCTGAATGAAGGAAGGAAGGAAAATGGCGGATTGAATGAGTTAAGAAAGAATGGGGGAAAGAAGGAAGAGAAGAGTGATTGAAGAAGGAAGGAAGTAATGAAGAAGAGAGGGATGAATATGGTGAGGGGAGAGAAGAATGAAGGAATGAAGATGAAGGAAGGAACTCGAAACAAAGAAGGTACACACGAAGGAAAATTAAGGAGAGTAAGGGAGGTAATGAAGGAAGGTCATGGAAGGGAAATGAAGGAGTGAAGGAAGGTGAAGAAATGAAAGGTCATGGATGGAAGGTGAAAGAGTGAAGGTAGCGTTGAAAGAAGGTGAATGATTGAAGGGAGATGAAGGAATGAAGGAAGGTCATGGAAGGGAGATGAAGGAAGATGAAGGAGGGAATGAAGGCCCCAACAAATATCCTCCCATGACCCAGTTAACCACAGGCACGTGTTAACTGCCCCCCCCCCCTCTCTCTCTCACACAGCAGGATTTGAGGATATTGTACTTTTGGCTTCTTCCTCCTCTGATGTATGTCCCCAAATACTATAATTCTTCTCATCTTGGGGGAATTGGGGTTAGGGTGATGATGATGATGATGATGATGGTGGTGGTGGTGGTGGTAAAGATGATGATAATGGTGAGGAGGAGGAGGAGAGAGGGGGAGGGAGAAAATGAGAGACGAACAATAATAATAATAATAATAATAATAATAATAATAATTGCACCTAGATTGAGAAATTGTAGTCTTCTGTTTTTAAGTTTGCCTCTGTTTTTTTTCCTTTATCTTCCTTAATATTCTTTCCTCTTCCTTCCTTCCTTCCTTCTTTCTTTTTCTTTCTTTCTTTCTATTCCTTCAGTCCTTTGATTATCTCTCTTCCCCTCCTTTCCTTTCTTTTTCTTACCTTCACTCATTTCTTTTCCTCCCCTCTGCCTTCTTTTCTTCCTTCATTTCCCTTTTCATTCACCTCCCTTCCTTTGCAGTCTTCCTTCAAGCATTCATTTTTCTTTCATTCACATCTGTTCATCTTCTCTATTTCCTAGAATCATTCATTTTCCCTTTTCATTTGTATCTCTCCCTTCCTTCTTCCTTCGTTTACTCATTTTCCCCCATCTTCCTTCATCTTCTTCCTTCTTTCTTCCCTCTGTTCATTCATTCATTTTTCACTTCTCTTCCTTCATTTTCTTCTTCCTTCTTCCTTCCTCTTACTCCCTTCCTTCCTTCGTCAGTTTTCTCCCCCTCTTCCTTCATTTTCTTCTCTACTTCCTGTCTTCATTCATTTTCTTCCTCATCTCATCATTTTCTTCTTTCTTCCATCTGCTTCCTTCCTTCATTAATTCCTTTTCTCCCTTCTCTTTTCCTTCATTTCCTTCTTTCTTCCCTCTGCTCCCTTCCTTCCTTCATTCACTCTCCCTTCTCTTCCTTCATTTTGCTCTTCCCTCTGCTCCCTTCCTTCCTTCATTTTCTCCCTCCTCTTCCTTCATTTTCCTCTTTCCCTCTGTTCCCTTCTTTCATTCATTCATTTTCTCCCTTCTCTTTTCCTTCATTTCCTTCTTTCTTCCCTCTGCTCCCTTCCTTCCTTCCTTCATTTCCTCCCTTATCTCCCTTCGTTCGCTTCTCAGTCTTCCTTCCTTTTTCCACTTCTTTTTATAGAGATTTGTTTAATATAATCCACTTTAACAATCTCTTCTATATCATTTTTAGTTCTGATATGCTGTAGTTCTTTCACCTTCACCTGGCCCAGATTTTCGTCCTTTTGCTGCTTATTTCACGTAGCTCAGTGGCAGGAAAAGATAATACGGCTCTACATCCTTTCCACAGCGCTTCTTCGTGACTAGGCATCATTTCCTTGTATTACTCTAGGGTTTCATCCGTTTTGCCGCCTATTTCACGTAGCTCAGTGGCAGGAAAAGATAATACGGCTCTACATCCTTTCCACAGCGCTTCTTCGTGACTAGCATCATATTCTAGTGTTACTCAGCATTCGTGATGGAGAGATGACAATTTTAGGCCAAGTTAGAGGAAAAGGAGTATTATTATTATTATTATTATTTTTTTCGAGTCTATAAGCGTAATATTGAGCATTCCGCGAGAGAGAGAGAGAGAGAGAGAGAGAGAGAGAGAATAAAAGTAAGAGAAAGTGTGTGAGGATGAGGGAGAATAGGGTGTGTGAGAGAGAGGGGGGGAGGAGAACGTGTGTATATATATGTGTGTGTGTGTGAGAGAGAGAGAGAGAGAGAGAGAGAGAGAGAGAGAGAGAGAGCATGTGAAACTGAGGAAGAGAGGGAGAGACACACAGAGTAGGAGAGAAAGTGGGAGAGTGAGGGAGAGAGAGGGTGGGGTTGGGATGGAAATGGAATTAACAGATGTTCCCTCCCAACACCGCCCCGGCAAATCCCTTTTATATTCAAGAGAGAGAGAAGGGGGGGGGTTAAAAGAATGACGGGAAAAGTGGGGGAGAGATGGGAAAGGAAAAGTACACACACACACACACACACACACACACACACACACACACACACACACACACACACACACACACACACACAACTGCCTACATCAATTCGCCATAATGAAAAATGTGAATAATAATACGAGTAATAATAATAATAATCTCCATGAGCGTATGTCCCTACTCATGAACGACCCTGCCATGACACGCCACGATGCCTCATAGACTTCATTTTTTTTTTTACATATCTTTTCATAATTTTCTCTTTATTTTCCCTATTTTCTTTACCCCTGTCTTTTATTTTCACACTTTTCTATATATATTCTTTACCTCTCCATCATTCTCTCTCATTTTCTCACTTTCTTTACATTCTCTTTACCTTGTTCATATTCTCTTTACCTGTCCTCATCATTGTTTCATTTTCTCACTTTCTTTGTACTCTCTTTACCTCTCTTTATCATTTTCTCACTTTCTACTCTCTCTACCTCTCCATCATTGTCTCTCATTTTAACTACTTTTCTGTATACCCTCCTTATATCGATTTGTCTTTCTGTATCTGTCTATCTATCTGTCTATCTATCCTTCTTATAGCGGTCTGTCAATCTGTACCTGTCTATCTATCTGTCTATCTACCCTCCTTATAGCGGTGTCAATCTGTATCTATCTATCTATCTATGCCTGTCTCTATGTATGTCTATCTCCATATCTGTCTATTTGTGCTTGTCATTGTGTATCTATCTATCTATCTATCTGTCTATGTATCTATCTATCAATGCGTCTTTTCTTCATTATCACCCGTTTTGTTATTTTTATTTTTATTTCCAAAACTCTCCCATTTTCTTACTTATTGACGTGGACTTTATTGATTCAGAGAAATGGCTTTAGATAACACATTTACCAATAGATTCATCCCTTATTTGACCTCTCTTGGTGAATGAAACTTTGTGGCAGCCAATAATAATAATGATAATAATAATAATAACAGTAATAATAATAATGATAATGAGGATACTTATGCTGCTGCTGCTGCTACTACTACTACTACTACTACTACTACTGTAAGCACTAATTAATACTATTACTATACTACTACTACTATAAGCACTGTTAATACTAACTACTATTCCTATACTACTACCACTACTACTTCTACCACCACCACTACTACTACTACTACTACTATAAAACCCGCGGCAGTAGTGATAGTAACAGTAGTAGTAGCAGTAAAGTGTGTGGTGTTGATGGTAACAGTATGGTGCAAAAAACTACCGTCATTGTTTTTAGAAGCGGCCGTAAGTATTTTAACAGTCCCCGTTCAAATGGCATTGGAATTAATACCGCCAATACCACTAACACCAGCACCCACACCAGCACCCTCACCTTTTTATATATATATATTTTTTTTTGGTTACCCCCCTCT
This sequence comes from Coenobita brevimanus, assembly GCF_032717465.1. Lineage (NCBI taxonomy): Eukaryota > Metazoa > Arthropoda > Malacostraca > Decapoda > Coenobitidae > Coenobita > Coenobita brevimanus. Next base: position 1,563,680 of record NC_136980.1, on the reverse strand, counting down.
TCTGTTTCTGTTTCTGTTTTTTGTTCCCCGTTTTCTGTTTACGTTTTATTTTTCTGTTACTCCCTCTTATGTTTCCGTTTTTTATATTTTTCTGTTACCCCATATTCTGTCTGTTTTTTTTCTCCCTCTTCTGTTTACGTATTATTTTTGTTACCTCCTCTTTGTTTGTTTTTTTATTTTTTTTTCTGTTCCTCCCTCTTCTGTTTTTGTTTTTTCTTTCCCTGTTACCCCCTCTTCTGTTTTTTTTTTTTCTGTTCCCCCTCTTCTGTTTGTTTTTTTATTTTTTTTTCTGTTCCTCCCTCTTCTGTTTTTGTTTTTTCTTTCCCTGTTACCCCCTCTTCTGTTTTTTTTTTTCTGTTCCCCCTCTTCTGTTTCCGTTTTTTTTTTTTTTTTTTACCCTTTTCTTCCTCTGCATTTTTTATTTTATTTCGCTTCCCATTTTCTATATCTGCTTTCCTCTTCAGAGCGAGGACCTGTTTTGGTCTTTCTGGTTTTTGACGATTAGGTTTTGTAAGGGAACGGCATAGTACTAAAGAGGTTGTGGTTGTGGTGGTTGTGGTAATGGTTGTTGTGGTTGTGTTGGTTGCTGTGGTTGTGATGGTTGTTGTGGTTGTGGTTATGGTTGCTGTGGTTGTGGTTATGGTTGTTGTGGTGGTAGATGTGGTTGTGGTTTTGTGGTTGTTATGGTCGTAGTTATGGTTGTGGTTGTTTATGTGGTTGTTGTTGTTGTTGTTGTTGTTGCTCTAGAATCAAGTGTATGTGAACCCGGTGGACTCCAGACTGCAGTTGCCCCTCTGCCGTCTGCCACCGTCCTTTCGGGGGATAGGGAGGGAGTAGAGCCACCCGATTGTGTCAGTGCCACCACGCGAAGGTGTCCATCTCCAGCAGCACTGAATCTCTCTCTCTCTCTCTCTCCCTTCCTCCCCTACCTTTCCCTCTTCACTCCCCTCCCCTCCCTACTTCTCTCACCCCTTACTCTTTTTCTTCCATCCCCTCCCTCCTCCTTTTTTCACTCTCTCGTTCCCCCCTTCTCTCTCTCTCTCTCTCACACACACACACACACACACACACACACACCATGTCGAATAGCCCCTTAAGGTGAATAAAGTAGTTTCCAAATACCAAGAATACTATAACTATCTTGTTCTTGCCGGATCGAACTGCCGTCGCTCTGAACAACTCTCCTATCCGGAATAAAGGCGTATGAAAGTAGCAAAAATTGAAAGATATTCCGATATTTTAAGTTAAATTTTCGTTTCACCTCACAAGCATTTTTTTTTTTTCATTTTAAATTACTTCTCCCCATATAGATTCTTTTCACTTCCCATGTAGATAGATATAGATAGACATTTTATATATTTATGTATATATAAAATCAGAGTTTTGTAAGTTTTTCATTCACTTCATTTCAATACTTTTTTTTTTTTTTACCCCTACCCTACACACTTTTCCATATTCCCCCCTTTTATTTTCGTTTCACCTCCCATTGATGTCCAGTCGTAAACACAGTAATAGTACCCAGGCGGGGGGAATGCCATGGTGGGGCTGGGTGTGGGGGTGGTGGTTAATTAGTGGCCAGATTGGTGGTTGTGGTGGTGGTTGTGGTGGTTGTGTGTGGTGGTTGTGGCTTGCGAGGTAATTGTGGTATTTAACCCTCCCCTCCCCCTGAGCCCCTTACCTACCCCTGATGCTTGTGAAAAAAGGCGAGGTTTGTTTTGGTGTCATGATATCGCCAGTGCTAGCGGGAGGTGAGGGGAAAAGAGGGGAAGGGGAGGGGATTTGAGGAGAAAGAGGGGGGAAAGAGGGATATGAGAGAATTTTTGATAAGGGAAATGGGCGAAGAAGAGAAACGGGAGGGAAGAGGAAAAAGGGGAAAGGGAGAAGGATTTGGGTTCAGGAAAGAAGGTGAGGAAGAAGGAAAATGAGAGAATTTTTGATAAGGGGAAAGGGCAAAGAGAAACGGAAGGGGAAAGGAAAGAAAAAGGAAAAAGAAAGGGGAAAATGGGAAAGGATTTGGGGTTTGGAAAAGTAGAGGGGAAGAAGGAGGAGAGAATTTTAATAAAGCAAATAGGAGGAGCGGGAGGGGAGAGGAAAGAGGGAAAGGGAGGAGGGGAAAAAATAGGGGCAGTGGGGAAAGGCTAGGGTAATGGGGAGAGGAATGGGGAAGGAACGAGGGGAGGCGGGGGATTTTGGGGAGGAGGAAGTGGGGTGTTGCTGGTAGCTGGTTTCATGATATCACTGGCGTTTGCGGGATGTGAGGGGAAAAGAGGGGAGGGAGGAAAAGAAAATGTTACAATAAGAAAGCGTCATCGTACTGAAAAAGTTGGCTATTATCTTTTTAAATTATAGAGGAATACAGGTAACTAATTATAAACGTTGCTTGATACTATAATGACGAACAACCGTATTATAAAATTATCATTATTATAGCTACAAATAATAGCCCAGTGAAAAACACGTTATTACGCAGATAAACAAATACGGTAGCCTGAACACACACACACACACACACACACACACACACACACACACACACACACACAATTATACGGCCTAAAATTGCCATCTTCATATTAAACGCTGAGTTATAACAATGGATTAACACTAGAATGCGATGCTAGTCACGAAAACGTAGTATGTAAAAGTATAGCCGTAGCATTGTCCTGACGCCGAGCTACGTTAAATAATACGCAAAAGGATGACAGTCTGGTCCAGTTTAAGGTGAAAGAGGTATGGTGGTCTTCGTGCCATCCTTTTCACGCTTAAATTTGATCAGGAGGAATAAACATGATAGTTGAATGCAGTTGAACGGGGAAATATAGTGGAGAGAGAGAGAGAGAGAGAAATTGAAAACGATGGCGGAGACGTGGACACGCATCTTGATTTAAATAATCGTACGTAAGTTGACATGAATTAATATTTTTCAGTTCTCCGCTGTTTGTGTAACCCGTATGTGCTTCGTGTCTTCCTGTTCACAGTAATTATATCAGAAAGAATAGAAGTGATAGATAAATGCAGATAAACGTGGAAATATCGTGGCCAAAAATAATAATATAAACGAAGGCGGGATAGGTAAAGTTTGAAATTGGTCTTAGGTTGAGATGGCGCATTAGCTAATTTTCTGCATGTCTGGTTCCTGTGTTTTTATTTAATTCGTATGCACTTCATCCTTTCCTTTTCACCCCTGAATTGCATCAAAAGTAATAGATATGGTGTATAAATGTACATACACGCGAAAATAGTTTGACAAAAAGAGTAAATGAAACGAAATCGGCGAAGCGAACGCAACCCAACCACGCATGCGCAGTTCAGGCCCAGACAGAGACGTCAACGTGGAAGTGTTTATCTCACGTGTGTCTGCATTTACCCCAAGATTTCTCGCATTCATCAATTTCCCCGGCGGATTTTTGTGATTGCGGTAGGTAGATGAGGTGTTTGTGGTTAACTTTGGGTAGTTAGGTGAAGGGAGAAAGAGAAATTGTGGTAGGTTTGACGAGATGAAGTTGTGGACGCTTTGAATACCGCAGCCTGTGTTGTTGATAGCACGGGAAGAATGAAATGGTGTTTATCGTTACGTTCCAAATTCCTCGCTTTGAGCAATGTCACTGGCGTTTATTTGTGCTTGCTGCGGCTAGAGGAAGTGTTTGTGGTTGTCTTAAGTGACGTTTGGTGGTTTGAAGAAGCGTCTGTGATGGATTTGTCGAAGTGAAACGAAATGCTTGTCTGGAAAATGGCAGCTTGTGGCGTCGAGTGCACGATAAACTTTGGGATGACGTTTACCATTAAATAAGTTCACAAACCACGCCTTTTTTTTTTTTTTTTTTTTTTTTTTTTTTAAATACCGTGTGTGTGTGTGTGTGTGTGTGAATCTCTCCTTCACTTTAACTTGGCCTAGGCTCTCCCCCCGCTGATAGACGACCAAAGTTGTAGCCTACATACTGTACTTTCCTCCACTTCTTCGTGACTGGCATGTTCTGATAATTCTTGTTATGGCTCAGCATTCAAGTTGGAGAAGTGTCAATTTGGGGCCAAGTTGAATCGAAGAGAGTAAATTAGTAAAGGGATATGTAACTGATCATTTTACCGGTGAATGTTATGAGAGAGAGAGAGAGAGAGAGAGAGAGAGAGAGAGAGAGAGAAAGTAATAAATGTGCGGTATAATAATAATAATAATAATAAATTGGTAAGGAATAATACAAAAAGATCGAGTTTAAGAATACTTTCGTTTACTGCTTGCTATTTTAATCCATATTCTCCTCTCTCTCTCTCTCTCTCTCTCTCTTCTCTCCTCTCCTCTCTCTCTCTCTCTCTCTCTCTCTCTCTCTCTCTCTCTCTCTCTCTCTCTCTCTCTCTCTCTCTCTCTCTCTCTCTCTCTCTCTCTCTCTCTCTCTCTCTCTCTCTCTCTCTCTCTCTCTCTCTCGTTTGCGCCTACACTCCCCTCGCATGCTTTTATGCTTTTCCCTCGCCCTCTGCCTCGTCGCTTTCCCCTCTTCTTTCCCTCACTCCCCTTCCTCTTCCCCTCTTCTTCCCTTCCTCTTCCTCTCTTACTTATTCCTCTCCTTTTCCCTTCTTCCTCCTATCATCAATTTGTGTCTTCCTCACCTCTCCTTTCCCTTTTCTTTCCTCTTTATTTCCTCCTCTCTTTCTCCTCCTTTTCCTATCGTACTTCTTCCTCTCCCCCTCCTTCTCACCTCTCACTCCCCTCTTCTCTCCCTCTTTCTTTTCTCTTCGCCGTTATTCTTTGCCTTTCATTCCACTCTCGCTTTTGACTTCCCTCTACTCCCCTCTTCATCATTCCTTCCCCTTTCTCCCCCGTTTTCCCTCTGACCCCTCTTCTTCCCTTTTTCCTTCTGTCACTCCCCTCTTCTTCCCCTTTCGCTTCCTTTTGTTCTTTCCTCATCTCTTTCTTTCTTCACTACATTTTTCTTCCCCTTCATTCTGCTCTCCCCTTTCGTGTCTGCCCTTTCTCTAGTTACCCCCCTTTTCCTCCCATTTTCTTCTCTCCCCTTTACCCCTTTCCCTTCCCTCCATTCACATCCCCTCTCACTCCTTTTCGTCTTCCCATCCTTCCCCTCCCCCTTTTCTTTCTTGCTACCATATTTTCCTTCCTGTTTTCCTTTCCTCTTTTCTCTCTTTTCCATTCCCTCTTCCTCTCCTCCTCTTTACTTCCCTTCTCACTCCTTCCCCTACTGTTTCTGTTCCTCCAGCTCACTCCTTCCTTTCCCTCCTCGTCCTTCCCTTCTCACTCCTTCCCCTACTGTTTCTGTTCCTCCATCTCACTCCTCCTTTCCCTCCTCGTCCTTCCCATCTCACTCCTTCCCCTACTGTTTCTGTTCCTCCATCTCACTCCTCCTTTCCCTCCTCGTCCTTCCCTTCTCACTCCTTCCCCTACTGTTTCTGTTCCTCCATCTCACTCCTCCTTTCCCTCCTCGTCCTTCCCTTCTCACTCCTTCCCCTACTGTTTCTGTTCCTCCATCTCACTCCTCCTTTCCCTCCTCGTCCTTCCCTTCCTTTTCCCCTCACGCCGTTCCTTACCCTCTGTCTCTTCCTTCACCACTACCTCCCTCCTTTCCCCTCCTCCTTTTCCTCTTCAGTCTACCCTTCCTTCACCTCTAACGTCTTTCCTTCCCCCTCTTTCTCCTCTTCCTTCACCATCAGTTCCCTCTCACCCTCCTTCTCTTCCATCTCCCCTTCCTTCTCCCCTAACGCCTTTCCTTCCCCCCCCCATTCTTTTCCTTCACCACTAACTCCCTCCCTTCCGCTCCTTCTCCCCTCTTCCTTTTCCCCTTACATCCATGGACGGCTAGTTGGGTATGGTAAGTGAAACTGTACATAAAGGCGGTATGCATGTTGAGCAAGCCTGAAGGTATGCCATAGTTCGTTCACATTTACTTGGCAGAGATTTTCGTACTTTTGTTTCATTTTATTTCCTGGTGTAGAATGAGACTGCTCTCTCTCTCTCTCTCTCTCTCTCTCTCTCTCTCTCTCTCTCTCTCTCGTGAGAAATTGGGTGGTGGTGGTGGTGGTGATAATGATGATGATGGTGGTGGTGGTGATAATGATAATGGTGATGGTGGTGGTGGTGAAGATGACGATAATGGTGGTGGTGTTGATGATGGTGGTGGTGGTGGTGGTGATGATGATGGTGGTGGTGGTGATGATGATGGTGGTGGTGGTGATGGTGGTGATGATGATGATGGTGGTGGTGGTGATTTTTTCCCTACCTTTCCCTCCCATTCTTTCCCCTTTCCTGATATTACATTTTCCGGATGCTTCTTTATTATTTATCATTGTGCCTTCTAAGTATTTTTTTTTTCCTCTGATTCGCGTCCCTTCCTCTCTAGGCCGTTGTTTTATCTTGGGATTTGCTTTTATATGTTTCTGCTTCAAATAATTCCCTTTTTGTTTGTCCTCTCTCTCTCTCTCTCTCTCTCTCTCTCTCTCTCTCTCTCTCTCCACACACACACACACACACACACACACACACACAGCCTCTCCAAAACACCGCTATACAAGCAACCTTCAGTCACACCCTCTTTCTCCCTCCCCTCCCTCCCTCTCCCCGCTTTCTCTCCCCTCGGCCGCCACTCTCCCCTTGCTGTGGCCAGTGAGGGGAGTCCACGCCAATTTTCAGTCGACCAGTCACCGAGGGGAGAGGGTATTAACAGGGAGAGGGGAAAGGAAAGGGTGTGGATGGGAGAGAAGAGGGGAGAGGAAAGGGTGTAGTAGATAGAGAAGAGGGGAAAGGAAAGGGTGTAGATGGGAGAGGAGAAGAGGGGAGAGGGGAAAGGAAAGGGTGTGGATGGGAGAGAAGAGGAGAGAGGGGAAAAAAGATGGTGTAGATGGGAGAGGAGAAGAGGGGAAGGGAAAGGGTGTAGATGGGAGGGGAGAGGGGAAAGGAAAGGGTGTAGATGGGAGGGGAGAGGGGAAAGGAAAGGGTGTGGATGAGAGAGAAGAGGAAAGGGGGGAAAGGAAAGGGTGTGGATGGGAGAGATGAGGAAAGGGGGGAAAGGAAAGGGTGTGGATGGGAGAGAAGAGGGGAGAGGAAGGAAAGGGAAACGGTGAAAGAGAGGGGAGGGGTGAGGGGAGAAGATATGATAAAAGTAGAGAGAGGATAGGAAGAGAAATAGGAGAGGGGAGAGGGATGAGGGGAAAAAATGGAGGAGAGGAGAGGGATTAGGGGAAGGAAGAGAGGAGAGGAATGAAGGGAAAGAATAGAGGAGAGGGATTAGGGGAAGGAAGAGAGGAGAGGAATGAAGGGAAAGAATAGAGGAGAGGGATGAGGGGGAAAGATTGGAGGAGAGGAGAGAGGAGTGAGGGGAAAGAAGAGGAGGGTGAGGGGAGAGAGAGAGAGGGGAGAGTGAAGAACATGGATAAAGTAAACATTAAACTTGTGTTCCATGACTAACGGGGCCCTAGCTGCGATAGATAGATTGATAGATATAGCCTAGATAGATGAAAGGATATAGATTGATAGAGATAGCATAGATAGATGAAAGGATAGATAGATTGATAGATATAGCCAAGATAGATGAAAGGATAGATAGATTGATAGAGATAGCATAGATAGATGAAAGGATAGATAAATAGATTGATAGAGGTGGCATAGATAGATGAAAGGATAGATAGATTGATAGAGATAGCATAGACAGATGGAAGGATAGATTTATAGATGGCATTGATAGATAGATGAAAGGATAGATAATGAGATAGATTAATAGAGATGGGATAGATGAAAGGATAGATAAATAGATTGATAGAGATGGGATAGATAGATAGATAGATGGAAGGGTAGAGATAGATAGCATAGATAAATGAAAGGATAGAAATAGATTGATAGAGATGGGATAAATAGATGGATGGAAGGGTAGAGATAGCATAGATCGATAGATGAAAGGATAGATAAACAGATTGATAGAGAAGGGATAGATAGATAGATGGAAGGGTAGAGATATCATAGATAGATGAAAGGATAGATAAATAGATTGTTAGAGATGAGATAGATAGGTGGATGAAAGGGTAGAGATAGATAGCATAGATCGATAGATGAAAGGATAGATAAGTAGATTGATAGAGATGCGATGAATAGGTAGATGGAAGGGTAGGGATAGATAGCATAGATAGATGGAATGATATTAGAGATGACAGATAGATGGGAGGATAGAGATTGAAGGATAGAGATGGCTGCGATAGATGGATGGAAGGATAGGTAGTATAACGGGAAGGCGATAGATAGATTGCTAGATGGGAAGACGTAGATAGATAGATAGACGGGTAGGTGGTAGATAGATGCAGATAGATTGAGAGATGGTAGGCTGTAGATAGATGTATAGATAGATAGATAGGTAGACAAAGACTAATAGATGAAGTAGATATATAAATAGATAACCATAAGTAGGGTGTTGGAAAGTAGATAGATAAAGTACAGATAGATAGATAGAAAATAGATAGACGTGAATTGGGTGATTGAAGGGGAAACGAGCCAACTACCTTATACTGTGGATAAAAGAATAGGCATATTATTATTATTATTATTATTATTATTACTACTACTACTACTACTATTATTTTATTATCGGGCAGCTCCAGCGCTCGTTCATATCAGTGCCACCACGTGAAGGCGTCCCTCTCCTGCACCTTGCCTAGTGTTCTCTTTATTTTTTCCTTTAATGTTGCTTTTGTTTTTATTTTCTTTTTTTGTGTTTAAAGACGTGTCTCTTGAACACAATTGAAAACTCATTAAGTGGAGAGAGAGAGAGAGATTTTTCTTGTCTACGAACATAATTAAATCCCAGGTGAATACACGCTTATAGCCTCTTCCTAGAACACACACACACACACACACACACACACACACACACACACACACACACACACACACATCAACAGCCACATGAAGGGCGAAAAGATGATTAAATTTGAGACTGAGTTGATGGTGGGTTAACCTAATAATACTGCCCCCCCTCTTGCCTTTAAAGGGGGGGGTTGACCCATACATACATACATACATACACATACCGTACATACATACATACATACATACATACATCATCCATCGAACCTCTTTCCTCATGCATACATACATATATATACATTCCACACATTATCATCAGTTTAATATCCTTTTCCACGTACATGCATATACTCGTACATACATGAATACGTTCATTCAAGTATACACCATGCATATATACATACATAGGCTACAGAAAACGTACAGTCTTCCTCATTACTATCCCCTAACCCTCAACAACAGGCAGCTCATTCCTTCAGCATCTTTCAGTGTTCCCGGGGTTTTTTTTCTCAGTGTGTCCGTAGTAAAAGAGCTTCTCAGACGTTAGGTGCGCTGAACCGACTCTGATTTTATTTTACTTTATTTTATTTTTTTAGTGGTCGTGTTTGCTTGAGTGTGTGTGTGTGTGTGTGTGTGTGTGTGAGTGTGTGTGTGTGTGTGTGTGTGTGTGTGTGTGTGTGTGAGTGAGAGAGAGAGAGAGAGAGGTTGTTTTATTTCACATAGACGCATTTTTTCGTCAGTTAAGGACTCTTCCAAACACCAAACACCTTTTCCTAAGCGATTTATTTTGCTTATTCCTTCTTACTATCCATTTCTGTGTCATTTAAAATTTTTCTGATACCACCATTGTCAGCATAAGTAACATACAAATTGATACTGACCAATCGTTTCTAAAAGCAAATCGCAAGGGACGAGGTGCTAGGGAGGTTCCTTAACCGAGTGAGTGGATGGTGAGCGGTACGTAGAATGAGTGGATGGTGAGCAATACAAGGAGTGAATGGATAGCGAGCAGTACATCGAGTGAGTGGATGGTGAGCAATACATCGAGTGAGTGGATGGTGAGCAATGTCGAGTGAGTGGATAGTGAACAATACATCGAGTGAGTGGATGGTGAGCAGTATATCGAGTGAGTGGATGGTGAGCAATACATCGAGTGAGTGGATGGTGAGCGATACATCGAGTGAGTGGATGGTGAACAATACATCGAGTGAGTGGATGGTTCCTGCCGCGTATCACCATTATAACCGTTTGTGGCTCTTTTAAATTCCAACTTAACATTTCAATTATTATTATTTTTTTTTTATATATATACATACGTTAAGGTAGTAGTACATCGAGTGAGTGGATGGTTCGCTCCCCCACCTTTTATGCTTAATTATATTGTCTGTTGTGGTCTTGTTTCAGATTTATACGTAACCTTTTTATTAATTGTTTTGTTTTTTCTCTCTCTCTTACAGATGAGGTGAGATCAAAGGCACACACAGAATTGAGTGAGTAATAATTGTGGTAGTTGTGGTAGTGGTGGTGGTGGTTGTGAATGTGGTGTTTGTGGTGGTTGTGGTTGTGATTGTGGTGGTGGTGGTTTTACTGTATTTTAATTGGTTGTTATTGATGTACTGATAATTTTGAAGGTGTAACACAGCAAGATCAGCTGTAATACATAAAGAAATAGAGATAGATAGGCGGGTAGGGTGATAGATAGGTTGAGAGAGAGAGAGAGATGAATGGGCAGATAGATAAACCAATGGAGAAAGAACGTATTACATTGACAGTTGTTTTCTACGTATATGAGAAACACACACACACACACACACACACACACACACACACACACACACACACACACACACACACACACACACCTTCCCTCCCCTCTTTGGCTTTCCACCCTTCCCTTCCCTTCAATCCTTCGTTTCACCATATAGTTTTATTAATTTCTCTCTCTCTCTCTCTCTCTCTCTCTCTCTCCCCCCCTCCTCCTCCTCCTCCCCCTCTGTAACTCTCCTTTCTCTCCCTCTCCCAAGCCTTCATTCTCTCTCTCTCTCTCTCAATCTCCCCCCCTCCTCCTCCCCCTCTGTAACTCTCCTTTCTCTCCCTCTCCCAAGCCTTCATTCTCTCTCTCTCTCTCTCTCTCTCTCTCTCTTCCCTACATTTGCACTTTGCATTCCCCTCTTTCCTGCCTTTCCTCTCTCACTCACTCTCTTTTTCCTGTCGCTCTCTCACTTTCTCACCAAATATTTCGTTCCCTTTCTATCCAACTTTCTTCTCTCTCATCAGATCTCTTTCATTTTCTTGTCTTCAGTCTGTGTGTGTGTGTGTGTGTGTGTGTGTGTGTGTGTGTGTGTGTGTATCTCATCGCCAATAATATGGATGTTAATTATTTCTTACCATTGCCATCGCTACCTAATCTTTCTCCCCTCTCATTCCTCTCATCCCCTCCCCTCTCCCCACTATCTCCCTTTCCGTATTCTCTCCCCTCTCAGCCCTCGTACCACCTCACCTCTCCCCTCTCAACCCTCTCATTCCCTCCCCTCTCCCCTCTATCTCCCAATCCGTCTCTCCTATATAATCTTCCTTCCATTTCTTCCCATTTCTCCTCTTCTGTTTTCATTCGTATTCCTCTCATCTCTCCCCATTTCTCTCCCCTTTCCCTCCTCATCCCATATATCTCCCCATTCTTTCTTCCCATTTCGCTCTCTCCTTTTCTCCCCATTTCCCTCACTGTCTCTTCCCCTTCTCCCCTTCCCGCCATCCCTTCCCAGTTCCTCCTTTCCCCTTAGCCCTCCGTCCCCCCCCCCCTCTCTCTCTCTCTCTCTCTCTCTCTCTCTCTCTCTCTCTCCTCACTCCCCTTCACCCATCTCCTCTCCCCTTCTCTCCCCTCTGTGGCTCCCCATTACTGGCAATACTCTCCCCTTACCCTTTTTTTGTGCCGAGGGGAACTGGACGAGGGGACTTACCACCTACTAACGCTCTACTTACAATTTACTTACAACCTACTTACAGTACTTACCGGTTCTTAAATTACTAACACTTTATACCTTCTTTTTTTACAATGCTGTTTTACTACTTACTGACTACTTACCACCTACTTACTACTTACCACCTACTTACTGACTACTTACCACCTACTTACATCTTACCTGCAGTTTACCTACAGTACTTACGCTATTGGTCTGTTTGTATCACGTACTTACAGTGATACAGCGCTGTTATTTTACTTAACGTACTAACCCTACTTATTCATCTACTAACACTTCATTACTTACCACTCAGTAGCGTTATACTTACATTGTACTGACAGGTTAATTACAACTTCGGTTCTACTTACGCTCCTGACGCCGTATTTAGTGAATGCTACCTACCTACGCTGTTAACCTCCCTCCTTGCTGTTTACTTTCACCGTTTTATGTACTTACGTCCTACTTACAGTGTACTTACATTTTATTAGGAATACTTCAATCACTTACCACTTAGTAATACTGTTTGCCGCCTACTAACCCTTTACTTACCATCTGCTAACACTCACATTTATATACGACCTACTAACGCTCTTTACATCCTACCTACACTTTACTAGGCCTACTTACGGTCTGATTACATTTTTTTATATACATGAACGTTGAACTTATTCTTTCCGTCTACACTACACACACACGCAGAGAGAGAGAGAGAGAGAGTAATACGAGGAATAGGGGAGATCCGAATTGATAAGGAAAGACAGGAGTGAAGTGAAAGAGGGGAGAGGGAGAGAGGGGAGAGAAAAGAGAAGTAAGGGAGAGAGAGAGAGAATAGGGAGATAGTAAAGGAAGCATAAATGAAAGAGGAAGAAAGGAGGGAGAAGGAGGAAGGTAGGGGGAAGTGAGGGGTTAAGGGAGAGAAGAGGGGAATGGAAGAGGATTAAAATGAAGGGAAAGGGGGAAGAGAGAAGGGTCTGATGGGGGAGAAGGGAAATGTGAGAGAGAGAGAGGTCAGATGAGGGAAAAGGTTGAAGTATTCTAGGGACACAAGTGATGGGAATAGAAAAGAGAGAGTGGGAGAAGATGGGGGAAGCTGCAGAGGTACAAGGTGAAGATGAGAGAGGAAATGGGGGGGGAAGGGGAGGGGAAATGGGTGAGAGGTAAGCTTAGGAGAGAAGAGTGAGGGGAGGGGTTGAGGGGAACTGGCAGGTGAAGAGAAAGGACGATAAGAGAGAGGGGGGAGATAGAGGGGAGATGAGGAGACTAAATAAGGAGGAAGGGGAGTGGGGAGAAATGAGAAGAGGGGGGGATGGGTACCGGGGCGAGGGTAGAGAACCGAAAGGGCATATGAAGGGGGAGAACGCGAGGGGAAAGGAGAGGTGAGGGGAAACCAGAAAGAGGGGAGGAGGGTGAAAGAGGGTGTACGAGACGGAGTGGGGGTAAGGGGAAGAGAGAGATGAGGGGGAGGAAGAGACCTGGAGAGATGGAGGAAGAGGAGGTAAAGGTGGGAGCAGACGCCACAAAATGTAAATGGTTACCTGGATTGAATGACCCCTAGCGCTATCGGTCTGGCAGCCTCTCACACAGCCACGGTAACCACTCGGCCACTGTGGGGGTGGGGAGTGAAAAGAAGAGAGGGGATGACGGGGAGAAATGGGGAGTGAAGAGAAGAGAAGGGGTGACGGGGAGAAATGGGGAGTGAAGAGAAGAGAGGGAATGGCGTGGAGAAGTGGTGAGTGAAAAGAAGAGAGGGGATGACGAGGAGAAGTGGGGAGTGAAGAGAAGGGGTGACTGGGAGAAGTGGGGAGTGAAGAGAAGAGAAGGGGTGATGGGGAGAAGTGGGGAGTGAAATGAGAGGGGATGACTGGAAGTGGGGAGTGCAAAGAAGAGAGGGGATGACGGGGAGAAGTGGGGAGTGAAAAGAAGAAAGGGAAGAGAGGTGGAGAGAACAAGGGGGAGAGGAAAAGGGAGAGAGAACATTTAATTGGCGTGAGGAGACGGCCGCCAGTTTTCAGTGAGGGGAGAGAAGAGGGGAGAGAGGAGGGGAGGGGAGAGGAAGGGATGTGGGGAGGGGATAGAAAAGTGGGAAGAGAAGAATGAGGGTAAGGGGAGAAGGAGAGAAGGTATGAGACAGGAGGAAGAGGTGGGAGGGTAAGAGGGATAGGGGAAAGGGGAGGGGTGAGGGGAAAGAACACATAGGGGAGGGGAAACATGACAAAGGGAGGGGAGGGGTAAGGAGGGGAGAAGATAGAGAACAGTGGTTAAGGGGAAGGGAAAGAACGGGTGAAGAAAAAGGGGAGAGGGGAAAGACTGGAGGGGAACCAAGAGACAGGGAGAGGGGAGGAGAGGCGAGACAGAAGGAAGGTGAGGGGAGGGGAGAGGGGTGAGGGGAGACAGAGGGGGAGAAAGCATTTAATTGGCAGGGTGAGACGGCCCCCAGTTTTCAGTGAGCGATGCCTGGCTGCCTCTCAATGGCCTCTTTCCCCTCGTTTGCCTGTTTGCCTCGTTTGACTTGAGTGCGTGGACAGGTGGGGGGAGGGTGCGTGGCGTTTGATTTGAGTGGGTGTGAGTGTGGGGGGGCATTGGGGGAAAGGGAGAGGGTGCGTGGTGTCTGATGGTGGGTGGATGTGAGTGTTGGGGAGAGGGAGAGTGCGTGGTGTTTGATGGTGAGTGGGTGTGAGCGTGGGGGTGTTTTGAGTTGAGTGCCTGTGTTAGGTGGAGGGTGTGTTTGATTTAAGTGGGTGTGTTTGAGTGCGTTTGGAATGGATTTTTAGTGTTGGAGTGTGTTTGGTGGAGGGAGTATTTGGCGTGAGTGGGTGTGTTTGAGTTGGGTGAGTGTGTTTTACTTAAGTGTGTGTGAGTTGAGTGCATGTGTTTGTATTGGGGTCGGGGAGTGTGTGTGTGGAGTGCGTTATGGTAAGGGGGAGGGTGCGTTTGGTTTGAGTGCATGTGTCTTGAGTGCGTGCGTGCGTGAATAGATTTTTGTGGTTTGAGTGCGTTTTAGCTGTGTGACTGAATGAGTGTGTGCGTTGGTGCAAGAACTAGGATGTGTGTGAGCTAAGTGCGTGGACGAGTCTGTGATTGGTTACGTTGGCATTTGTGAGTGTGTTTGCGTGAGGGATTGGGTGCGTTTGAGTGTGGTTGAGTTTGATTGGACCCTTGTGAGTGTGTTTGCATGGGCGATTGGGTGCGTGAGAGAGGAGGGGGGCGAGTGCGTCTGAGATGAGTGGGTAGATGAGTAAATAATGAGTTGCGTTTGAGTGGCGAGTGGGTGAGGTTGGGTGCGTTTTTGTGTGAGTGAGTGAGTTTGGCTGAAAAAATGATGACATGTGTTTGGACGCTGGCTAGGTGCGTTTTTCGTGAGAGAGAGAGAGAGAGAGAGAGAGAGAGAGAGAGAGAGAGAGAGAGAGAGAATTCAGTATACATGAGTGCTTTTGAGTTACATTAAGTATCAAGCCAAGTGAATCATTACGACGTAGTATTAAAAAAACCCGTAATGTGTGTGAGTGTGTGTAATTAGCGAGAGAGTGCGTACGTGTGTTTGCGTGCGTTACCTTGGAAAAGTGAGAGCTGTATTGGGAAGGTTTTTTTTGTTTGTTTGTTTTTTTCTCCCCAGGTTCTAGAAACGAGTAAACCATGAAGAAAAATGCGTGGAAGAAATAGTGTTTTTCTTTCGTTCATTTCCGTGTTTGCGTGTGCGTGTGTGTGTGTGTGTGTGGAATAGGTTAGGTGTGGATAAGGTAAATTGTTTGTACAGAATGGGAGAATACACACACACACACACACACACACACACACACACACACACACACACACACACACACACACACACACACACACAACCTCCCCTCTGCACACCAGATTAGAGTGACTGATGGCTGTGGACACGCGCGTAGGGACAGGCACACACCCTTGCTTGTGTGTGTGTGTGTGTGTGTGTGTGCATGTGTAAGTCTAAGTATGTGTATATTTATGTGCATTTGTTCGTGTTGTTTGTGTATGTATGTATATTTTTATGTACGTTAGTGCTTATCCATGGGAGTACTGTAATAAATGTTCACGTACATGTGTGATTGTACATGTATGTTTTTTTTATGATGTATGTACACCTTTAATATTTGAATGTGTGTACGTAATTAGAGTGTAGGTGTTGTGTGTAAATGTTTAGGAATTTGTGTGTGTGTGTGTGTTATTTTTTTCCACCCCCTCTCCCCTCACCACACTCGCTTTCCTCTCCATCCCTCCTCCTCTCCCCTCACCCTAGCTCACCCCACGTACTGTCCATATCACCTTCACCTCCCACACTCAGATTCACTCCTTCCCCCACCTCTCCACTCACTCCTGACCCCTTCTCATTCACACCTTTCCCACCTTACTCCCCCTCACTCTCCCCACCTCACTCCCCTACCTCACTCCCCACGCTCCCTCCCCCACCTCACTCACTCCTTCCCCACCTCTCTCTCTCCCCTTTCCCCCTACTTTCTCTTCATCCGTTATTGTATGCTAAGGGGGAGGGGAGGGGGGAAAGGAAGGGGAAGGGGAGATGAAAGCTGGGGAGGGGAAGGGGGAGGAGGAAGCAGGAACGGAGAGAGAGAGAGAGATGAACAAGGGGAAGGGAGGGGGGGGGAAGCAAGGAGGAGAAGGTGAAGGAAAAAGAGAAAAGGGCGAGGGGAATGGGAAGGGGAAAGGAAATGGGAAGGAGAAGGTAAAAAAAAAAAATGAAGGGGAAGGAGGAAAGGTGAGGAATGGCCGGGGAAGAGAAGGGGGAGAAGGAAAGTGTGAAGGGGAGAGAAAGAGAGAGAGAGGGAGGGAGGTAGGTAGGTTGCACTGCGTTGATTCAGAATTGCAATTTTCTGTTCCATCTGTTGCGGAGGAGGAGGAAAGAAGAGGAAGACTGGGGAGGCGCAGGCGGTAGAGAGGGGGAGGATGAGGAAGGAAGAGGAGGAGGAGGAGGAAAGAAGAGGAAGACTGGGGAGGCGCAGGTGGTGGAAAGGGGGAGGATGAGGAAGGAAGAGGAGGAGGAGGAGGAAAGAAGAGGAAGACTGGGGAGGCGCAGGTGGTGGAGAGGGGGAGGATGAGGAAGGAAGAGGAGGAGGAGGAGGAAAGAAGAGGAAGACTGGGGAGGCGCAGGCGGTGGAGAGGGGGAGGATGAGGAAGGAGGAGGAGGAGGAGGAGGAAGACTGGGGAGGCGCAGGCGGTGGAGAGGGGGAGGATGAAGAAGGAGGAGGAGAAGCGGAGATAAAAGTGGAATGCTAATATCAGGAGGAGGAAGAAAAAAATAGAATAGGAAGAAGAAAACGGAGAGGAGGAGGAGGAGGAGAAGTGATCAGGAAGGAAGAGAAAAAATAGAAGAGAGAGAGAGTGAGTGAGTGAGTGAGAGAGTTGATGAGCGAGACAGTTGCAGAGCTGTGGACCAAGTGTTGCATATTGTTCACTTTGTTGCACCCTGCCTCCCTCCCCTCCCCTCCCCTCCCCTCCCCTCCCCTCCCCCGTGATTCCTCCTCCCTCACTCACGTCTCTCTTCTGGCCTGTACTCTCTCTCTCTCTCTCTCTCTCTCTCTCTGTTTGTCTGTCTGTCTTTATTTTTATTTTTTTGCCTACCATCACCCCCCCTCCGTCTCTCTCTCTCTCTCTCTCTCTCTCTCTCTCTCTCTCTCTCATTGTTTTTGCGCACCAATTATTTCGCCTCACCATTGTTCTTCTTGTTATTGTTGTTATTGGCTTCGTGCTCTTCACCCTTCTACCTCCTCTGGGTGGGGGGAGAGGGGGAAGGGACCACAACCCCCCTCCCTAACCCCCTACTCTTTTTAATCCTAGGATGGACGTGTATCAAGGTTAATCTAAGTTATTCTACCTTGATATAACAACTTAAAATCTAACCTATGTAATTTACCTAACCCACCTGGCGAAACTTTGAATGACCTGTGACCTGAGGTGATTCTGTCTCTTATATAACCTAATCTAAATACTGCCTAATCTAACTCCATGTAGTCTACCTGAGCTGATTCTGTCTCTTATCTAACCTAATCTGACTTAATATTGCCTAACCTAACCCCATCTACCCTACCTGTAACTTCTGTGGCCTAACTTCATCTGGTTCTGACCTAAGTTGATCCAATCTAACCTAATCTAACCCATTATAACCGATCCTAATTGCATCTAAACTAGCAGGCTATCCTAACCTAGCCTAATTTACTCACCTGTGTGCCTAATTCTAAGCCTAACATTCTATCTAACAACTATACTCAAATCTAACTTAGTCATCCCTTCAATACACTGACAGATTTACTTCCTGTATTTTCTAGATGATTTTATTCTTGTCTAGAGTAAAATCGTCCTGAAGGGGTTTAAATGCTGTTCCTTAACCCCTTTTTTTCTTTGACTTATTTTTTTTTATATTTTGTTACAGTTAGGCATTTTGGTTGCTTAGAGGAGGGGAGTTTCTCTCTCTCTCTCTCTCTCTCTCTCTCTCTCTCTCTCTCTCTCTCTCTCTCTCTCTCTCTCTCTCTATGTAGTTGTTGAGAGTGACGATAGTGGTAGTTGTGGTAGTACTGGTGAGGCTGGTGGTTGTGGTAATATGATGGTAGTTGTGGTAGCAGTAATGGTGGTTGTAGTAGTAGTAGTGTTAGTAGGTATGTTGAGGGTAGTTGTAATGAAGGTTGTGGTTGTTATAGTGGTAGGTGTGGTTGTAGTGGTAGTCGTTGTCGTGAGCAAGGGAATGAGAGTGAGAAAGAGAGCGAGCACACCGAGGGCTGTAAAAGGGAGTAAAATTGAGGTGAAAATGAGAGAGAGAGAGAGAGAAAGAAAGAGAGAGAGAGAGAGAGAGATGCAGGAGTGAGAGTTTTGAAGTGGAGAGAAACGAAGCGAATTTTTACCTCTCTCTCTCTCTCTCTCTCTCTCTCTCTCTCTCTCTCTCTCTTTTCTTTCTCCCCCTCTCTCTTCCTTCCTTACCCCTCTCTCAATATCTCTCCATTCCTCCACATCCTCCTCTGATTCCTCCTCCCTTTCCCTCCCTTACTCTTTCCCCCCTCCACCTCCCTTCACTTTCCTCTCCCTTCCACCCCTTTCCTCCCGCACCGATTCTTCTCTCCCATTTCTTTTCTTCCTCCCTCCCTCTTCTCTCCCTTTTCCACCTCCCTTCGCTTTCCTCTCCTTTCCCTCCCCTCCCTCTCCCTGCCTTTATTCTCTCTCCCTTCGTCATGTATTCCACTTGTTCCCTCCACTCCTACATTTCTCTCTCCCATCATCTCTTCCCTCCTCCCTCCTTATCTCCCTATTCTTCCCTCTCCCTTTTATTCTCCCCCTGCCTCTCCTTTCATCTCCTCACCACATTGCCATTCCCTCCCCGCTCCATTCCCTCTCTCGTTTTCCTTCCCACTCTGCTCTCCCCTCTCTTCCCTCCTCTCCTCTCCTCTTTGTACACCTCCTCCTGCTCCCTCCTCTTCCTCCTCCTCCTCCTCCCATTCCCCCCCCCTCGTCTCCATTCATCCTCTTCCCCCTGCACCCCTGCCCCTCCTCCATTTAACTCTTCCACTCTCTCCCAGACCATCTCCCCCCTTCCCTCCCCTCCCCTCCCCTCCCCTTCCCTCCCCTCCCCTCGTTTAGTCCACCCGCGGCCGCCACTTGTTACCTCCAACCTCTCTCTCTCTCTCTCTTTTTTTTTTTTTTTTTTTTTTCGGGCCCCCCCCCCCCCCGCCGTAAATCACAACACAGAACGACTCTATTAAAATTTCACCACGTGTTTTAAATTTTAGCTTTGTTTCGCGTTTTATTTATATGTGGGTGTTTTTTTTTTTTTAATATACTTTTTTTGGTGTATGCATAGTTTGTGTTTTTTCGTTTGTGTGGAAAATGGTGAGAATGGTGGTGGTGGTGGTGGTGATAGTGGTGATGGTGGTGCTGATGGTAGTGGTGATGATGATGACGACGTTGGTGGTGGTGTTTGGTGGTGGTGGTGGTGGTGGTGATGAAAATAATAGTGATGTTTCGTGGTGGTGGATGGTGATGATGATGATGATGGTGATGGAAATAATAGTGATGATGATGTTTCGTGTATTCATATTTATTTCTTCATGATTTTCCTGTATAATTTGCCGTCATTTCCCCCCAATACTCTGTTTTCATTCATTTTCATTCATTTTTTTCCTTGTCTCATTTCCTTTAGTATTATCTGTATATAGTTTATTGTTAAGTGTATATTTTGGCGTTACATTTTTCTCATTTCGGTTATGGGTTTCTGTTCCTGTGTGTGTGTGTGTGTGTGTGTGTGTGTGTGTGTGTGTGTGCAGTGTATAAATTTCTCTATGTACCTATGTAGGGTATGTGTGTGTGTATGTACGTATGTTTAAAGTTGTGAGTGAAGTGTGTGTAATAAGTTTCATTTGCCGTGTATGCATAAATCTGTGTGGAATGTGTGTGTGTGTGTGTGTGTGTGTGTGTGTGTGTGTGAGAGAGAGAGAGAGAGAGAGAGAGTGAGTCCCCATCTAGCGAGGTTAATAATGAGGAAAGGGTATATATAGTAATAGCACAGCATATGTAAAATCAAATGGTATATTAATAGCTATACTTATGAGTGTTAGAATCCGCGACCATGGGCTGGTATATGCAAGGACATACTACCCGATCCTCTTAAATGCCTGCCGCCGTTACGAATCGAACCCTAGACTCTGTATACGCGAGTGAAGGATTTATTTCATGCTGGTGTGCAGTCTAGAATAATTACATGTACTATTTATGCCTTGCGTTCACACATACATACGTACGTACATGAATGGATAATTGCATACATACGCACATATATTAATGCATTGGTATACTTACATGCATACATACACATGCAAGTTTACGCACGCACAGACCCTGTTCAGAGCCGCGTATGCATGTAATTGAAAAATATTTAGGTTTAAAACACACACACACACACACACACACACACACACACACACACACACACACACACACACACACGCACAGACGCTGCCAGCAAACACAAACGTACACACACGCACACACATACATACAGTGGAATAGCCAGTGCGTTGAGATTAAGTGGTATGTGCGGCAGAGAGAGAGAGAGAAGGGGCGAGTGATGAAGTAGAAGAATGGTGAGGGACGAGAGATAGATAAATAAATGTATAGATAGGTAGATTAGAGGTGGGTAGGGTAGGTAGGTAGGCAGATAGATAGATAGACAGATGGGTGGATGAATGGAGGGAGAGAAGAGAGAGAGAGGTAGCGTTCACATCAATCCATTTTACAATAATTAACTGGCCAGGTCTCTCTCTACTTAATACACGATAGCCGGGGAGGGAGGGAGAGGGAGGGAGGGAGAGAAAAGGAGAGAGGGAGGGAGGGAGAGAAAAGGAGAGAGGGAGGGAGGGAGAGAAAAGGAGAGGGAGGGAGGGAGAGAAAAGGAGAGGGAGGGAGGGAGAGAAAAGGAGAGTCGGGGTTGTGAGAGAAATGAAAAGATGAGTGAGATACGAGTGTACGGAGGGAGAGGAAAAGGAAGAAATGAGGGAGAGAAGAGAAAGGGAGGGAGGGGGAGGGGAAATGGAGGGAAAGGCTGGAATGAGAACGAGTGAGAGAGAGAAATGGAGGGAGAAAAAGGAGAGGAAAGAATGGAATGAGGGAGAGAGGAAGAAGATGAAGAGAGTTTTGGGAGAAAGGAAGAGGAAAACAGGAAGGGTGAAACGGAAGGGTTGAGAGAGAGAGAGAGAGAGAGAGAGCAGAAGGGAGAATAAGTAGTGAAGGGAGGGAAGGAGAGGAAGGGAGTGGAGTAAGGGAATTGAGAGAGCGAGAGAGAGGGGGGGGGAAGGGTGGAACGGAAGGATTGAGAGAGGGAGAGGAAGGGAGAATAGGTAGAGAAGGGAGGGAGGGAGAGGAAGCGAGTGGAGTAAGGGAATTGAGAGAGAGAGAGGAAGGGAGTGGAGTAAGGGAATTGAGAGAGAGAGGAAGGGAGTGGAGTAAGGGAATTTGAGAGAGAGAGAGAGGAAGGGAGTGGAGTAAGGGAATTGAGAGAGAGAGAGGAAGGGAGTGGAGTAAGGGAATTGAGAGAGAGAGAGGAAGGGAGTGGAGTAAGGGAATTGAGAGAGAGAGAGGAAGGGAGTGGAGTAAGGGAATTGAGAGAGAGAGAGAGAGAGGAAGGGAGTGGAGTAAGGGAATTGAGAGAGAGAGAGAGAGAGTTGTTGACAATGCCTCCGGTTGTGTGGGATATGAAAGGGAGTCACGACCCTGGCACTCTCTCACTCGCTCACTTTCTCACTCACACATTTTTTCGCTGTCACTTTCACTCATCGATATTAACTTTCTTGCACATTTTCACCGGTCTCACTTTTTTACTCCTCCTCGCTCACTCACTTTCATTTTCGTTTCATCACCAATTTTGATTTTTTGTCACTCACTTTCACACCCATTGCCACTCACTTTCACACCCATTGCCACTCACTTTCACACCCATTCCCACTCACTTTCACACCCATTGTCACTCACTTTCACACCCATTCCCACTCACTTTCACACCCATTCCCACTCACTTTCACACCCATTCTCACTCACTTTCACACCCATTCCCACTCACTTTCACACCCATTCCCACTCACTTTCACACCCATTCCCACTCACTTTCACACCCATTCCCACTCACTTTCTCACCCATTCCCACTCACTTTCTCACCCATTCCCACTCACTTTCACACCCATTGCCACTCACTTTCACACCCATTCCCACTCACTTTCACACCCATTCTCACTCACTTTCACACCCATTCTCACTCACTTTCACACCCATTCCCACTCACTTTCACACCCATTCTCTCACTTTCACACCCATTCCCACTCACTGTCACACCCATTCTCACTCACTTTTTAGTCATTCATTGTGGCCTTCATCCTATTCATTCTTTCACTATTTCACACACTCACTTTTCTTCATTTTCCTACTCAGCTCCCTCCCACTATTCCTTAACACCACTTTCTCAGCGAATTATTCTTCCTTAACACCACATACTGAGCGATTTATTCTTCACAAAAACCCCCAATTTGCTCTTGTGTTGTATTGATGAAGAGACAGTAAGAATAAAGGACTTAAATATAACAGGAAATAGTGTAATAAAGTGTAATATGGAAAGTAAATCGCAAAGGAAAAGTTGCTAGGGAATTACAGTGTCACTTTAGAATACAGCCTTTTATCTGTAACTCGTTTCTTTCATTATCAGTAATTTCTGGTTCACTTTTGCCCACTTCCTCATTTTCTTTCACCGTGATTCATCCTATTTCTCTCTCTCTCTCTCTCTCTCTCTCTCTCTCTCTCTCAATCCTGCAGTCCCCTCACTCACTCACTCACTCGCACTCAATCCTGCATTCCCCTCACTCACTCGCACTCAGTCCTGCATTCCCCTCTCTCACTCACTCGCACTCAATCCTGCATTCCCCTCACTCACTCACTCACTCACTCGCACTCAGTCCTGCATTCCCCTCACTCACTCTCACTCAATCCTACATTCCCCTCACTCACTCGCACTCAGTCCTTGGTTCCCCTCACTCACTCCCTCGCACTGTATCCTGCATTCTCCTCTCACTCGCTCTCAATCCTGCGTTCCCCTCACCCTCTCTCTCACTTGCACTCAATCCTGCGTTCCCCTCACTCACTCACTTGCACTCAATCCTACATTTCCCTCACTCACTCCCTCGCACTCAATCCTACATTCCCCTCTCTCACTCCCTCGCACTCAATCCTACATTCCCCTCACTCCCTCGCACTCAATCCTGCGTTCCCCTCACTCCCTCGCACTCAATCCTGCATTCCCCTCACTCACTCAGCCACGCAATTTCATATCCAGTTTCCCGCCCAGACTGACTCACACAAACTCCCACTACCTGTCTCTCTCTCTCTCTCTCTCTCTCTCTCTCTGTTTAAGCTTGTGTGGGTATGTTTTGTTCAGTGTACGTGTGCTGCCGTGTGTGTGTGTGTGTACTTCCTTTCATTGTATTGTATTTATCTCTTCCATTCATTCTTATCTTCCCTTCCTTTCCCTTCCTTCCTTCCTTCCTTCCTTCAGTTATCCCCTTACTCGTTTCTCTTTCTGTGTGTGTATGTGTGTGTGTGTGTGTGTGTGTGTGTCTCTCTCTCTCTCTCTCTCTCTCTCTCTCTCTCTCTCTCTCTCTCTTTCTCTCTACCGCTACCCCCTCTCCCCCCCTAATCCCTCCGCTCATCAGGTCTTGTACTCATCCCTCCTACACGAGCCAACTCCCCCCCCCTCTCTCTCTCTATCTCTCTCTGCTACTGATAATGAACGGAGGTAATGTTTTCATCCCCGTCTGTCTGTATGTTTGTCCGTTTGTCTGTCTGTTAGTCCACCGCATTACAGAAAAAAAAAAATAATCATCATCATCATCATCAGAGTATCGTTATTAAAATATTTTGGATTTTTTTGTTAATTGTCAAGGATGTTGTGATTAATTTTGGGTTCATTGTATCTCTGTTATGTGTCTTTGTGTGTGTGTGTGTGTGTGTGTGTGTGTGTGTGTGTGTGTGTGTGTGTGTGTGTGTTGTTTCTTGCTTAGTTTATGTCTGTTTGTGTGTGCATTTTTTTTTTGTTAAATTGACCACCCTTTTAATTTCTTCTCTCTTCCTCCCTCCTCCCATCTCCCTTCCTTATACTTCTCCCTCACTTTTCCTTGCTTTTCTCCCTTTCTCTCTCCTTATTCCCATCTGTTCCTTACTCTTCTTTCTCTTTTTCCCCCCACCTCTCTTATGCTCTTCCCTCTCTCTTCCTCCCTCTTGCAATCTCCCCTCCTAGTTCTCTTCCCTCTCTTTCCTCCCTATACTCCTTCTCTCTATCCTCAATATTTTCATCTCTTCTTTATTCTTTTCTCTTTCCCTCCCATCTCTCTTTCCTATTCTCTTTTCCTCCCATTTTTCTTCCTGTTTCCCTTCCGTATTCTTATTCCTTTTTATTTCCTTCTCCTATTCCCTCCCCTCTCCCTCCCTCACCTTTTCTCTACCTCCTTCCATCCCTTTTCCCTCTCCCTTCCTCCTTTCTTCCTTTTGACTTCCCTCCCTCCCCTTCTTTTCTTCTCTTCTTCCTTCCCTCTTCCCTCCTTGTCCCTCTCTCACTTTTTCTCCGTCTTCCCATCTTCCTTCCCTCTTCCTTCTCTTTCCCCTCTTTTTTCATTCTCTTTTCCCTCCTTTTTCCTTCCGTCTTCCTTCTCTTTTCCACCCTTTTTCCTTCTCTCTCTTCCTTCTATCTTCCCTCCCTCCCTCCCTCCACACCCCCCAGTAGATGAATCCCGCCTTAATCCCCGGGAGACGCTGGGGATTCTGAAGGAGGTGTAGGAATGACAACACACACGCCCTTCATGAGAGAGAGAGAGAGAGAGAGAGAGAGAGAGAGAGAGAGAGAGGTGGTGATCTCGTAGGAATGACAACACACGCCCTTCATGAGAGAGAGAGAGGGGGGGGAGAGAGATCGTGTATACAACTGGTTAACACTATACTTCCTTCACACAAACTTGGCCCAGATTTTCGTCCTTTTGCACGTTATTTCACGTAGCTCAGTGGCAGAAGGGACAATGCTACGACTCTGCATCCCCCCCCCTCTTCCACTTCTTCGTGACTAGTATCATAGGGTTACTCTTTTGTTACAGCTCAGTGGTAAAGTTAGAGTAATAATATAGTTTGGGATTTCTCTCTCTCTCTCTCTCTCTCTCTCTCTCTCTCTCTCTCTCTCTCTCTCTCACACACACACACACACACACACACACACACACACAGTTGCATAATCAAGTGGCGCCATCTTTACCAATAGTTAATAATAAGGTTGGAACCCATTATTTTGGCCCTTTAGGTCTGTGTGGTCTGTGTAACTCTCTCTTCAGCTCCCTTTATCTTAACCATCTCTATACCTCCCTTCCTTAACACTTCTTCCCTCCCTCCCTTCCTTGAATCTCTCTTCCCTTCACCACAGTTCCCTCTCCTCCCTCCCTTTCCCCTCCCCTCCCACTCCTTCTCTTCTTCCTCCCTTCCCTCCTTCTTTCCCTCCCCTCACCGCGACCCTTCTCCCCTCCTCCCTCCCCTTCCCCCTTGGGTGTATCGTATGTATGGTAAACGTGCTGTGGTTACCTCCCTCCCTCTCCTTTCCTCCCCTCCTTCTCTCCCATTCTTTCTCTCCTTTTCTCACCTTTCCTCCCTCCTCCTCCTCCTCCTCCTCTCCCTTCTCTTTCCCCTTCCATCTCTCCTTTCTCTCCCTTCTTTCTTTCTCTCCCCTCTCCTCCCTCCTCTCCCTTCTCATTCCCCTTCTCTCCTTTTCCCACCTTTCCTCCCTCCTCTCCCCTCCTCCTCCTCCTCCTCCTCTCCCTTCTCATTCCCCTTCCATCTCTACTTTCTCTTCCTTCTTTCTCTCCCTTTTCTTCCCTCCTCCTCTCCCGTTCCCTCCTTCCTCTCCCCTTCCCTCCTTCCTCTCCCCTTCCCTCCTTCTGCTCCCCTTCCCTCCTTCTGCTCCCCTTCCCTCCTTCCTCTCCCCTTCCCTCCTTCCTCTCCGCTTCCCTCCTTCCTCTCCCCTTCCCTCCTTCCTCTCCCCTTCCCTCCTTCCTCTCCCCTTCCCTCCTTCCTCTCCCCTTCCCTCCTTCCTCTCCCCTTCCCTCCTTTCTCTCCCCTTCCCTCCCTCCATTCTCTCTCCCCTTTCTCCCTTCTTTCGTTCTTTATCTCTCTGTTTTATTTCTTCCACATTTCCTTAAGATCCCTTCACATTTTTGTTTTTTTCATACGTATTTCCTCTCTCTCTCTCTCTCTCTCTCTCTCTCTCTCTCTCTCTCTCTCTCTCTCTCTCTCTCTCTCTCTCTCTCTCTCTCTCTCTCTCTCTCCGTAACTAGAGGGAGGCACGTTCCTTGGGTTAAGCTCGTTTGTCTTAGAGGATCTGTTCCGCGAGGGAGGGAGGGAGAGAGGGAGGAAAGGAAGAGAAAGAGGGGGAGGAGGGGAGAAAGGAAGGACGTAGGGAGGAAAGAGGGAAGGAGGACAAAAACAGGAGGGGGATGATAGGAGGGAGGAAAGGAGGGTAGAAGGGAGGGAGAAAGAGAGGGAGAGTGGAAGGTAAACAAGGAAGCAGGGAGGGAGGGAAAGGGTGAGGAGGAGAGACAAGAGAAAGGGAGATATGGCAGAAAGAAGTGGAGAGATAGGAAGGATAGAGAGAGAGAGAGGAAAGAGAAGGGAAGAGGGAAAATAAGGAAGGTAAAGGAAGGAACGGGGGAGGAAAGCAGAGAGAGAGAAAGGTGGAGGGGGGCGGGGAGGAAGAGGGTAGACTTAATCACCAACGATGCTAATTTAAGAACCATTTACCCATGTGTGTGTGTGTGTGTGTGTGTGTGTAAATTTGGGAATATTGTGTGTGAATGCATGTGATATTTATGAACGATTGAAGGTATGCCTACATGTGACTGTGTGTGTGTGTGTATGTGTGTGTGTGTGTGTGTGTGTGTGTTTATCGTGTACGTAAACTAGTGGGCGACACACAGACGCCGCCCATGTCTGTGTTTACATGCACGCCCACCCCCACTTGGCGCCCCCTCCCCCACCCCTCCACCCTGCTCACTCCCTTACCTACTTCCATCCTCTTCCCCCTGTTCTTCCTTCATTTTTCTCTTCCCCTCTCCTCCTGTTCCTCTCCCCCTCTTCCCCTACCCCTCCCATCTCCCACCCTATGCTCCCCACCCCATATTTCTCCCCTCTCCCCTTCCATCGTCACCTCTTTATTCCATTTCCCATCCTCTTTTCCCCTCCCACCTTCAGATTCCTCTTCCCCTCTTCTTTCCTCCCCTCTCCTCCTCCATCTCTCCTTCTTATGGTTGGATATTATTTCTTCTTGAATTTTCCTCCTCTTTCCCCTTTTCCTCTTCCACTTCCCTCTTCGTCCTCTCCCTCCCTCTTTTACCTTCCCTCCTTCTTTCCTACCTCCTCCTCTTCCTAATATCTTTGCCTCGTCACACTCCCTCTCGTCTTCTTCCATTCCCTACTCTCTTCTTCCTTCTTCTCCCTCATTTTCTTCCTCTCCCTCTCTCCCTTCTTTCCCCCCCTCTCTCTCGTCTTATTCCCCTCCCCCTTCTCTCATCTTCTCTTCCCCTCCCCCTTCCCTCATCTTCTCCTCTTCCTTTCATCTCCTCCTCTTCCCTTTTTCTTCCTCACCCCCTCTTCTCTTTTTCCCCACCCCTCTTCACCTCTTCTTCCCTCTATTCTTATTCCCCTCTCACCTTCATCCCCTTCCCCTTCTTCCCTTTTTTCCTTCTCCTCCCACTACCTCTTTTTCCCTCACTGCTCTCTCTCATCCCTCCATTTTCCTCCCTCCCCATTTTTTACCCATCTCACATTCTCTCCCTCTTCCCTCCCTTCCCCTCAGTCCCTCTCCCTTACCCTTTCCTCCTTCACCTTTCACTTCCCCTCGTCACTAACCTCTTCCTGAGAGAGAGAGAGAGATTTAAGGAACCTGCTCTATCTCTCATCTGTTCTCTTCCTTGCATACCAGGAGATTCTCTCTCTCTCTCTCTCTCTCTCTACCTGTGTGTGTGTGCCTGTCACCACTGCACAGTTTCATTTAGCACTAGAGTTTTTCCACAATACTCTGTTCACTCTAACCTGGCGTAAAATTACCATCCATCCATCTTTAATGCAGGGTTGTAATGATAGATTAACACCATAATATGATGCTAGTCACGAAGAAGTGCCCCAGGAAGGATGTAGAGCCACAGTATTGTCTGTTTCTGCCACTGAGCTACGTGAAATAAGCGGCAGAAGGATGAAGTTGAGTGTGGTGGTGGTGGTGGTGGTGGTAGTAATTTAGTTGCAAAAGTAGTATTCGTAATAGTAGTAGTAATAGTAACAGCAGTAGTAGTAATAATAGCAGCAGTATTGGTACGGTAGTAGTAGTAGTAGTAGCCGTAATAGTAGGCTAGTAGTAATAGCAGCAGCAGTAGTAATAGTAGTAGTAGTGGTGGTAAGTAGTAATAGTAACCCCAGTCTCATCCGAGACCTGAACCCGGTGGACTTCGGACTGAGGTTGCCATTCTTCCACCGTCCACTAGTGCCACCGCGTGAAGGCGTCACTGCAACACAGATTTCTTTACTGGAGAGATTAGATAAGCCTTCATTAAGTTATTATTGGAGGGGGGGCTCCTCAGCTGAATAAAATCGTCTGAAGGTTGCAAGGAGAGAAATAAGACGTCCTCGTAATGAAGTGGTTGAAGGGAAAAAAAAGGGGGGGAGGGAGGACGAATTTGTGAGAGGGTTGAAAAACAAGAATGTATATGGAATCGAAAAAAAGTGGTGTATTGTGGTGAAAGGAAAGAAGACGAGAGAAGTGTAGAGATAAAGAAGAATAATAAGAATAAGAACCGGTTGGAAAGACAATAAAAATAAGACTAGAATAATAACATGAACAAGACGAAAAATAACGAAGAAAAAGTAACAGGAACAGGAAAGATAAAAGTGAAAAAAATAACATCAAGAACAAGAAAAAAAATAAAACTAAAGAACAAGAGAAAATAATAATAACAAGAAAAGAGAAGAAAAAATAACCAGAACAGGAAAGAGGAAGGGAAAAAAGTAAAGAAGATTAACAAGAACAGTGAGGAAAGAAGAATAAGAACAAAACAAGAACAGGAAAGAAAAGGCGAAGAAATAAAACAAGAAAAGAATCAACGAAGAAAACAAGAAAAAAAACAAGAGCAGAAGACAAAAAAAGCAGAAAGAGAAACAAACACGAGAATCACTGACATCATAAACAAAGTGTGGCAAGTGGGGGGGGGGGGAGAAGAAAAGAAAGTAAACGAAGAAAAAATAAGCAAATACAAGACACTGACACACTAGAAACAGCAGTGTGTGGGGGAAGCGATGAAGAAAAAAGAGGACGAAGAAGACAATTTAAAGAAAAAGAAGAAGGAACGTAAATAGCATTGTGTGAAAAGTGATGATGACGAAGAAGAAAATATGAAGAAAGGCAGAAACCAAAACAACAGCGTGTGTGATGAAAAAAGAAGACAAAGAAGAAAATATGAAGACAAAGAAGCAAACAAAAAAGTGGTGAAAAAGAAGACTAAGAAAATAGGAAGAAAAAGGCAGGAAAAAACAACAGTGTGTGAGAAGTGATAGAATTGAAGACGAAGAAGAAAATAGGAAGAAACAGAGGCAGAAACAAAAAACAACAATGTGTGAGGAGTGATGAAGAAAAGAAGACAAGAAAAATAAGCACAAACAAAATAAACAGCCGTGTGTGACAAGTGAAAGAAACGAAGAAGGAAGAGGAAGAAAATAGATGATGATGAAGACGAAGAAAAACTATAAGAACAGCAACCAAGAAAGACAAAAATAGTGAAGAAAAGAAGAGGGGAAGAGGAAGAAAAGAGGAAGGTGATTAAAAAAAAGAATAACAACCAAGAAAGACAAGAATAATGTAAGAAAAGAAGAGAAAGAAAAAAGAAACAAGGGGGAAGAAAAAGTATAAGAAGAAAACTAAAAGATAAAAATAATGAAGCGAAGAGGAAGAAGGTGATGAAGAAGAATAAAAACAACAAAGACAAGAAATGAAGGCATAAAGAAAAAAGAAACCCAAGAGAGACAGACTCTAGAAACAACAGTGCGTGTGGAGTGAAACAGTAGGATATGAAGACGTGTTTAAGGATTGGTAACTCAGTACGGTGTGAGAGTGCTACTGTTTGTTGCCACCCCCCGGAGAGAGCAAACACAGAGAGAGAAAGAGAGCGCAGACGGCAGGAGAGAGAGAGAGAGAGAGAGAGAAGTGCAGGCAGGAGAAAACCCTATCGGATATGTGCCGTGGAGAGCAGGAAGAGAGCAGACAGCAGTAGAGCAAAAAGAGCAGACCAATAGAGAGCAAGAAGAGAGCAGACAGCAATAGAGAGCAAGAGGAGAGCAGACAGCACAATAGAGAGCAAGAGGAGAGCAGACAGCAATAGAGTGCAAGAAGAGAGCAGACCAATAGAGAGCAAAAAGAGCAGACAGCAATAGAGAGCAAGAAGAGACCCGACAGCAATAGAGAGCAAAAAGAGAGTAGACAGGAGGGGAAACCTACCCTCGGAAATGTGTCATGGAGGGCAAATAAAAAGCAGAAAGAGAGCAGACAGCCACAGAGCGAAATGAGAGCAGACAACAGGAGAAAGAACGGAAACAACAGGAAACAGACAGCCGTAGAAATCAAACAGCAGTGACAGGCCACAGCAATAGTACTTTCGATTTTTTAGTTTCTGACTGTGGTATCTAATCTATGAGTCCCGGGGCCTAATTCTCGTGGGCTAGGAGGCTCCCGTAACACCTCTTCCATTGCGATTTATTTATTTGTTTATTTGATATTCTATATGCACTCGTTCAGTACAATAACATCATTTTGTTTATTTGTAAATATATTTTGTTTTATTCATTATTATTATTATTATTATTATTATTACTATTAATATACTGATACTACTAATACTAATACTGTTACTGCTGCTGCTGCTACTACTACTACTACTACTATTATTATTATTATTATTATTATTATTATCAGTAGTTGTAGTAATAGTAGTAGTATCTTAAGTAGTGGTAGTAGTAATAGCATCTTCAATAGTAGTAGTAGCATTTTCAGTAGTAGTATCATCATCATCATCATCATCATCATCCATAACGCCACCCAGCCTTTTCACCACCCCATCCCACCCTACCCCTCTCTCTAAGTACCACACCTTTCCCCCGCCCTCCCTCCCGTTCCGCCTCTTACCCTCCGTTCCACTCCCGTCCCGCCGTTCCTGTTACGTTCCGGAGCGCTGCTGGCTTTGTGCTTACCCCGTGTAATTGTGCCTAACTGATACTTTACCTGTACTACTTGTTTTGGTTGGGGGGGGGGGTTTGGAGTCTGGTTTTGTTTGTTTTTTCTTTGTGTGTCTTCTGTTATTCATTTGTTCCTCTTTCTGTCAGTTTTATGTGTGTTCTTGCTTTCGTTCCTCCCTCCCTTCCTTCATTCATTTTTTCGTCCTTATATTACATTTTGTCTTCCCTTCATTTCGTCATTCCTTCTGATCGTCCCTGTGTACTTCCTTTCTTTCATTCCTTCCTTCATTCATTCATTCATTTTTTTTTCCCTTTGTTCTTATCTTCCATTCTCCATTTTGTCTTTTCTTGCTTTCTTTTTTTCCTTTCTTTTTCCCTTCGTCCTCATTTTCTCTTCCTTTCTCTCCATACCCTTTCCTCTCCTTCCTCCACCTTCCCCCATTCCTTCCTTATTCCGTCTACTCATCCTTTTATTCCCAGTTTTCTTCTTCTCCAGTCTGCCTTCTTTCCCATTTTTTCCCTAACCCCATGCACCCCATTTCTCTCTTCCTCTCGTATTTAATCTCTAATCCTGTCTTCTTATCCTCATCCTTCCCCATTCCTCATTCCTTCACACGCACTCCTTGGAGCCTTTTCGCTTTTCTTTCCTTGCATTTCCCTTCCCTCCTTAATTATACAGCTTCCTTCCCCCCCCCTCTCTCTCTCTCTCTCTCTCTCTCTCCCGTCTACCATTTCCCTATCCACTACGACTCTACTCCATTTCACAGCACTTCTTCGTGAGTAGCGCTATTTCTACCATTTCCCTAAGGACCACGACTCTACCTAATTTCGCAGCACTTCTTCGTGACTAGCGTAGTTCTCTTGTTTTAATCGCTTTACATTTCAGCATTCAAGATAGATGGCAGTTTTGGCCATGTTGAAGTGAACAGAGTATGTCACTAAATATTATCTTTTTTTTTTATTTTTTCTTGGAGGGGAATAGTTTGCGTCCTTTCAGCCTTGGGTTCCTTCTTCCTTGAAATATATACAAAAATAATGTTTTTTTTTTTTCAGATTGACACAATGACAAGTGTATGAGAGAGGGTGGACGACATACGACCTCGTTCTGTGAGTTGTGAGTAATTACCTCTCTCTCTCTCTCTCTCTCTCCAGAAATTTTGATCATAGATGAAATAGATGGTAATTTCCCTCTTCTACCTTTACGATAAGAGTTTCCACGTGTGTATTTTATTTATTTATTTTTATTTTCTCTACAGATATAGATTCCTTTCCTTTTTTTAATATTAGTTTCTACGTTTTTTTTATGTCTTTATTTTTGTGGATAGAGTGCAAAATAATTTTCATCTTCCTTTCCTCAATATATTTACCTGTTCTTTCTGTCTCCTATTTTGTTATCTTTTTCCTGCCGGCTAATTATACGGAGGGAGTGGTGGGTGGGGGAGAGCCTTCTTTCCTCTTCTCTGCCCCTTCTTATATAGTCAGGTCTTTAGTTTATTATTATTATTATTATTATTTATTATTATCATCATTATTGTTGTTATTATTATTATTATTATTATTATTATTATTATCGTTTTGCCTCATCAGATCGCCTTTTTCTTACTGTGTACTCCTACGTATCCCCTTCTTCCCACCCCCTTTCTCCCCATTCTCCTTCCCCCCTTGCTTCCCCACCCACCCTCCCTCCCCATTGTTCCCCACCTTCCCCATTCTCCTTGCCCTCCCCACCTTCCCCATTCTCCCTCCCCTCCTCATTATTCTCTACCTTCCCCATTCCCCCTCCCCTTCCCTCCCCACCTTCCCCACTCTCCCTCCGTCCACATTCTTCCCCACTCTCCCTCCTAACTACTCTTGCTCCCTTCCCCTCCCAGTTTCCTTTCTTCCCTCTCTTTCCTCCCTTTTTACCCATTATATTTTCCTCCTTCCTCCATATTCTCCCTCCGTGTTCTCTCTCCCTCCTCAGTCCCTTCGTCCCTCTCTCCTCATCCTCTTTTCCTCCCTTCTCAATTTTGTCCCTCCCTCCTTCTTTCCTTAACTTCCTCCCTATTTTCCCTGCTTACCTCCCTAGTCTCCCTTCTCCCATCCACCCTAAATCCCTCCCTCCCTCCCTCCCTCCCTTCCACCTTAGCTTGCTCCCTGTCTCCCTGAATCCCTCCCTTTTTCTTCCTTCTTCCCTCCCTCCCTTTCTTTCTGACTCACTCCCTTTTTTTCGCTTCTTACCTCCCTCCCTCTTCTGACTCCCTCCCCTTTTCTCCCTTCTTCCCTCCCTCTCTCCCTTTCTGACTCCCTGTGTTTCCCATATTCCCTCCCTCCCGCGCTCCCTACTCTCCCTCTCTCTTTTCTTCCTCCCTCCATCTCGGCCTAAGACGGGGTTGTGTTGAAAGGAAAAGGGAGAGATGACGAGAGAGATAACGCAGGGAGATGGAGAGATAGGGGGAGAGATGGAGAGACAGAGGGAGGAACGGGGGAGGGTGAGATGGAGAGATAACGCAGGAGGTGTGAAGAGGGTAGGAATTCTCTCTCTCTCTCTCTCTCTCTCTCTCTCTCTCTCTCTCTCGCTTCTTTATTTTTTTAATCATTCATTCTTTTATTTTTCATCGTTTTCTTTCTTCCCTAAATATTAATTCTTCTATATGGCTTTTTATCATTTGTAATTTCCTTTTTCTTTCATTCATTCTCTCATGTTCCTGTCTGATATTTTCCCTCCTCCTCCTCTTCTTCTTCCTCCTCCTCCTCCTCCTCCTCCTCCTCCCCACAGTCGTAAAAGGAGTGGTTTTTGCGTAGCCATCTGTCCTCACACGCTCCCTCCTGTACTCTCTCTCTCTCTCTCTCTCTCTCTCTCTCTCTCTCTCTCTCTCTCTCTCTCACACACACACACACACACACACACACACACACACACACACACACACTATACTCTGTTTACTTTTACCGTTCTCTACTCCCTGTTTTCCCACTCACTCCGTTTCTCTCTTACTCTCTTCTCCCCCTACTCCCCACCTCCCACTCCCCTTCCAACCCTCTCCCTTCTTTACTCTCTCCTCTTACTCCCCTCCCTCTACTCCCCAGCTCTCCTCCACTCTTTAACTCTCCCTTTTTCTTCTCTCCCCTCTTACTCCCTCTCCCCCAATCTTTCCTCCCTCACCCCTCTTCTTGCCACACTATCACCCCCACCCTCACTTCGCCATCTCCTTCCCCACCTGCACTTACTCCCTCCCTCCCATTTCCTTTCCCCCTTCTACTTCCTCATCCCCAGCCCCATTTCCATCTCCATTTTGCTCCCTCCCTCATACTTCCTTTTCACCCCCACCTCTCCCCACCCACTGCCTCCCCTCCCCTCCCCTCCCCTCCCCCTCTCCTCCCTTACTCCCCCTCCACTCCCTCCCCCATTCCCTTATTTCTTGTATAAATGTGGACTGATTTATGTATACAAAAGATACGTGTTATCTCCACTTCCTGAGAGAGAGAGAGAGAGAGAGAGAGAGTGTGTGTGTGTGTGTGTGTGTGTGTGTGTGTGTGTGAAAAATGTAGTGGGTTCATTCAGTAGTCTTCATGTAGTCGTGTATGTGTGCATGTGTAAACCGGTATGTATATCTAACCAAGGCTACTGCTTGTATACATTCCTCTCTGTGTACTTCCCTTTGTGTGTACGTTCCTCTGTGTACAGGTTCTGTGTATGTGTTTGTGTGCGTACATAACTTTGGCCTGACTCAGTACCCAACTATGTGCCGAGGTTGAGGAGTAGGGCAGGGTAAGGTAGTACAAGGCAGGGCAGGGCAAGGTAGGGTAGGGGAAAGAAGGGTAGGGCAGGGCAAGGTAAGTCGGAACAATGCAGGACAAGGAAGGGCAGGGCAGGGCAGGGTAGGATAGGGTAAGAAAGGAAAGGAGAATAGAGAGAGCGAGTGAGTGAGAGGTGGTTAAGGGAGAGAAGGAGGGGAAGAGAAATGAAGTAAGGTGGATAGGGTGTGAAATAGGAAAGGTGTGTGAGAAAGTGAGGGGAGGCGGATGAGAGGCGACTGTGTGAGGAGGGGGGTAGGAGAATGAGAGCAAATAGGTACGGGAAAAAGAGAGGAGACGAGTTAGGTAGAGGAAGGCAGATTAGAAAGAGAGCAGGAAAGACAGGAAGAAGAGAGAAGGAAGAGAGGAGGTAGAGGAAGGATAGGGAGAAAAGAAGTGGAGGCTGAAGATAAGAGAAGAGGAAAGTAGGAGAAAAAGAGAAAAGGAAGAGAGGAGGTTGGAGAAGAGACAAAAGAGAGTAGGTAAGTAGAAAAAAATAGAAGAAAGAGAGGAAGTAGAAGAAGGTTTGAGATGGGAATGAGAGGAAGATGTGAGGAGAGAGTGCATGGGAAGTGTGAAAGAGGGGAGGTGATGAGAGAGAAGGGAGAGAGGTGGGAAGGGAGGGGAGGGGAGAGAGTAAGGATAGGGAAGGTAGTGAGGGGAGAGGAGAGGGGAAAGATTGGGGGGAAGTGAGGGGAGGGGAGAGATTGAGGGGAAGTGAGGGGAGTTTATACACGCCTACTCAAGTGGTCTTTATCTACTAGGTAACAATCCCATCATGGGAGAGAGAGAGAGAGAGCCTGATTGCAGACTGTGATAAAGGGGAGTTTAGATGGCTTGGTAGAAGTGAGGGGAGAGGGGGGTGGAGGAAAGGGGAGGGGGAGGGAAGAGGGAGAGGTGGAAAAGGAAAAAGAAGTATGAGATTGGGAAGAAAGTTTAGAAATAGTTACTGATATGCATTATCACGGAGATAGAGACACAAGATGAGTTCCTTATCCTAGTGGCTTTAGGAGTCTCCCGGCCACGTATCCTTTCGTTTTTTTTTCCTTTCCTTTACTTTGCTCCTTCTTTCCTTCCTTTATTCTTTCCTTCTTCTAGTCCTTCCTTCCTTCCTTCCCCCCTTCATTCATTCTTTGGGCATATCCCTTCAGTATTTCCCCCTCCTCTCCACCCTCCCTCCTTCCCTTCATTCTCCTTCCCCTACCCTCATTCACCCCCTCCCCGTGTACACACCCCGTCCCCCTACCCTTTCTGCCTCCCCATTCACCCTCCCCTCCCCTTTTGCTAGCTCCTTCCCTCTCCCCCTATTCAAGATCTCTCTCCCTTTACCCCTCCACTTTCCTCGCGATCCTTCTCCTCTGCCTGTCTCTCCCCTACTTACCTTCTCCTCCCAACCTGCCTTCCTCCTTTCTCTCATACCCTCCTCCTCATCCCCCCCCCCCATGCCTGTCCCTCCCTGTCTCCCACCCTCCCCATCTCCCCGTACTTCCTCCCTTCCCCTTCCTCTTCCCCCGTAACTATCCCCTCTCTCACCACCCCATACCTCCTCTCGCTCCCATCCCTCCATTCCACATCCAGTCTTACGTCCACTTTGTCTCCCACCTCCCCTCCCCCTCCCAATTTTTAACCCTCCCCCTTCGAGCGTGCCTGCCATGTTGAGCAAAAGTCTGACCCGTCCATATGGCAACACTTATGCTAATTGTAAAAACACGGGGGGCAGTTTTCTATAGTTACCCCCTCCTATACCCTCATTTTCTATCCCCCCCCTCCTCATTTTCTGTCATTATCACTTTCCCCCCTTTTCATTCCCCCTGTCCTCACTTTCTCTCCCTTCTCCTCATTTTCTCTCCCCTCTCTCCATTTTCTCTCCCCTCTCCCCATTTTCTCTCCCATCTCCTCATTTTTTCTCCCTCCTGATTTTCTCTCCCCCCTCCTGATTTTCTCTCCCCTCACCTCATTTCCTCTCCCCTCTTCTCATTTTCTCTCTGTCTCCTCGTTTCCTGTCATTATATTTTCTCCCCGTTTTCTCTTGCCCCTCCTCACTTTCACTCCCCTCTCTTCATTTCCGCTCCCCTCTCTTCATTTCCGCTCCCCTCTCTTCATTTCCACTCCCCTCTCCTCATTTTCTCTTCTCTCATTTGCTCTCATGATATAATTTTCTCTCCAGATTGCCCATTTTTTTCTTTCCTCCCCTCAGTTTCTCCTCTTTCATTTCCTCATTTTCTTTCCCCTCTCCCCTCAT
Source organism: Coenobita brevimanus (assembly GCF_032717465.1). NCBI lineage: Eukaryota > Metazoa > Arthropoda > Malacostraca > Decapoda > Coenobitidae > Coenobita > Coenobita brevimanus. The sequence goes on along the minus strand of NC_136980.1, from coordinate 1,526,106 downwards.
TTCCTCTCACCAGTATCACATCCCCCCCTCTTATTTCCCCTCATCTAACCTCATTCTTAAATTCTCTTCCTCATTTCCACTCATCTATACTCATTTCCTATATACTAATGATATAAACTTGGGAGGGCAGTTTCCTGTAGTCACGCCCTAACCTCTACCTTCGTTTTCTATTCCCCCCTCGTCGTTATTCTCACCCTCGTCATTTTCTCCCCCCCACGTCATTTCCTCTCCCCTCATTTTTTCTCCCCTCCTCATTTCCTCTCCCCTCCTCATTTTCTCTCCCCTCCTCATTTTCTTCCCCTAGTCATTTTCTTTCCCCTCGTCCTTTTCTCCCCCTCATCATTTTCTCCCCCTCATCATTTTCTCCCCCTCGTCATTTCCTCTCCCCTCCCATTATCTCTCCCCTTAACCCATATTTTCACTCCCCTCCTCATTTTCTCTTCCATCTCCTTTTCTCTCATCCCCTCATTTTCTTCTCTACCCGCATTTCTCTCCCCTCTCCTCATTTCCTTTTTCCTCAACCCTCACTTTCTCTCACCTCACCCCATTGTTTTTTTCTTTTTTCCACCTGTCTCATTTTCATTTTCATTTTCATTCATTTCCCTTTTTAGCTCTTCACCCTTCATTATAATTCCTCATGATCACTTTTCATTTCCGTCTACTTATCTACACTTAATGCTAATTGTAGAAAACGGGCGGGAGATATCTTGAGTCACCCCTTCTGTCATTTTCTTTATCATTACCTCATTCTCCTCCATTGTTTCTTTCCCCTCCCCTCTCTCCCCCCTCTCATCTCCCGTCTCCTCTCTTTCCTCTCTCTTCTGCTCCCCTCTCCTCTCCTCTCTTCTCGTCCTTTCCCCTCTCCTTTCTTCCTCTCCTTTCTCCTCTCTTCCTTTCCTCTCTCCTCTCTTCCTCTACTCTCTCCTCTACTCTCTCCTCTCTTCTCTTCCTCTCCTCTCTTCTCCCCTCCTTCTCACATCCTGTACCCTCTCCTCTCTTCCTTCTTTCCTTCGTGTTCATTACCATCATCCTATTTCCACTCATTTCTATTTTTTTATGTTCCACACTTTGTCATCTTCGTTCCCCTCATTTACATCCGTTTTCATTTCCCCGTCAGTCGTCCCCACCTCCCCTCACTCTGCCTTCATTTCGTTGTCTTATATTCCCATATTTCCTCTCACTTTTCCTCCCCTCCCATCAATCACTTCTCTCCCCCCTCCCCTCCCCTCCCCTCTCCTATAGTTTCGTCTCCCTTCTCCTCCTTTTTTACATTCCTCTTCCCTTCCCCTCACCCCCTCCCCGCTAGTTTCTCCTCCCACCTTGCATTCAGATTCCTTTCACTCTCCACCCCCTTCCCGTTTCCTCCCCTTATTTCTCTTCCCCCTCCCCTCTCCTCCCCTTATTTCCCTTCCCCTCCCCATCCCCATCCCCACGTTTCCCTTGCTTCCGATAATTTCCCTATTCCATTCCCCTCTCTTCCTTCTCATTTTCCTTCTTCCTTCCCTCATTTTCCCTTCCCTCACCTGCCATTAGTACCCCATCCCATCCCCTCTCTTCCCCATATTTCCCTTCCCCCCTTCCTCCCCTCATTTCCCCTTCCCTCACCCTACCCTCATGTCCGTTTCTTCCCGCAAATTCCTCTCCCCATCTCTTCCTTCATTTCCCTCCTCCATCACCCCCATTTCCCCTTGTCTTTCCACTCTTTACCCTGTTTCCCCTCTTCCTCCCGTCAGTCCATCTCTCCCCTCTGTGTATCAATTTATCATTTCTGTAATATTCTGCCCCCCTCATCATCTCTCTTCCCCTCCTCATTACTCTTTGCTTTCTTCTACCTGTATTTGCCCCTTCCCTCACGTGTGTTTTGTCCTTTCTTCATTTCCCCTTCCTCCTCTCCCCTTCCTCTCCCTCTCTCTCTCTCTCTCTCTCTCTCTCACACACACACACACACACACACACAGCTACCCATTTCCACACATTTCCCCCTCTCTTCCCCTCCTTCTCTTCCCTCCCCTCCCCTCCCCTCCCCTCCCCAATATAAAAACCGAGGGAGCAATCAGTTGTTATGATAATTTGCATGCGACTCGATACATAAAATTCAGCCGCCATTTTTTCAGAGGCCTTCGTGCGTTTGTCAGGGGTAAAAGAGTGGCAAGTGGCCGTGAGTGGGGAGAGGGGAGGGGAGGAGAGGAGACGGGGAATGGGAGGGCAGGGGAGGAGAGGAGGAAGGGGAATGGGTAGGGGAGAAGAGGAGAGGGGAAATAGGTAGGGGAAGGGAGAAGAGAAGAGGGGAAATGGGGAGGAGAGTAGAGGGGGAAGGGAAAATGGGGAGGGGAGGGGAGAAGAGGAGAGGGGAAATAGGGTAGGGAAGGGAGAAGAGGAGAGGGAAGGGGAAATGGGGAGAGGAGGAAAGAAGAGGGGAGGGGAGGGGAGGGAAGAAGAGAAGAGGGGAAATGGGGAGGGGAGAAAATGAGAGGGGTTGGGGAAATGGGGAGGGGAGAAGAGAAGAGGGGAGGGGGAGGGGAAATGGACAGGCTACCACAATCATTGACTGCCACAACAATCCATGGTTACCGCTGCTGTTATTGTTGTTGTTGTTGGTTTTCATTGTTATTGTCTTTACCACAATCTGTCACGCCCGTCATCGCCAACTACCACAATTACTACCACCACAGTCACTGGCTACCACAACAATCGATGGTTACTGCGGTATTATTAGTTAGCTTTTATATAGAGTTGACAACCACCACCACTACTACTACTACTACTACTACTACTACTGTGTGTGGCTGCTCCTGTCCTATTCAACCACAGTCACTACTTACCACAATCCTTGGCTACCACAGTCGAATGAAATTATTATACTCTAAGCTGTGGTCATTTATCGTCTACCACATTCACAAGTACCACAACTACCACACACGAGTACAACTACCACATTCACAAGTACCACAACTACCACATTCACAAGTACCACAACTACCACATTCACAAAGTACCACATCTACCACATTCACAAAGCACCACAACTACCACATTCACAAGCACCACAACTACCACATTCACAAGCACCACAACTACCACATTCACAAGTACCACATCTACCACTACCGTACGTTTTAACCACAAATACCAGTAGGCCTGAACCACAACTACTACTCCTACATAACCACAGCTACCACTGTTTAACCACAACTTCCTCTAGCCACCACCACAGTACCACAACCTGCCACAAATTAATTATTATTATTATTATTAAGCTGCTTCTTTTCGTCATTATTATTATTATTATTATTATTATTATGCTGTTTTTTATAATGTGTTGTTACCATTGTCGTAAATGTTATTCTGACCACACACACACACACACACACACACACACACACACACACACACACACACACACACACAAAACCATAGTCAGCCACTAACCACAACTACCATCATACCAATATCTACCACAGCTACAAGCATATCATCCTACCACAACTACCACAATCAAGTGCCTCATCTACAAGCACACGAAAGAACTACCACAATTTACCGCAAAGACGACAGCTACCACAATCCACCACATCTACTAACATAACATCTACCACAGCTACCACAATCCACCACGACTACCACCACATTACCTTCAACCACCATTTCCTTCTCTCCTTTAGTATAATTCTCTCTCTCTCTCTCTCTCTCTCTCTCTCCACCACAACGACACACACTTATTTCTCCGCCCGCAGCTCTTCCTCCCACACGCAGAGAGAGAAAGAGAGAGAGAGACTGCAAGGAGAAAAGATAGGAAAGACGTTCAGAAAATTTTGGGAAAAAGAAAAGAGAAGTGAGAGCAAAAGAGAGAGAGAGGTAAGAGGTGTGGAGAGAGAACTTATATAGAAGTGAGGAGAGAGAGAGAGAAGCAAGAAGTAAAAGACAGAGAAGGAGAGATTGCAGTGAGAAAGAGAGGATAAGGGAGAAATGAAGGAGGATAGGAGAGAGTAAAGAAGCAACGGAGAGAGAGAGAGAGAGAGAGAGAGAGGCCGGAGCTGACTTAATCTCAGTCGTGTAATAGGATGCAAACTAACACGGGGGTCACACAGCCAGACCAACAAGGCACCTAACCCCACCATTCCCCCAAACACTCATTCTCACCCTTACGCCTGGGGGTCATAGGAGCGAAATTCAAGGGGCTGGGGGTCTAGGGGAGGCTTAGGCCCTTAGTGGGGGGGGATGGAGAGGGGGAGGGGGGGTTGGAGGAGGGGACAAGGGGGGGGAGTTGGTAGGTCGAGGCGGTGTGACAAAAATGGAGATTAAAATATGCAAATCAGTGAACACGTTGCCTTCTGAGGGTGCGAGTGACACCACCAGGACGGTAGGCAGAGGCAGGGAGGGCGAGGAGGGAGGGAGAGAGAGGAGAGAAGGGAGGAAGAAGGACAGAGGAGGGAAGGGAGGAAGAAGATGGAGAGAGGAGGGAAGGGGGGAAGAGGAAGATGAAAGAGGAGGGAAGGGAGGAAGAGGAAGGTGAGAGGAGGGAAGGGTGGAAGAAGAAGGAGAGAGGAAAGAAGGGAGGAAGGAGGAGGGAAGGGAAGAAGAAGGAGAGCAGAGAATGCAGGAAGAAGATGGAGAGAGGGAATGGAGGAAGAAGGAGAGAGAGTAGGGAAGGAAGAACGACGGAGAGAGAGGAGGGAAGGAGAGAACGGAGGAAGGAGAGCGGCAGGGAGGGATGTGTGAAAGGAAACTGATGAATGGAGGAAGAGTTAGAGAGGGAAGGAAATAAATAAGGAGGAGGGAGGAAGGAGGGAGGGCGAGGTAGGGATGGAAGGACAAGGAGGAGAGTAGGGAGAAAGAGAGAAGAGGAAGAGAGGAGAAGAAATTGCAACACTTGGGGAAGAGGAAGACAGGGAGAGAGAAGTGTGAAAGGAAACGGACGAAAATTTGAAGAGAGGGAGGGAAGTAGGAGGAGACATGAAGGAAGAAGAGGAAGGGAGAGAGAGAGAGGGAGGGAAGGGGAGAAGAGGAAAGTAAGGAGAGGGAGACGTTGAAGAAGTAACGAAGCGGAGAGATAAGGAATTTTAGGAAGGGAGGGAAGTCAAGAGAGGAGGGTAAGCATGAGAGAGAGAGAGAGTGAGAGGATTGGATGCAAGATGAGTTAAAAGTAAAGAGAGGAAAGATATAATAAGAGAGGGAGGTAGGAGGGAGGGTAGGGAAAGGGAGGGGGATAGGAGAGGCTGAGAAAGATAGGGAGAGACTGGAGAGAGAAGTAAGGAAAGGGAGCAGAGTAGGGAGAAGGGAAATAGGTCGATGAAGAAACTAAAGTAGATAGAGGACGAAGAAAGGGGGAGGGGGAGGCTGGAAGAGAGAGAGAGGGAAGAGGAAAGAGAGTAAAGGGAGGGAAGGAGAGAGGGAGGGGGAGGGTCTGGAATTGAGAGGCAGTATAATAGGGTAAGAGAGGTTATGGTGAGAGGATGATGGTGTGGGTGAGACGGGAGAAATATGGAGAGAGAGAGAGAGAGAGGAAGGAGGGGGACAGAAGAGGAGAGGAAGGAAATGATAGGGAGGGATAGGAGAAGCATTGAGACTGGAATGGAGGGAAGGAGGTAGAGGAGCGAAAGAGAGGGAGGAAAAACAGGAGATAGAGAGGATCGGGAGGGTGAGAGGAAAGGATGGAGATAAAGAGGTAAAGAGAAGGAGTGATGAGGGAGGAACGGAGAGAAGGAAGGAGATTGAGAGGAACGAGAGGAGAGAGGAACGGGTGGAGGTAAGGAGGGAGAGAGAGAGGGGGGGGGAGTAAAGTGGAGAGGGAGCAAGGGAGAGAGCTGAGATTGAGAGGAAGGGAGGGAGGGGGGAGCCAGGGAGATTGAGTGTTAAGGTATGCCGAATAGCAGGGAGGAAGGGAGTATAGGTAAGACTGGAGGAGGAGGAAGAAGAGAAGGAGAAGTAGGAGGAGGAGGAATGTTAACTAGTGAGAGAAAAACAAGAGGAAGAATAGAAGGAAGAAAAGCAGCCACATAGGATTGAGAGAGAGAGAGAGAGAGAGCAGGTGTCACTGGAGGAGGGAGCAAAATTGAAACAGGGAGGGAGAGAGTCAGATAAGGTGGTTGTGAGATAGAGGGGGGGGAGGAGGAAGATGAGAGGGAGGAGGGAGGGTAGGAAGAGAGGAGAAAGAGCAGAGAAGGACGAGAGAAGAGTGAGGCAAAGAAATAAAGAGGGGGAGGCAAAAAAAAGGAGGAAAAGAGAAGAGAGAGAGGAACGACAGGAGAGACAAGGTGGAGGGAATGAAAAAGTGAAGGAAAATAGCAAGAGGGAGAAGTGGAAAGAGAGAGAGGGGGAAAGAAGATAGAGAAGGGGAGGGGAGAGGTGAAGTGAAGGAAGGTAGAGAGAGAGAGAGAATGGAAGAAAGAAAGAGGGGGGGAAAAGGAGGGGAGAGCTCGAAGGGGGTACTCAATCTCCCCGGATCTTCTCCCCACACGCTCCCCACTTTTTAAGCACTCATTCTGGGCTTCAAGTAAACCCTCTGTCAACCAGGGGCGGATCCAGGGGGTTTAAGGGGGGTTCAAGGGTTTATTTGGGGGTTTACAGAGGGGTTCAGTGCTGAGAAATACAAGTGGGAGGGATTTGAGGGGAATTGAGTGGTAAAAATAAGGGGAGGGTGGGTGGGGGGAGAGAGAGAAGAATAGGACAGAGGAGGAGAAGGGGAAAGAGAAGGAAGTGGAGGGAAGAGGGATTAGGGAAGGGAAGCAGAGGGGGAAGAGAGAAGGAAAGGAGACAGTGGGGAGGGGGAGGAGAAAGCAGGAGCGAGAGAATAGAGAGAGAGAGAGAGGAAGAAGACAGGGGAAAGGGCTGCGCAACAAATGGAGAGAGAGAAAACAAGAGAAGAGTTAGTATGAACACAAGAAAAAGAAGATAAATGGAAATGCAGGAAGAAGTGATATATATTAAAAAAAAAAAAAGATTGATATATACCTGTTAACTTTATATTGTATTTTTTCGAATATATAATTCTCGGCGATACATAATTTATAGATATTTATAGATTATACTACAGACGATTTTATTCAGAGAAAAAAAGGTGATCACAGACTTTACCCCTTCCGAACGATGACGCCTTTTGAAGATTTCGCTCTTTACCGCGATTTTTTTTATTTTTTAACTTAGGAAATATTTTTAGTAATGAAGGGGTTAAGGATGGCGAATTACTAACCCCTCCAGTCTAAAGCCTCTCGACAGCTAAGTAAAATCGTCTGCTGCTGGATAGAGCCTGAGGAAAATCGTCTGCTGGTAGATAGAGCCTGAGGAAAATCGTCTGCTGCTGGATAGAGCCTGAGGAAAATCGTCTGCTGGTAGATAGAGCCTGAGGAAAATCGTCTGCTGCTGGATAGAGCCTGAGGAAAATCGTCTGCTGGTAGATAGAGCCTGAGGAAAATCGTCTGCTGGTAGATAGAGCGTGAGGAAAATCGTCTGCTGGTAGATAGAGCCTTGGGAAAAGCGTCTGGTGGTAGATAGAGCCTAAGGAAAATCGTCTGGTGGTAGATAGAGCCTGGGGAAAATTGTCTGTTGGTAGAGCCTGGGGAAAATCGTCTGGTGGTAGATAGAGCCTGGGGAAAATCGTCTGGCGGTAGATAGAGCCTAAGGAAAATCGTCTGGTGGTAGATAGAGCCTAGGGACTATTTTGTGGGTAATATTTGATATTATTTATTTATTTTTATTTAAGGTGGTAATTAATTTGGCTCATGTATCTTAGTCTTTGCTCTCTCTCTCTCTCTCTCTCTCACACACACACACACACACACACACACACACACACACACACACACACACACACACGGGTCCCATGTGGCTAGGGGGACAATCACACCGGATTTAGGCTGAAGCCCACACACACACACACACACACACACACGTATGTACGTTAATTCTATTTTTGCATAGCCTACAGGTCATTTCTCCTTATTAAAGCTCACGTACACAGCCTTGCTTTTACCTACATACTTACATGCAAACAGACACACATATACCTGCATCTCGGCACTTTCAGATGCACACGGGACTCTTACTTCACACACACACACACACACACACACACACACACACACACACAAAATGAGATCAGATGACGACAATGATAAGGAGAGAGTGAGAGAGAGAGAGAGAGAGCGCTAATGCAGGTGTCTGGAGATGCCTGGATGAATGACACCTGTTTCATTATGTATGGTCAGGTGTGTGTAGTCTCTCTCTCTCTCTCTCTCTCTCTCTCTCTCTCTCTCTCTCTCTCTCTCTGTATAATCCTTCAGTACAGCATTGTCACCTACTCTCTCTACTACCATCAGACGATTTTATTCAGCATTGGAGAGACTCTTAACTGGAGGGTTGAGATAGCCTTCATTAACCCCTTCAGGCCCTTCGTAAGCTGAGGAAAATCGTCCGGAAGTAGCCAGAACGAACCATTGTAACGCATTATCGGACTGAAGGGGCTAAGGGGGACTATTGCAAACCCCTTCACCAGAAGAGATGTCCCTTAGGTGAATAAAATCGTCTGGAGGTAGGAGAGGTAAAATTTCACAGGAGAACAGGATGGGTTGACTAGAAGCTTCTGTCATTCAGCGCCTTAACCCCCTCGCTGGATTAGTTAAGGTATATTTCAGTGCATTCTTGCCTCCAGACGATTTTATTTAACCCCCTATGGCCGTTGACGTATTTTTTCATCATGTTCCTTCAACCTCCGGACGATTTTACGCAACCCAGGAAAGGTATCTAGCACTGAAGGGTGTTATCCATTCATTGCGCGAGTCTGGACTGAATAAAATCGTCTGAAACAAGAATTAAATGTCAAAAGTGTGAAGGGGGTTAGTGAAGGATATAGCTAACCCCCCCTCCAGTTCGAAAATCCCCACATTAGCCAAAAAAAATCGTCTGGAGGTAGCAAGAGTAACAAAAAAAAAGTAATTGGGGTGAAGGGTTGACGATTTTACTCAGGGCGGAAATACTGTTGTTCCATTTTGCTGTATTTTTTTTTTGTTTATTATTTTTAACTAGCGTGAATAGTTCGGTGTTTGTTTTCATTATTGCTTTTTTCGTGATTATAAGCCTTGGCAAAATTCTAATTATGAGAGAGAGGGAAAGAGAGAGAAATATTGTCGTGAAAGGTAGCTCGTTTTCTTTGCTGTAAGTTGGGATGGTTGGTGAATGAATATAACCATGATTACTGGAGTGATTGGCATTGTTTTGATAGTTTTATATATTGTTTCAGGTAATGGTACACTAATTGACCGTAGTGACGTGATGGTTTTCTTGAATGACACGATTTTTGGTGACTGTGTGGATTTGTAGTTGACAGACGCTGAGTTAACAAAGGGAGGATGTCGCGTGGATGGTTAGTGACAGTCTCCCTTTATCTCCTTCAGGGATGGCTTGGAGACCCTTTGGAGACGTCTTTGGCACCTGATCCGTTCCTCAGGTTAGTGGCGCTGTTTAACAATGTTCCTTAGACTTATTTTGATGTTAACCCCGCTTGATGCATTATATCTATCACATCGCATCCTCCCTCCTTCATATTCTCTAATCCAAGTTCACATTTATGCTCACATTTCTCACATCCTTTTTTAAATGACGTTCTGTTCGTGTTTTGCCATGACATTGTTTTTCTTCCTGCGTTTTAATCAGGGCTGTTCGTTATTCATCCTTTCTTTATGATGCTTAGTTTTAGGTGAACCCGTGGTAACCTCATTTAGTTAAAAACATCTCAGAATGGACAGTATTGGGATAATCTTTGACAGTAATTCCCATTCTCATGTGTAGTCTGTACCGAATATAACTAGAGTTTGCCAGAATAGATAATAAAGGGTATTCCAGTTTAAACGGGTCAACTCTGGAACTGTCTCCCTCTGTATTTCCTGCTTCCTATGATCTCCAGTCCTTCAAACGCAGTGTGTCCAGGCATCTCGAAATGATCGGATCTTGAATTTGGCTCACTCTTGTATTTTGTTTTTCTCGCGGAAGGAACAGTTTTGCTGTCTCGTTGCCTTTGGTTCCTTCTTCCTCACATAAAAAAAAAATAAATAAAAAATAAACACACACCCACACCAGGTGCACTAGACCTTACAATACTCGAAGTTATAATTTGGCATATGCAGTAATTTTTATAGTATCATGTCTGCCGCAAAGAACTTAAATTTCTCAATCATATTTGTGTTTGTGTACTTTGGAAACTCTCTCCTACTCAAAAGCCTCCATTACCCTACATCCCTCCCAAACCCGAAGTACGACGGTGTGGCGAGGTTACGTTAGGTGTGCGTGTGTGTGTGTTTGTGGTAATTTATGTCATTTATTCCAGTTGGTAATGACATGTGTATGGTGGTTGGGGATGAGTCTTATCACGAAAACATGATTTGCAGTAGAAACTGATATCTGATTTGAGAACCTGAAAACCATTGCAAACACCACAGTTTCATGTTCAGATTACTGTATGGCCGAAACTGCAAATTTAATTACATACTGTACACATTGGATTGAATGAATATACAGAATGGTTTCCTGGCATACAGGGAACCATTAAGCTTGACACTTAATGCAAAGCCTCCTGAAATGGAAAGAAGGGTAATAAAAAGTGGTAGGAAAGATGGCAGTAAGAGGAAGACAGGAGGACAGACACAGAAAATGAGTGATAAAGGTGAAGGAAGAAATATGCAGCATTACATCAAGTGAGTGGATGATGGTCGCCACCACTTGCATATTTTCATTTTATATTAGTATTTTTTGTATATATATATATATATATATATATATATATATATATATATATATATATATATATATATCTTTTATTTGTTTCATGCTACACTCTTTAGAGAACCATCAAGTTAGGTCCCGTAAAGCTGACATATTTTAATCAACTACTGTATAATAAGTCCATGCTATTGGCTGTGTTTTATGACATTATTTTTGGGGGTATTAAATCCACAAGGAATCACAGAACAGTTACCTTACTTATAAAAAAAAAAAACAAGGCTGCTTATATAAACACTTAAACCTCGATGGACCAGGCTAGTGGGGGGAGGAAAGCCCAGTTTGACGTGCGTCTGGAAGTACAGAATCAGAAGAAGTCCTTTGCCGATGTGAGAAAGTAGAGAGTAAACCAGTGTCGCATATGTGGACAGAGCGAGATTCAACACTGATTTAACTCCATATTTTCCAGTATTATTATAACTTACAACAATGATTCGTCTCTTTTTCATAATATTTCGATGTTGTATGAAATTTTTACCATTGTGATTTTAAGTGTTTTTTTAGTGTTTCGTTGCTGTAACATAATTTTTCGATCCGTATTTTCTGTAATGATTCGGGACCGTATTCACGTGGTGACATAGGAGAGGAAAATCAGGCCACGCAATCAGACGTATTTTGAATATTAATGGACGAGGAAATAAGCTTAGGGGAGTGACCGCCAGTGAGAGAGAGAGAGAGAGAGAGAGACGGGAGGGTGGAAGGAGAAAGATGGGGGAAAAGAAGAGATAAAAAGGGAGGGGTGAGTAGACGGGGAGAGAGAGAAGGAAGGAGGAAAGAGAAGATGAGGGAAAGAAAGAGATAAAAAGGGAGAGATGAAAAGACGGAGAGATAGACAGTAGACAAGGAGATACGGGAAGGAAGAGTTAAGAAAGGGAGGAAAGATAAGGACAGAGAGAGGGAAGGGAGAGAGAATCGTGATAAAGAAGAGGGAAGGGAGGGAGAGAGAGAATAAGGGGAGAGGGAGGGAGAAGGGTAAGGGTTTGACTGGGATAGAGAGATTATAAAAGGATTTAAATTGGAGAGAGAGAGCACGGGATGAAGAGGGAGGGGTTGGGGGGATGAGGGAGAAATAACATGAACGTGAAGGGAAGGGAGTAGAGGAGTGATAGGAGGGGAGGAGGGAGAGAGAGAGATGAGCAAGAGAGGAGTGCTTGGGGCTAAGTTACGAATGTGTGTGTGTGTGTGGTTGAGTAAATGGGGCGTGTGTCGTCCTGTCTCGGCTACCTCCCTTTCTTTGGTGGGAAGCGGCCTAGGTATAGAGATAGATAGAATTAATTTAAGGGGATAGATAGACTTATTTTAGCAGCTTAGGTATATAGATAGATAGATAGAATTATTTGAAAGGGATAGATAGAATTATTTTGAGATAATTAATGGGTGGGGTAATTGCTGAAGAGGTTATTAGAGCAATTAAATGGGAGAATTTTAATTGGGTTATGAAGGGTGTTAGCTAATTAGGGATGGTAATTACTGGAGGGGCAATTAAAGGTCGGGGTTGTAATGGGGGTAATTAGGGCTTGGTTAATAATGGGAGGGCATTGTAGGGGTAACTAATGGGCAGGGTAGTTAGGGTGGGTAATTACAGCTGGATAACAACAGTAGAGGATAAGTATGGTAATTAGGGTCATTATTGTAGGGGCTGTTTGAGTGGAGGTAGTTGTAATTAGCGAAAGCCGTAATTAAGAGTAGTTGATGATGGACATGCTAATTATGGTAGGGCAGTTAGTCGATATGTATGGTGATTATAGGAGTCATCAGTATAGGGGTGTGATTAGTGGGCGGGGGTATAATTATGAAGGGGTTAATAGGCAGAGCACTAATTGGTGTCGTTTATGGGGTGTAATTAGTATATTAATGTGGTAAATAAGTCGACTTGAAGGCCTAATTGACCGTGAAATAAGGTGGGAGGTGGTGGTGTGGTGTTTGTGGTGGTGGTGGTTAGGGGGATATTTGTGGTGGTGGTGGTGTTTGTGGTGGTAGTATTTGTGGTGGTGGGGGGGGTATTTGTGGTGGTGGGAGTGGGGGTATTTGTGGTGGGGGTGGGGGGAGTATTAGTGGTGGGGGGGGGATATTTATGTTGATGATGGTAGGTAGTTCATGTAGTGGTGGCGATGGTGGTGGTGGTATTTGTAGTAGTGATGGTGGTGTTTGTGGTGGAGGTGGTGGTGGTATTCAGCTTAAAGTTTTTAAGCCAGTGGGGTTATATACAGACATCATCAACAACGCCTTTACTAGTGTGGGGCCTTTGTTGGCTGAATAAAATCGTCTTGTGGGAGAGAGAGAGAGAGAGAGAGAGAGAGAGAGATTGAATGGACCAAATTGAAAAGCAGTGAAATATATATAAACATTTTTTCCACAACAGGCAGCTCGCGTAGGTAAATGAGTTGCCTCCCGGGAATGTCCCCACTACGACCCCAGTTAATGGACATATTAACCAAGTACAAATTTCTCTGTTTATAATGCCACACACCTAATCCCGGAGTTCATCGGGATTCTTGTTGTTGTTGTTGTTGTTGATCAACCCCAGGCTGTCTGGTTGAGCAGACCCATCAGCCACTGGCGAGTAGCCGCCCCTGCAGGGTCGTCCCGTGCAGTGATCCGATGTTCCCTCGCCATAGTGAGGCGCGGGAAATGGTGTGGAAGTTTGGTTCCTGGATGGACACCATATTTGCGTTCCCACCCACTTAACAGAGGTACCACAGTAGACCCCACTTCGCGCCGTAATTTGGTTACATGGTTACCACCCAGCGTTATAAATGGTTTCCTGGGTTACAGGTAACCATTTGGCATGTCACTCAGTGTAGAGCAGCCTGAAGTGGAAAGTAAATTAAGTGACAGGAAGGAAAGGGAGAAATCAGGAAGTGAGATGGTCAGACACAGAGATAGATTGAGAAAGGGGAAGGCAGCAGTACATCAAGTGAGTGGATGATGGTCTGCCACCTCATCCAGGGGATACATTCAAAGTGCCTTGTGTACTGTTTGCACTCTAGTCTGGTTTAAGCTCATTCTCCATCTTGAATGTGGTACAAGAAAATGGTACATAAATACTCTTTTAATTTGACCTAAAGTTGCCATCTCTTAATCTTGACTGCTGAGGTGTAACAGTAGATCAACGCTAGATTATGATGATAGTCACGAAGAAGTGCTATGGAGGTGTGTGGAGCCATACCATTGCCCTATTCTGGCACTGGTCTACGTGAAATTAGCTTCATAAGGAGGGAAAATAAATTTGGACCAACTACGTGTGAAAAGAGTATATACATACATATATATATCTATATATATATATTTTTTCGCTACCGTAACGTGGTCCAAATTTTCGTCACTTTGTAACTTTTTTCACGTAACTTAGTGGCGGAAAAAGTACTACGACTCTACGTCCTTTCCAGAACACTTCTTCGTGACTAGCGCCATATTCAGGTGTTAGTCTCTTACTACAGCTCAACATTCATGATGGGATGACAATTTTACGCCAAGGCAGAGTGAAAAGAGTATAGTCATTGAGTGTGTGTGTGTGTGTGTGTGTGTGTGTGTGTGTGTCAGAGAGAGAGAGAGAGTTTTATGCATGACTGTGGCTGGTTTATGTTTGGGTTAACTCTGGTTTGGCTTTTTTGGTTAGTCCTTGTCTCGAACCCTTGGTGGTAATGTTGCTGGTGTAGTGGTAATGATGGTAATTGTGCCTGTTTATTGCTGTGTGTGTGTGTGTGTGTGTGTGTGTGTGTGTGTGTGTGTGTGTGTGTCCCTAGACCTCACTTCGCACTCGTTCTCTGAGCCCTAGCACTCTTACTTGCCACACACCTTTCCATGTCACCATTTCGGCGCCAATACCCACCCTCCAGACCGCTCTAGGGCTGTCTCTTTCAGTGCTTCTGTATTAGTAATTGTGGTGGTTGTGGTAGTGATGGTGGTATGATGATGATTGTGGTAGTGGTGGTGTTAATGGTGGGGGTTGCAGTGGTAGTCGTGGTAGTGGTGTTGGTGGTGATGATTGTAGTTGTGTAGTGATAGTGGTGGTAGAGGTGTTAGTGGTGGCGGTGATTGTGGTAGTGATCTTGTTGTTGGTAATGTTGGAAGTTGGTGTGGTAGTGGTGGTAGGTGTGGTACTGGTGGTGGTATATAATAAATTTTGTTGGCACTACCGCGGAGGCTTAGTGGTATTGCTTTCGCCTTCTGTCCTGCAATTCCCTGGCCTTTGATCCGTATCCTGCCCTAGTGGATATTGCAGGGAGTGGTGGTAGGATGTTCTTACACACACACACACACACACACACACACACACACACACAGTACAATGTATTTACTTTCACATGCGGTGGTCACAATGCAGTCACTTCATTCCACTTCGTACTTGTCTAGCATGAGGAAGTTGCGTGGTGATTGTGAGAGCATAAGGGATTTTGAGCCCGGCAGTCTTACGATTATTATTATTATTATTGTTGTTATTATTATTATTATTATTATTGTTGTTATTATTTTACCTCTAGATGATTGTACGTGTGTTCAGGTGCACTTACTGAAACGGTTTGGTTAGAAATAATTAACTTCCCAACTGGTGATCGTTTCTAAAGTTAAAATTGGAGACATGTCATGCAGCGCTTAGTGGTGTTTCTGTAGCTTAGGCCTTATAACCTGTAGCGGCTTTAAGTCATGGTGGAAGTGATGAGATGAGGCTTGTAACAGCTGCAGTAGCGAGGAGTACACTGACGGGGGAGAGGATATTGGAAGTACATGCAACCCCAGCCCCATGTAACGTGAAATCAGTGCACCGTAGGCTGGAGTTGCCCTTCGTCCGCAGTCCACCATCTTCCTTTCAGCGGGCAGGCTAGGGATTGAGGGACTTGTGTCATGCCTGTGCCACCACGTGAAGGCGTTTATCTCCAAGACCGTGGGGAGAGGTTAGAGAGTGGAAATAAGGTGGCAGGAACATGGGAAGTGGTGGCAGGGGAAGAAGTGTCGGGAGCATTGGTGGCAGAGGCAGGGGCGGTGGTAACAGGGTATAGAGAAGATAGGGATGGTGGTGGCAGGGGTGGGGGGAGGGGGAGGGGTGACAACTTTTTCTCTCCGACTTTGAGCATAGACGTAACAACCCGGTCCCAAAGGCCCGGCAGTCCTCCAACGCACCTCACATGTCACCACTTCGGCGCTAACACCCACCGTCCCTAATGAATACATGCTAGGGCTGTCTCCTACAGGACTGGTGTATTTGGTATTAGTGGGGGTATTTGATGGTGGCAGGGGTAGTTGGGGTTTGGGGAGGAGTTTGAATGATGGCAGGGTAGTCATTGGAAGTGTTGGCAGCGGTGTTGGTAAAAACTGACAAGATCTGCAATGAATGATAGCAAAACTGGGGTTGAGAAAAGGGTGGTGGCAGGGGTATAGGCGACGGCGAGAGTGTTGGCAGGGTTGATGGCGTTGTCAGAAGTGTTGGCAGCAAAACTTGTAAAAAAGCAATGGTGATTTGTCAGGACTGGTGAGCAAAGATGTTGGCAAAAGGTTGGAACTGTGGCAGGGGTGGTGGTGGCAAAAAGGTGACAACATCTGTATTGATTGTTGGCAGAATTGGTAAGGAGGTTGGTGGTAGAGATGTTGGTGGCAAACATGTAACCACTGTTGTAGTGATTGTTGGCAGAATTGGTAAGAAAGGATGGTGGCAGGGGTGGTGGTGGCAGGGATATGAACGGTGGCAAGGGTGGTGGCAGCAGTGGTGGTATTCTGGCCGGCGTGGGACCAACGCAAATCCACCGTTTTAATCAGTCCTATGTGGCAGTTCGTTCAGACCCCTCGCCCTTCGCTCACACTCGGCCCTCACCCACCCCACCCCACCCCACCCCACCCCACCCACTCTGCCAGGCCTTTACCCCTCTCCCCACACCCGCACCTCCCTCCCTCCCCTCCCCTCACACTTCTCCCTAACCCTTCACACATCTTCCCATCTCCACCTCTTACCTTACACCTCTCCGTGGCATCAGCAAACCTCCACGCCTCACCTCACCCCCACACCTCCCCACGCCATCTTTATCAGGAGTCCCTTTGCTCAAACTTAGACCATTCCTGTCCCCCTTATCCCACTCCCTCTCACCCCTACCCCACGGCATCCATGGACCTGTGCAACTCTTTTCCCCACCTTCCCCTTCCCCCTCCTCCTCTTAGTGGTCCTTGGTTCAAACTCGTCCCTGTCCCCTTTCCCTTTACCAGGTCCTCTCATCTTTACCCCACTCCCTCCCAATTCCTTTCACCTGCGAATCCCTCTCATCTCCACCCCACGGCTTGCATAGTCTTTCATCCTCCACGCGGCCCTCTCACTCCTACCCCACCCTCTCGCAGCCCCTCTCATCTGTACCCCACGGCTTCCATGGACCCCTCGACTCCTCCCTCACCCCTACCAATCCCTCTCACCTCCTCCCAATCCCTCTCATCCCTACCTAGCGGCTTCCACAGGCCCCCCCACACGTCCCCCTCACCCCGCCCCCTGCCGTGCGTGAAGGGGTGGGTGTCGGGGGTGTGGTAGGGTGGAAGGGCGAAGGGGTGTGGAAGAGACCAAAGACTGCTGGAACCCACTAGCAACTGGAACAAGCTCGCTTCATGAATATTCATTTGGTCCACAATCACCAAGCTCAGGCCAACATATTGATTACCTCCCCCTCCACCCTCCCTCCCTACCTCACCTCTCTCCTCTCTCTTCCTCCCCCTCCTCACCTCTCCTCTTCCCTCTTTCCCTTTCCTTTCTGTCTCTGTTTTGCTTCTTTTCCCTATTTCACCCGTTTAACCTCTTCACTTTCTTCCTGTCTTTTTTTTTTCTTTCACTTCTCTTTTGTTTCCCCCTCCCTCTCTTTTCCCCCCATGCTCTCTTCTTTCCTCCTCCCTTCCTCTCTTCTTCCCTCCCCCCTTCTCTCTTCTTTCCTTCCCCTCCTCATTTCTTACCTCTTCCGCTTCTCTTTCTCTCATTACTCCTTGTCTGTTTCTCCCTTTCACTACTGTAATTTCTTCCTTTTTTTTTTCCCCCTCCTCTCTTGTTCCCTCTCTCCATGCCCTTTCTGTTTTACTCCTTTCCCTCCATTTCTCCTTTTCCGCTTTATTTTTCTCTCTCTCTCTCTCTCTCTCTCTCTCTCTCTCTCTCTCTCTCTCTCAACTGCATCCCTTAACTAACTCAGCTAAGGAGAATAACTTAGCTGACTTGGGGCGTCAGGAGATAATTTAGCTGTGGAGTTAGCTTTTGGACTTAGCTGAGGGGCTGGGTTAGTTATGCTGTGGTAGGTGGTGGTAGCTGTGGTAGTGGTTGTGGTAAATTGTGGTAGTGGTGGTGGTTTTACTCGTGGTGGGTGGTGGTTGTGGTAGGCGGGGGTGATGGTGGTAGCTGTGGTAGTAGTTGTGGTAAATTGTGGTAGTTGCGATGGTTTTACTTGTAGTGGGTGGTGTTGACGGTGGTTGTGTGGTGGTGATGGTGGTTGTAGGAGGCAGTGGTGATGGTGGTAGTTGTGATATTTGTGGTGGGCGATGGTGGTTGTGTGGTGGTGATGGTGGTTGTGGTAGGCGGTGATGGCTGTGATTTTTGATGGTGGTGGTGATAGTGATAGTTGTGGTTGATGGTGGTAGTTGTGGTAGGAGCAGCCTAGTGGTGGTGGTTAAGTACTTGCTTATTGTTCTAGGATTGTGGTTGTTTTGATGTTGGTAGTTGTGGTAGAAATAATGTTGGTAGTATTCGTAGATGAGATACCGGTGATGGTAATTTTGGTAGTATGGGTAGCGATGTTGGTAGTTGAATTTAATAGTGATGGTGGTAGTTGTGGTAATGTTGGTAGTTTAGAAATAAGGATGATATTTGTGTTGATTGCTGGTAATAGTTGTAGTTGTGGTAGTGTGATGCTGGTTAGTGGTAGTGGTACTGGTTGGAGTATATATTATAGTGGTAGTTGTGGTGGTGGTGATGGTAGCTGTAACAGTAGTTGGTGATAGTATTTGTGATTGTTATTTTTATATATACTTCATCTCTCCCTCCTTTCCATAGCACTTCTTCATGACTAGCATCATATTCTGGTATTTCACAGCACCTGATAGCAGAATAAAGCGGTACTTCATCTCTCCCTCCTTTCCATAGCACTTCTTCGTGACTAGCATTATATTCTAGTATTTCACAGAGCTCGATAGCAGAATAAGACTACTGCTGTCCATCCTTTCCATAGCACTTCTTCGTGACTGGCATCATAATATTAATCCACTGTTACACCTTAAGACTCAAAAAGGTGATATGCCAATTTTAGACAAAGAGTAAAACAGGTGTAATTATTCAGTAAAATTCTCCTTTCCATGTGTTTTTATTTTATTATTATTATTATTATTATAGTAGTATTAGTATAAGTGCTAGTGCTAGTAGTAGTAGTAGTAGTAGTAATGTCAATAGTTGTGGTAGTGGTTATTTTCAACCATTTTCTCATTCCCCTCACCCTTTCATTCCCTTCTCCCTTTCCCCATTCTCTTATGCTATACCCTGTTCACTGTAAACTTGGCCTTGATTGCTGAGCTGTAACCAGAGAGATAATGCTAGCACTAGAATATGGTGCTAGTCACGAAGAAGTGCAACGGAAAGACTGAAGAGCCTTAGTATTGTCTTATTCTTCCATGGAGGTGTAACAGTAAGAAGGAATTAAAGAAGCACCATGTTCTTACCCTGCCAGTGAGATGTAGCATTAGATTAACGCTACAATATGGTGCTAGTCACGAAGAAGTGTAATGGAAGGGATGTAGAGTCGTCTTCACTGGCACTAAGCTACGGGAAATAACACTAAAAAGGATAGAAATGCTGAAAAAGGACGTAAATTTCCGGCAAGTTAAGATGGACAAACTTTACTTCCTCTTTTACCTATTTCAAGTCCCCCTTCCACACCCTTCGCATAATTATAGTCTGTAATTATTTTTCGGGACGTGATTTGAGTTTAGACATGAGTTTGTTTGGATTGTATGGACCTGGGGAGAGAGAGAGAGATAGAGAGAATTATACGAACAGTACGTGCGCGCGTGTATAAGTAATTTTTGTCATTGCTGCACACATTCTCCACACATAAATACCTGCACCATCTTGTCACTTAACTCATCTTATATCTATCTGTCTATCCAATGCTTCCCCAAGAGTGTTTTTAACTAATGGCTCAAGGCAGCTTTTTTGTGTGCGATATCTTATAAATTTTGACGGTATATGAATATTTTAAACATGCTCTTGGTTTTGTTAATATTTATGGTCATTCTGTGTTATCTGTCTATATATTTACGAAGATACTTAAGTTTATTATTTATTTTATACATATTTTCTGTTGTGGCCCTAATTTTCTGTTGCATACAACTTTTATACCTTCTGTAATTATTAAAAGACTGTGTTTATATATCTATTTTTTATTTCAGTATATAATATGCATATGACATAAGCATGTATCTGTCAGTTTAGGCGTCTGAGTAAGTAGTTATATTTGTTTTCATTTTAGGTCCCTGGTGGTCAAGTGGTTAGAACGCCCTAGTCGGAGTGAGGGCTTTGCTTTGTACTTGTATCCCATCCCCCAGGAGGCGAGTACAGGTTTTATGACCAACTAACTTAAATTCCCTTTATTAATTTGCTTTATTTGTAATCTCGTTTCTCGTACTAGTTTTCATTGTTTAACTTTGGTAGTAATTGTCATTTCTTTTTTGTTGATTGTATTGTACATTTGTCATCATTTTGTTTTTGTTTTTTAACCAGTTATTTGTTCCTGTTTAACTGGAATTCTCTCTTTTCTGTTTTCCTGATTTATTCAGTTTTGTATTTCATAAATCTCAGATCTTTTTTTAAACCTATTCCATTTCCCTTGCCTTACTTCTGTCCTGTTGTTGTTGTTGTTGTTGTTGTTGTTGTTATTATTATTATTATTATTATTATTGTTATTATTATTATTATTGTTGTTCATCGTCATCATCATCATTATTATCATCACTTTTATATTCACGTCATTTTATTTATATCATGTACCCCATACGTTATCAATATTATCAGCGCTTGAATGATATGAGAAAAACTTTAACGAAAAAATCAGCCATCCCTCTAGCACACACACACACACACACACACACACACACACACACACACACACACACAAATTACGTTTTAATATATATCCCTATTTACCAGAAGTCACCGAAATAAGGAAGAAAATCGAAAAAAAATAAAAAATAAAAGCCTGCCTGTACCCTACCCCTCATCCCCTGAAAAATAGGTAAATGATAAAGTAAATAAATAAATAAAGCAAGATAAGGAAAAACATTAATTAAAAAGGCCCCACCTCAAAAAAAAAAAAAAAAAAAAAAACAGCCTCCCCTGAAAACAGCCTCCCCTGCTCCCTGCTTCTCAAAAATAAATAAGATAAATTAATGGGAAATTCACGTTACCCTCTGTCCTTAAAATTGGTAATGAATAAATAGGAAATATATATATGAAAAAGTATCCTGCCTCCACTCCAGCCTCACCCTCTTCACGAGAGAGAGGGAGAGAGAGAGAGAGTAAGAACTACATAAAGAAAAATTACCCCACCATCATCCCCCACATCCACCTCACCTCCTCCCCGTCCCCTCTTCTTCCCCATCCCACCCCCTTCAGTTCCTCTCCTCTCCCCGTCTCTTCCTCTCCCCAACCCCATCTCCTCCACTTCCCCTTCTCTTCCCTACCTGACCTACTCCCCGTCCCTTCCTCTCCCCAACCCCATCCCCTCCACTTTCTCTCCCCTCCCCTATCCCACCCCCTCCCCATCCCCGTCCCTTCCTCTCCCCAACCCCACTCCTTCCACATCCCCTCCTCTGCAGTACCCCACTCCCTCCACACACATCCCCACCTCAGCAGTACCCCACCCCTTCCACGTCCCCTCCTCTCCCCTACCAACCCCCTCCACGTCCCCTACCGACCCCCACCCCCAAAAAAAAAGAGAGAGAGAAAAAAAATCGGCAGCGTGGCCCGATAGCGGAAATGTTAATGTAACTTTAAAAAATCAGTTTGCATTCATTATATTCTTTGGGCGGGCGTGAGTGAAGGTTTAATATCGTGGGGGTATAAATTAGCCCGCTGTTTGTGTGTGTGTGTGTGTGAGAGAGAGAGAGAGAGAGCGAGGAGAGGGGAGGGGTGAGGGATTGAGATTGTGTGGGGGGGGGAGAATAAAGGGGAGGAGAGTTGAGATTGTGTGTGTGTGTGTGTATGTGAGTAGAAGGGAGGGAGAGATTGTGTGTGTCTGTGTGTGTGAGAGAGAGAGAAAGAGAGAGAGATTGTATTGGGGAGGGGGATGGTTTTTGTGTGTGAAAGAGAGAGAGAATGTGCGGGGGAGTCGGATAGTTGTATGTATGTGTATATGCGAGAGGGAGGGGGGTTGGTGGGAGGGTAGTGTTGAAGGGGTGCATTTGTGTGTGGGGGGGGGAATGAGCAGGGGGGGGGATAGGATGGTGGGGGAATGATGGGGGAGAGGGAGAGTGTGTATGGAAGGAGAGGGATGTGTGTTGGGGATAGGATGGTGGGGAAATGATGGGGGAGAGGGAGAGTGTGTATGGACGGAGAGGGATGTGTGTTGGGTGTGTGTATGGGAGGGATGGGGGAGGTAAGGGTGGAGTGAATAGGAATAGAGAGAGAGAGAGAGTTGGTACTTAAGTGTGCAGTTTGTGTTTACTGTGTGTGTGTGTGTGAGAGAGAGAGAGAGAGATTGTTGGGAATTGTGTATGATTCTGTTCCCAAGGATTATATTTAATTACATTGCAGTTATTCAGTTAGTGAAATCAATCATTATTTTTATTATTATTATTATTATTATTATTATTATTATTATGTTGCTGTAAGTAATTCTTTTTATCATCATCAGTGTCTGTAGCAGTAGTCGTAGTAGTACATAAATAATAACAGTAGCACCCGTAGTAGTAGTAGTAGTAGTAGTAGTAATATTGTAGCCTCCCCATCACCGTTTCATTCATTATTAACTGGCAAGGTCGTAGCGCTTTTGATAATGGCTCTTGTTGTTGTTATTACCCCTGCCTTATTGTGTGGTTGTGTTGGTGTTTGTGGTTTTGTCTTTGTTGTTTTGATGTCTGTTTGTGGTTTTGTCTTTGTTGTTTTGATGTCTGTTTGTTGTGTTGTCTGTTGTTTTGATGTCTGTTTGTGGTTTTGTCTTTGTTGTTTTGGTGTCTGTTTGTGGTTTTGTCTTTGTTGTTTTGATGTCTGTTTGTGGTTTTGTCTTTGTTGTTTTGATGTCTGTTTGTGGTTTTGTCTTTGTGGTTTTGATGTCTGTTTGTGGTTTTGTCTTTGTTGTTTTGGTGTTTGTGGTTTTGTCTTTGTTGTTTTGGTGTTTGTGGTTTTGTCTTTGTTGTTTTGGTGTTTGTGGTTTTGTCTTTGTTGTTTTGGTGTTTGTGGTTTTGTCTTTGTTGTTTTGGTGTTTGTGGTTTTGTCTTTGTTGTTTTGGTGTTTGTGGTTTTGTCTTTGTTGTTTTGGTGTTTGTGGTTTTGTCTTTGTTGTTTTGGTGTTTGTGGTTTTGTCTTTGTTGTTTTGGTGTTTGTGGTTTTGTCTGTTGTTTTGGTGTTTGTGGTTTTGTCTTTGTTGTTTTGGTGTTTGTGGTTTTGTCTTTGTTGTTTTGGTGTTTGTGGTTTTGTCTTTGTTGTTTTGGTGTTTGTGGTTTTGTCTTTGTTGTTTTGGTGTTTGTGGTTTTGTCTTTGTTGTTTTGGTGTTTGTGGTTTTGTCTTTGTTGTTTTGGTGTTTGTGGTTTTGTCTGTTGTTTTTGTTGTCTTGGTGGTTTTGTGTTTGTTTTTGTGGCCTTTTATTTTTTTTATTGGCTATTTTCTTTTTTGTGTGTGTTTTCTTTGTTTTTGATTGTCATTGTTGGTCGATTTTTTTTACTTGCTGTGCTTCTGTTTTTATTTTGTTTTTATGTGTTTTGATTGTGTTTTTCTTAGATACTGTTTTCTTCATATATATATATATATATATAATTTATTAGGCTTTACAGCTTATAGTGTTTTATTATTATTATTATTATTAGTATTAGTATTATTATTATTATTATTAGTTACATTCATTGTTAATATTATTGTTATTAATGTTATTGGTTTGTATTTTCCTTGTGCTCTCTCTCTCTCTCTCTCTCTCTCTCTCTCTCTCGTTCCATCCCTCCCTTTTCACTCCCCCCAATGACCCCCTCTTTTAATCTTAACCCCTCACAATCCCTCAGTATCTTCCCCCTCCCCCTCCCCCACTGTGCCTTTTCTCCCCCTCCCCTCCCCTCCCCTCCCCCACCCCAGTATTTACACACATCTCGGTAGTAATTATAAGAAGCAGACTCTCTCTCTCTCTCTCTCTCTCTCTCTCTCTCTCTCTCTCTCTCTCTCCCCTCTTCCTCCCCCCCATTCTCCCTTCTGTTCCCATATCCCCTCCCCTCCATTTTCTCCGTCCACATTTTTTCTCTCCCCACTTCCCTCCTTATATCAATACACCCTCACCCCTATTCCTACGTAGCTCTTCTTCTCTTCTCCCCTCTCCCCTTCCCTCGCTTCAACAACCTCTTCCCCTCTCCCATCCCCGTCTCCTCTCTTTTCACCTTCCCCCCCCTCTCTCTCTCTCTCTTCTTTCTCCCACCGTTTTGACTCCCTCCCTCCCCATTTTACCCTCCCTCTCCCTCCCCCTTGTCAACTCTCTCCCTCGCTGTTTTCTCCATTTAGCTCCTCCCTATTCCTCCCCCTATCCTCCCTCTCTTCCCTTTTCCTTTTCCCTCCCTTTTTCCACTTTTTTTCCTTCATTTCCTCCCTCTCCCTCTTCTCCCCTCTCTCTCTCTCCCCTCTTTCTCACTCCTCTCTTCTATATGTAAACACACTTACACTGCTTTCAGTCCTCCTCTTCCCTTATACCATCCTCCTCTCCTCGTCTCTCTCTCTCTCTCTCTCCCCCTCCCTATCTGTTGCTTTTCCATTCTTCTCCATACCCTCTTTGCTCTTCCTTCTCTATCCATTCCTCACCTCTTCTCGTCTCTCTCCCTTCCTCTTTCGTCCCCCTCTCTTCCTTCCCATTTCCTCTCTTCCCTTCCGTTTTTCCTCCCTCGCCCTTCCTCCTTATTCACTTCTTCCCCTCATTCCCTTCTTTCTTCTTTCCATCTCCTCTTTTTACTCTCCCCTCTCTTTCTCTCACTTCCCCTCTTCTCTTCCTGTCATTTCGTACCTTACTTTCTCTCTCCCTTCGTCTCTTCTCTCTCTCTCTCTTTCCCTTTCCCTCAGTTTTTCTTGTTTGCCTTCTCTTCTCCCCTTTCTTCCCTCTATCTCTTCTCTTTTACTCTTCAGTCTTTCTCCTTCTTTCTCTTCTTTCCCCTTCTCTCCTTTTCCCTTGTTACTCATCTTTCCCTTCTTCCTCTTCTTTCTTTCTCTTCTTTCCCCCTCTTTCTCTTCTTTCCCCTTCTTTCTCTTCCTTCTCCTTCTTTCTCTTCCTTCCCCTTCTTTCTCTTCTTTCCCCTCCTTTTTCGTTTCCACGTCTCCTCCGTTCTTTCCTCTCCCCACTTCCTCTCATCTCTTCCGTCTCCCCTTATCCCCTCTCTTCTGCTCTCCCATCATTCCCCTCTCCTCTCCCCATTTTCCCCTCTCTTTCCTCCTCTCTCTTTTGCATCTTCCTCACCCCTTTCTCTTATCCCTTCCCTCACCGTTTTTATCCCTTCTCACCCCTCCTCTCTCCTCCCCTACCTTCCTCTTCCCCCTCCTTCTCCCTTTTTTCTCTACCTTCTCTCCCCCTCTCCCCCCTCTTCCTTATGTCAACACACCCTCTCTTACACTTTGAGGCAGATGGGACCAGAGAGAGAGAGAGAGGGAGAGGGAGGGAGGGAGGGAGGGAGAAAAGTGGAAGAATAAGGGGTAAATAGGAGTAAAGTGTGGGTAGGGAGGAAAGAGGGAGGGAATGAATAAGAGGATGTAAGAATAAAACGGGAGGAGGAGAAAGAGGAGGGGAAGAAGAGGGGATAGAGGAAATAGGGAGAAAAATGGAGGGGTATTAGAGATTAACGTAATTTCCTTCATCATCATCATCACCTTTCCCATAAAATAATGTTATTGTGGTGATTTTGAAACGTTAATTGAGTGTTATTTATCTACACTGTATGGTATAATTCTCTCTCTCTCTCTCACACACACACACACACACACACACACACACACACACACACACACACACACACACACACACACACACACACACACACACACACCAAAATTCCAACACATTCCGCCCGCCTCGAACCCGGGCCCCATAAATAAATAATCAAGTACAAACACAACCAGGACGAAGCCGACGTACAGAGGATACAAGACTGGATGTAATAACTCCTTCAAGATACGCAATTTAATTTTCTAGTCTTTTGTACCTTGGGAGGGTGAGAGTGAATGAGGGAAGGCGGGTGGGAAGATGGGGTGTGTGGGGAGGGGGAGAAAGGGAAAGAAGGGGAGAAGAGAGAGGGGGAGAGGTGGAGGGAAATAATGTGTGAGTGGGGAAGGGAGAGATGAGAGTGAATGAGGGAAGGCGGGTGGGAAGATGGGGTGTGTGGGAAAGGGGAGGAAGGGGATGGAGGAGAGGGAGAGGGAAATAATGTATGAGTGGGGAAGGGAGAGGTGAGAGTGATTGAGGGAAGGTGTGTGGGAAGATGGGGTGTGTGGGGAGGGGGAGAGAACGGGGGAGGGGAGTAGAGGGAGGGAGGGGTGGAGGGAAGGAATGTGAGGGGTGTGTGGAGAGAAGCCGAGAGAGAGAGAGGTGGAGTGAAGGAATGTAAGAGTGTAGAAGGAAGGGATGAGAGTGAATGAGGGAAGGTAAAGGTGGAAGGAAGGAACGTGAGAGAGAGGGGAAGGAAGAGTGAGAGTGAAAGAGGGAAGGGGGAGAGGTGGGAAGGGGTGGAAGAAAGGAACGTGAGAGTGGGGAAGGGAGGTATGAGTGAATGATGGAGGGTGGATGGGAATAGGGAATTTGGAGGGAAGGTGGGGGGAGGGATGTGAGTGAGGGGAAGGGAGGGTGGGAATAGGTGGGGGGGGAGAGGGGAGGATGTGAGGAAGAAGGTGGAAGGTTGAGAGGGGAGAGCAGAAAGGAAGGGGAGAGCGGGAAGGAGTGGATGGGAGAGGGGGTGAGGGGTAAGGATGTATGAAGAGGGGAGGAGGCAGGGGCTGGGGTGGTTTGGCACTGGCATTACCTGTAGGGGATGATCTGGAGTGGGTTCGAGCACCACTGACTGCCATGGAGTTGTAGAGTGCACGAACCTTAACTCACAACTGTCCACCACAAACATTCACCACCACAACCAACATCTACCACCACAACCAACATCTACCACCACAACCAACATTACCACCACAACCAACATTACCACCACAACCAACATTACCACCACAACCAACATTACCACCACAACCAACTTGACCACCACAACCAACATTTACCACCACAACCAACATTTACCACCACAACCAACATTTACCACCACAACCAACATTCACCACCACAACCAACATTTACCACAATTCACTGATAGACACCAAATATATCTACTCTTAATTCCTCATATACTTATCTGTTTATACTCTTTACTGTCATGGTTTATTTATTTATTTTTTATTTCCTTCATTAACCCTTTCACTACCAGAGGGTTCCCCAAATTTTCAAAAAAAAAAAAAAAAAAAATCAAGGTAGAAAAAATAATTATAGGAAACGTACTCGGCCTGAAAGGGTTGAAAAATCCTGTACGATGGTGCTGTGTAGTAATGTTGTTGTTGTTATTGTTTTTAAAGTGTTGTTGTTTGTTTGTTTTTGTGTGTTTTGGTGACTGGCTAATCCTTTTTCACAGACCGGTGTACTTGGGTATTTTATTTATGAGAGAGAGAGAGAGAGAGAGAGAGAGAGAGAGAGAGAGAGAAATATAACCCCCTCATTGCTGTTGATGCATTAGAGTACTTTATTCAGGTGGGTAAGAGACGATTTTAGTGACCAGGAAAATCCCACCTCTCGGCCAAACGATTAATTACTCCCTTTTAAATCCCCACAGGTATGAAGGTGACCGTGACAGGTGATAGGAGGGGGGATGAGGGGAGATATGGAAAAGATACCCCACCCTTCCCCCCCTCCTCCTTCCCGTTCAGAGCCCCACCTTCCCCTCGCTTCCTCGTGGGTGGTAAGTACACGATTTATATATTTATTTTATTTAGTCATCTTTCTCTGATATTTAAGACTTATTAGAATCACATTATCTTTCTTTATCTTTTCTCTGATTTACTGATATTTGATTTGCGTTTTTTTGTCATCTTTCTCTGATTTTTTTAAACATTGAAATTACTACACGTTGCATATATGTGTTGCAAATTCCATCTTTCCCTCACTGTTATGTATATTTCTCATGTATACTTCTCATATACATATAATGCGACTCAGTATAGGGTGTGTGCAAGCCAGTGGATATAATATGTCTTTATATGTATGTGAGCTGGGAGCAGGGAGATGAAATGGCGGGGGACAGGGCGACGTGGAGGCGATTTGTTTGTGACCACCCCTTACGGGTTAAGGCGTCTGTCAGTTGATAGATAGATGTGTGTTACAGCTCCTTGTTCTGTTTAGTTGGGTCATTAATAAAAAAATCAAACGTTGCTTTGCGTGTGTGTGTGTGTGTGTTGATGATTGCATCCCTCCATGTAATTACTTCCTTATCAACGCATTCATTACGGTTTATCCTTATTAGTTACTCAGTTCTACTTCGACGTTGTGTTCATATCGAAAGTAAATTTCTCTCTCTCTCTCTCTCTCTCTCTCTCTGTGGGTATCATTTCGTAGAGGTGATGAAATGAGGGGAAAAAATAGTTAAGGTGAGAACTATGAAGGTGAGAATGGAGGGAGTAAAGGGAAGGGGGAGAAGGAGACGAGAATGAGGGAGGAAGTGAAGGGAAGAATGAAAGGGGAGAGAGAGAGAGAGAGGGAGAATGAGGGAATGAAGAAAGGAAAGGGAGGGAAGGAATGAGAAATGGAGGGAGGGAAACCAAGTGAAGGGGTGAGAAGGAGAGAATAGAGGAAGGGAAAGTGAGTGAACGGAAAGGGAGGGGAGGAGAGGAGGAAATAGGGGAAAGAAAATGAGAAGAGGGGAAAGGAAGGATGAGAGGGAAAGTGAGGGAATATTCGAAGAGAGAGGTAAAGGAAGAGGAGAAGGAATGCAAGAGGAGGCCATGTGTGGGGAGGATGGTAAAGGGAGAGGAGGAAGAGGAAGGTAAACTGAGGGAGAGGGGGATGAGGGGAAGGAGGTAGGGAAGGGAGGGAAAGGAGGAAGGGAGGCGAGTAACTTCATTTCCGGTCGCTTCCCTACCACGCAACCCTTTCCTCTCCCTCTTCCGGTACGCCGCTGCTGGATTGTGTTGTTGTTGTGTGGGGTTACGGTGTGGTGTGCGTGTGTGTGTGTTTTGTGTGTTGCTTGTGGTCTGTGTTGGGTTTTTATGTGTGTTGTACTGTGTTATGTTGTGATTTTTGTGTGTGTGTGTGTGTGTTTTGTGTGTGTGTTGGATTAGTGTGTGGTCTTTGTGTGTGTGTGTATATATATTCTTTGTGTTATGATTTGTGTGTGTGTGTTTTGTGTGTGTGTTGGATTAGTGTGTGGTCTTTGTGTGTGTGTGTATATATATTCTTTGTGTTATGTTGTTTGTTGTGTTCGGTTGCTGTGAGTGTTTGTTTATTTTGCTTGTGTTCGGTTGCTGTGAGTGTTCGTGTATTTTGTGTGTGTGTGTGTGTTTTGAACTATGTGTCCTGTATGTTTTGTTGTGCTGCTGTCTGGTTTCCATGTGTGATGTGTTTTGTTGTGTATGGTCTCTAGTGTATTGTATTATTATTATTATTATTATTATTATTATTATTATTATTATTATTTTGTCTTAAGTTTAGTGTGTTGTTATAGTTTCATCGCCCCTTCAGTACGAGAGGCCCTTCTGGGTGTAATTAAATCGTCTGGAATCAGCAAGAGTACACTAAACAAGCAGGGTAGGAGTTAAATATTACAGTGCTTTTACTCACCAACCTACAAGGGCCGTCTTAACAGGGTGTACTGCCCCCTCACCGCTCCACTACACACCCTGTCCCAGTTCATTTTATTCCTCCCATTTTTAGAGGGGATGAGGGCGATCAGAGAATGAGTAGGGAGGTGTGGAGGGGGAGGGGAAGGGGGAAAGTGCCTGGGAAATACGAAAGAGCAGGAAGGTGGTGAAGGGGAGGGGGAGGTGAGGAAAGAGGGAAGGGGAGGTGGGAAAATTGATGGGGTTTGGAGGTGGGGAATGTGTGAATGGGTAAGGAGGTGGGTGAGAGGTTCAAAGGAAAGGGAAGAGAGAAGGGGAATAGGGAATGTGGGAGGATGAGGAAGGGGTGGAAGAGAGAAGTGTGAAAGGGAGGGAAGGTGGAAAGGAGAGAATGGGGGTGGAGAGAGCGAAGGAGAGATGGATAGGGGTAGGAGAGTGGGAAGGGGAGGATGGAAGCAGTAAGATGTGAAAAAAGGAGAGGGGGGAGAGAGGGAGGGGAGGTGTAGGAAAGCTGGAAGGTGCGATAGAGGAGGGAGAAGTGAGTGGGTGTGCGGGGAGGGAGGGAGGGGAAAGGGGGAGGGGTCAGAGGGGGGAGGAGGGGGATCCATGTTTGTCCTCGTGTCAGCCTGTCAGACGTCGGCCCTGGCTAAATTGTCACTCCCCCCACCTTCACTCCCCTCACCTCTCTCCTACCTATCCCCTCTCCCCCTCATGTCTTCCCCTCACTCCACCCCCTACCCCTCTCTCTTCGCTCCCTCACCTCTCGCTCCATTCCCCTCTCATCTTCCCTTACTCCACCTCCTACCCGTCACTCTTCTCCCTCTCACCTCTTTCCCCTCATCTTCCCTCACTCCCCCCACCTACTCCCTTACCTCTCTCCCCTTCCCTCCCCCTCAGTCCTCCCTCTTTTTTTTCTCTCACCTTTCCCCCCCTCATCTCTAATTGCCTCTCACTTTCCTCTTGTTTCTCCCCTCTTACCTTCCTGTTATTTCTCCTCTCCTCACCTTTCATATTCCACTCACAACAACTCTTTTTTTCTCTCTTGCTTCTCTCCCCTCTTCTCCCTCACGTCTCTCTCCCCTCCCCCACTCCTTCATCCCACATTGCCCCACCCCTTAGTTTCCCCATCAACTCATCTCACTCCCCCCCACACTTTGATTCTCTCTCTCTCTCTCTCTCTCTCTCCCCTCACGAAATCCATAATGTTTCTCATACAATTAAGATTATTTTTCTTTTGGAAATAACAGATCAAGCGTTTTTTTCTTGGCGATTTATTTTTATATTTTTGGTTTTGAGAAATTATAGATTAGCGGTTTTTTTTTGGGGGGGGGCGATTTTATATTTTTTTACTTTGAGAAATTATAGCTCAAGCGTTTTCTCATTGGCGATTTATTATATTTTTTATGAGTAATTGTAAATCAAGCGTTTTTCCTTCCCGATTTATTTTCATTTACTTTATTTTTTTACTTTGGAAAATTATTAATGTAGCGTTTTTCCCTTGGTGATATATTTATATACTTTTTCAGAAATTGGAGATCAAGCGTTTTTTCTTTAGCGATTTATTTTCACAATGTTTTATTTCGGAACTGACAGTGAGACCGTAGTGAAGTCGTGTAAAGAAAATGAATACTGTATTTAAGAGGCAGCTAAGTCTTTGTAGCTACTTAGAAGGAGTATTTACTTAAAGAGTGCCACTTAAGGAAAATCTAATTGCTAGTAGTTAAGGAAAATAGGAAATATAAGGGCTGGTATAGTTAGGTAAGAGATATAACAGCTGGTAGTTAGGTAAGAGGCGGTTATTAGTGACTAATTAAGGAGGCGACCAACGTAATTATTAACCTCTGACTAAATTAACTGATTAAGAAAGTGACAGGACAGAATTAACGAAGAAGAGTGACAGGAGAGAATTAACTAGGAAAAGTGACAGGAGAGAATTAACTAGGAAAAGTGACAGGAGAGAATTAACGAAGAAGAGTGACAGGAGAGAATTAACGAAGAAAACTGACAGGACAGAATTAACTAAGAGAAGTGACAGGACAGAATTAACTAAGAAGAGTGACAGGACAGAATTAACTGAGAAGTGACAGGACAGAATTAACTAAGAGAAGTGACAGGACAGAATTAACGAAGAAGAGTGACAGGACAGAATTAACTGAGAAGTGGCAGGACAGAATTAACTAAGAAAGATGACAAGACAGAATTAAGAGAAGTGACAGGACAGAATTAACTAGGAAAAGTGACAGGACAGAATTAACTAGGAAAAGTGACAGGACAGAATTAACTAGGAAAAGTGACAGGGCAGAATTAACAAAGAAAAGTGACAGGACAGAATTAACGAAGAAGAGTGGCAGGACAGAATTAACTAAAAAGAGTGACAGGACAGAATAAACTAGGAAAAGTGACAGGACAGAATTAACGAAGAAGAGTGACAGGACAGAATTAACTAAGAAAGTGACAAGACAGAATTAACTGAGAAGTGACAGGACAGAATTAACGAAGAAAAGTGACAGGACAGAATTAACGAAGAAAAGTGACAGGACAGAATTAACGAAGAAAAGTGACAGGACAATTAACGAAGAAAAGTGACAGGACAATTAACGAAGAAAAGTGACAGGACAGAATTAACGAAGAAAAGTGACAGGACAGAATTAACGAAGAAAAGTGACAGGACAGAATTAACGAAGAAAAGTGACAGGACAGAATTAACTAGGAGAAGTGACAGGACAGAATTAACTAGGAAAGGTGACAGGACAGAAATAACTAGGAAAGGTGACAGGACAGAATTAACTAAGAAACTGGGTAGGCAAGACAAGCCCCAGCCACCACCACACCGTCTCAGTATGTTAGTTCACCCTGCTCGTACTGCCCATTATGGTAATTGGCCTCGACCCCTTAACAACCATTCGCGCCCGCCGACCCCTTCGCTCGCCCGCGCATTGATTCCAGCCCCCCTCGGAGGCAACGATGCAATTTGGGAGGCGAGCGAAACGTTTTGGTACGCCCCCTCCTTCACGTCGTCTGAAATGAGCATCTAAAACCCCTTTGGCCCCCCTTGGGTTGCTCCGGAGGTTTGCGTTCAGGTTTCATTTTGTTTCGTTCGCGTCAAATTAGGGAAGGCCAGGGTGAGAGAGAGAGGATATTATTTTCTCTTCCTTCTCACCCTTTCCCTCAGTGTCCTTGTGTTCATCTTCCTGTGCTTCCTTTTCGCATTCTCTTCCTCTTCAGTTCTTCCTCTTCGTCTTCATATTCTTTTCTCCCAGTTAATCATCGTCATCATCTTCATCATCCAACTCCTTATCCTACGTACATACATACATACATACATACATAAACAACATACTAACAGTCACGAAGTGCTTTTCACACCTATGTCTTTAGTGTGTGTAAACTCTCTCTCTCCGTGTGTGTGTGTGTGTGTGTGTGTGTGTGTGTGTGTGTGTAAGTATCTGAGAGAGAAAGTATGACCATAAGTAAAAGGGAAACACTGGAAAACAGTAGATGGAGAGAGAGAGAGAGAGAGAGAGGCGCCATTATGCGGGAAGAAGGGACATTCCAATCCAGATGTGGGATTAACCAAGTCTCCTTTGTTTTGCTGCTAATTGTGCGTAACTGAGAGAGAGAGAGAGAGAGAGGGGGGGGGGAGAGTGTGTTTGTAAGAGAGAATGAGCAGTTAAAAGTGTGTGCGTAAAACAAGTGTGTGTGTGTGTGAGAGAGAGAGAGAGGTAAGAAAGTTAAGTTACATAGATACACAGACCAAACAAACCTTTATACTAAGTGGTCCGGCCTTAATAGAAAGACTTTCCTCCTAATTACGTAAGTTTAAGAATAGGATACCCAGGCTGGAGAGAGAGAGAGAGAGAGAAGTGTTAGTGTATGAAAGTGAGATCCTGTAAGATAGTAGACATTGAGAGAGAGAGAGAGAGAGAGAGAGTAAATAAGAGTGAGGGAAGAAGTGCTAGTTTGTGAAAGATCCTGTAAGATAGTAGACATATTTAGAGAGAGAGAGAGAGAGAGTAAATAAGAGTGAGGGAAGAAGTGCTAGTTTGTGAAAGATCCTGTAAGATAGTAGACATATTTAGAGAGAGAGAGAGAGAGAGTAAATACGAGTGAGGGAATAAGTAAGATTGTGTAACATAGTAGACGTGCACATTTAGAGAGAGAGAGAGAGAGAGAGTGAGAAAGTATATTTGAGAGAGAGAATGCCAGTCTCACAAGCTGAATACTGCGTTATGGTGGTGTGTTAATTTGGTGAGCCATTATGAAGTACGTATGAGTCTCCTTGGTTACTAGTCAAATCAGCCCTCAATACAAACCCTTGACCATCAATTGAGCTGAAAGAGGGGTTCCAGATCCTTGTCAGGTTAAAGTGAACGTGGTATAGGTAGTCGGGTTTAATTTAAAAAAGAAAAAAACTTACTCAAATTATTAATAGAGAAACTTGCTCAAAACTTGTTAAAGTGTAATATTCGGTACCAAAAAAGGCTCTCTCCACCCACCAGACCCTCCGGAAATCAGTCGTACGGGAAAGTAAGAAGTAGTACCTTGCAGGACGAAAAATCAGGAAGAAAATTTTATAAGAAAGGAAGGATATAGTACTTAAAAGGAAATTATTGATTGATATCCTATTAGCGTAGTGTCAGTAAATATACTTTAGATTTTATGGTATATTGCATTTATTATTATTATTATTATTATTATTGTATTTAGAGAGGTTAAAAAGGGGTTACTAAAAGATTTAAGTAGAGAGAAATGAAACAGTTATTGATGGCTTTAAAAGAGAGAGAGAGAGAGAGGTAAATGAAGAGGGGGTTAATGAGAGGGGGAGAGAGAGTGGCTTGGATAATGACTTCTTCACTCCTCTCATTATCATTCTCCTTCTCCTCACTCCACCTCCTCCTCGTCCTCCATCGCTCCTTCTTCCTTCATTCTTTTGTTTCTTCCTTCTTTTTCCTTCCTTTCGTATTGTCCTAAATCCTTCGTGCCATTTCATCTTACTTTTTTTTCCTTCATTCTTACTTCCTCTCCTCCTCCTTTCCTTCCTTCCTTCCTTCCTTTTTTCTTTTCCTCCTCCCTACTCCATTTTTTCCCTGCTTCCTTCCTTCCTTCATTCATTCATTGATTCCCCAGTTTCTTTAGTGTTTTTGCTTTGTCATTTCCTTCCTTCCTTTTTTCCTTTCCTTCTTTCCAGTCTTCCATAATTTTTCCCTCATGCTTTTTTCCTTACCCTCTTCTTTCCCTCCTTCCTTCTTTCCTTCATGCCTTTTCCTTCCTTCTTTCCTTCATGCTCTCTCCATTTCTTCATGTTCTTTCCTTCGTGCCTTTTCCTTCTTTCCTTCAGGCTTTTCCTTCCTTCTATCTTTCCTTATTTCCTACACGCTTTTTCCTTCTTTCCTTCATGCTTTTCCTTCCTTCCTTCCTTCCTTATTTAGTTCATGCTTTTTTCCTTCCTTCCTCCTCTCACATTTTCCTTTCATCCTTTTACTTCATTCCTTCACTTGCCAACCATTATATTTCCTCCTTCTGACCTTCTTTCCTTCCTTCCTTCAGTCTTCCTTCTTTCATGCTTTTTTCCTTCATTAATTCCTTCATTCCATCATGCTTTTTTCCTTCATTCATTCCATCATGCTTTTTTCCTTCATTCATTCATTCATTCATTCCATCATGCTTTTTTCCTTCATTCATTCATTCATTCATTCCATCATGCTTTTTTCTTCCTTCATTCATTCATTCCATCATGCTTTTTTCTTCCTTCCTTCATTCATTCATTCATTCCATCATGCTTTTTTCTTCCTTCCTTCATTCATTCCATCATGCTTTTTTCCTTCCTTCTTCCTTCTCATATTTTTCCTTCATTCTTTTCCTTCCTTCCTTCACTGCCAGACCGCTATATTCCCGTCACCACCACACCTGTTTAATCAGCCTAAGCCATACCTCTCGCCTTGAGTATGCTCCAAGAATAGCCATAGCCCTTTCTGTACGATGACGTGTGTATTTATTATCTCTGCTCCCTAACACCTCTTCCTTAGCGATTTATTTTTGGATGCGTTAAATATGCTTCAAGGATATCCAGTAACCCTTTCTGTACGATGACGTCTGTGTTTTTCCTCTCTGCTCCCTAACACCTTTTCCGTAGCGATTTATTTTGGATATGGGTACGATGACGTCAACAAATTTCCAACACTATGCTCCCCAACGCCTCTTCCTAAGCGATTTGTTTTGGGATATGGCTACGATGACGTCAGCAAATTTCCTATGTTCCCTAACACTTCTTCCTTAGTGATTTATTTTTGGTATGGCTACAGTGACATCTGCAAATTTCCTGTCTTCCGATTTATTCTGGGATGGCTACAATGACGTCAGCAAATTTCCTATAATTCTCCCTAACACCTCTCCCTTAGCGATCTATTTTTGGATATGGCTACGATGACGTTTCAAAATTTCCTATACTATCCTCCCTAACACCTCTTCAGCGATTTATTTTTTGGATACGGCTGGTTGATATCCGTATGTAGGTTATTTATGCGGAGTATGGGGATATTGGAAGGACTTGTGCAGCGCGGAATAGGACAGTCGGGTGTAATAGGCAAAATAAATCGCTGAGGGAAAGGTGTTTGTAAGGAGGGGGGGGGGAGGTGAGGGGGGTCTTTGCGTGGTGGCACTGAGAGGTGGGCGGCTCCCTTGCTTAAATCTCTCTCTCTCTCTCTCTCTCTCTCTCTCTCTCTCTCTCTCTCTCTCTCTCTCTCTCTCTCTCTCTCTCTCTCCAAGATGGCAGGTTTATAAGGGAAGTGGAGGTTATGGTGGTGGTCGTGGAGAGAGAGAGAGAGTCGGGGTGAGAAAGAACGGATACTTCAAATGAGAGCACAGCTGGAGAGAGAGAGAGAGAGAGAGAGAGAGAGAGATGGGGGGGAAAGGAGAAGAGGAGAGTGAAAAGGAAAGTGAGGGGAAGGGGAGAGGAGGTGTAGAGCGAGAGGGGGGAAGGGGAAGATAGGAGGGAGGGAAAAGGGGAGGGGAGAGAGAGGAGGAGAGATGGGAGAGGAATAGTGTGAAGAAATGGGAGAATGAGGGAGGGGAGAAAGAGGAAAGGGGGTGGGAAGAGGAGGAAGAAAGAGAGAAAAGGAGAGGCATGGGAAGAGAGAGGGAATAGCATAGACGAGAGAGAGAGGGGAGCGTAAAGAGGCGGGAGATAGAATGAGGGGAGAGGTAAAAAGAAGCAAGGCAGGAGGGGAGAGGAGAGGAGAACGAGGGGAGGAATGAAGGGAGAGGGAGAGAGAGAGAACTAGTGTGTGAGAGAGAGAGAGAGAGAGAGAGAGAGAGAGAGAGAGAGAGCAAACATCGAATTCAGATTTAAAATGAACCATATAATTATCTTAATCAGTATGGCTGAGTCCAAGACATTCACTCATTGATTGTGTGGTTAAATTTGCGTCGGTGCCTGGTTGGTAGTAGCTGTGGTAGGAGTGGTTGTAGTTGTGGTAGGAATAACTAGTTGTGGTAGGAATGCTGTAATTGTGGTTGTGGTAAGTGTGGTAATTGTAGTATGATTGGTTGTGGTTGGTGGTACTTGTGGTATGAGTGGTTGTGGTAGGTGGTACTTGTGGTATGAATGGTTGTGGTAAGTGTGATTGTGGTAGGGAAGAGGGGGTGGTGGTTGTGGTAATGGTAGTAGTTGTGGTGATTGTTGTAGTAATAGTAGAAGTGGTAATAGTGTGGTGGTGGTAGTAGTAGCAGTAGTAGTTTGTTGTAATGGTAGTTGTGGTAGTAGTTGTGGTAATGTGTGTTGTGCAGAGGGGAGTGGAAGGAGAGGGTGAGGGGAGAAAAGAGAGGGGAAGATAATGGGAGGGAAAATAAGACATTAAATAGAAAAGGGGAGAATTAGAATGGAGGGGGAAAGAGAGAGAGAGAGAGAGAGAACTACTGCTACAACTGCCAGTACCACTACTACCTACTGCTACTATGCTACTACAACTACAACTACAACTACTATTACCAGCACCGCCACCAATAATAATAATAATAAAAATCAAACTCATCATTATAAACAAGAATATTGTCATTAATAATAGTAATCAAAAAAATAAATAAATTACAGTAAAGATATTTATCTGGTAAATATCTTCCCATTAAAATTAGATAAAAATAATACCATAATAATAAGCACGAGTATCATATTATTATTATTATTATTATTATTATTATTACTATTATTATTATCGTATTATTAGCATCAGAATAATTTCATTAGGCCTATACGGGAAATTGAGGTAATAATAATAATAATAATAGCATAATCCATAGCATAGCATATTTTATCAACGTGTTATAACGTCTGGAGAATATCCTTTATAAAGCTCTACACTACTACTTTTTAAAATGTGCGGTAGTATGCAGTAAACTAGAAATTGTTATTGGAGGAATTATACGGAAGATACCATATTATAGTACTGGAAAAATATCCTCTATAATATTCAGTTAAGTATTATAATGCTTGGTATTTGAATATAGTAGAATGAAAATAGTTAAAATGCGAGAATATTGTTTGAATATCATCTCATCTCGATCATACCCTTTACAGAGTTCGAGAATAAATGTGTATAAGGTATATTTGCTGTAATTAACACAGGAGGAAGAAGAAAAATTTGAATATTGAATTGTATAGTCGTTATAGTGATGGACAAAATATATAACGTTCAACAGTAATTAATGTACGGAATTACTCCTCTCCAGTCTCCCTTTGAAGATGGCGGTACTGCTCTCGTTCCGGCCGTAGCTACAAACACCATCGAATATTCCCCCGCCGCAGCGCCCAGCCTGTGCCGCGATGTCGCTCTCTATCGAAATCCAGCTGGTTATTAGAAATTGATGAGAATATAACTGGCTCTCTGTCCTCCCCGCTCCAAGACTATTCCTCCTGCCTCCCCCACCCCAGACTCCCGCGCGCCAACGAAATATCGACAAATTCGCGGCCAAACGCACTCCCATTACGCATTTCGTCTGGTACAGCGAACAGACAAACGCATACGATCACGCCCCCTCGGCCAAGCGAAGTGCAAAGGGAAGGAAAGGGATAAAAGGAGGAATTATAAGGCAGACGCGGGAAGGTGGTGGGTGGCAACTGGTGAGCGAGCGCGCGGGCTGGGCTGGGCGGGCGGGTGGGAGAGGGATGGCGGCTTGTGGCAACTGAGCGCCTCTGCTGCCACCACTCCGAGTCTCCAATAATAAAAGTAACCGCAATCTAACCGCAAGGATCCGTACCTGCCCATGGTTGAAGTCTCCCATATACCGGCACGTGGGAGACAGGGGGGCGGGAGCAAAGATGGAGGACGAAGAGAGTCAAATTTAAGGGCGGTATGGAAATCGTAGAAGTGGCAGCAAGAGGAGCTCGGGAACTTTTTTGGCGGGAACAGCTGGCGTTTGTTTACATGTGGAAATACTGGGAGATGATTTTTCCAGCTTGGCTTCCCGGAGATAGCGAGCGATGGGAGGAAGTCGAAGGCGTTGCGGATGGGAAATAAACGAAATCTTGATAACGGAGATGTCAGGGAAGGAGGGAAGGATGTGAGGAGGGGGAGGCAAGGGGGGAGTATGTGCCCGGATGGATGCTCAGCTGATCGATTGCGTGTGAGTGCTTGCGTGCATGGCTGTGTGCGTGTGGCGGCTCGTGCGGGTTTGGGAGTATGAGTATTTGTGAGTGGGCGTGGATTGTGTGCGTAAGGTGTGTGTGTGTATGTCTGGTGTGCCTGCGAACGAATGGACGTAAAAAGTGTGTGTACGTGTGTGTATGTTTTTGTAGGAGTGCCAGTGAACGTATTTATGTGTAAGGTGTGTGTGTACGTGTTTAAGATGTGCGTTTTCATACCTTTAGGCGTATGTGTGTGTATGTAGTGTACCTGTGAACGTATGTGTGCATAAGGTATGTATGTGTGCCAGTATTATATTAAAGTGTATGTATGCTTGTGTGTGTACCCATGAACGTTTATTAGCTGTGTACTGGTGTTTAGTTCCATGTACGTTGACAGTACAGTGTATGTAAGTATTGTATGTACGTTTTTAAACCTGTGAACGGATATGTGTAAGCGTTGTGTATTTTATAGGTATGTTCGTTTGTGTATCTGTGATGGTTATGTGTGTGTGTGTGTGTGTGTGTGTGTGTGTGTGTGTGTGTGTGTGTGTGTGAAGGTAATTTGTGTATTTGCTTGTGAGTGTGTGTGTGTGTGAATCGTGTGTACGAATGTGTATATAAAAGATTGATGTTTCTGACAGTTGTATAAATTGCATAATATAGAGGGAGGGAAGAGAAAGGGAGGGGAGTGAGAGAAGATAAAGGGGATGAAGAATGGAGATAAGTGGGTAAAAGTGAGAGAGAGGGAAGGAAAGAGAAAGATGGAGAGGGAGGGAGGGAGGGAAATAGGCATAAAGAAGGAAGAGAGAATTTAATGAAAGAAAGGTAAGTGGAGGACGAAGGTGAATCTCTCTCTCTCTCTCTCTCTCTCTCTCTCTCTCTCTCTCTCTCATCCTGTTCCTATTATTCCTCCCTTTCATCCACTATATTTTTTCTACTCCCTGATTCATTCTCGTTCACTCTCCCTTCCTTTCATCTTCCTTCTCTCCCTTTCATCTCTCCCTTTCTTTACTCCCTTTTTATCCCTCTCTCCCTTTCAGCACCTCTCTCTCTCTCTCTCTCTCTCTCTCTCTCTGCCCTTCCACACATCTTTTAACCCCATTTCTCTCCCTGCCTACCCCTACCTCTTGCCTCCCTGCCTACTTCAACCCCCCTGCCAACCCTTACCACCTGCCTCCTCTCCCTGCCTACCCCTACCCCCTGCCTTCTCCACCTGCCACGGCCTTTCTCCATTTTTGTCTCTGCCTCCATTCCACTCTGCCTCTCCCCTTTATTCCATTTTTTCCCTACTCCCATTTCCCTTCCTGCCTCTGCCTACACCTCTCAACTCCTGCCTCTGCCTACACCTCTCAACTCCTGCTTTTCTCCCCGAACCTCCAGGCCTCTCTCCCTTGTTTCTTCTCCCTTGTCCCCATTTTCTCCCTTCCTCCCTGTCCTTCGCCACCCCTGCCTCCCTGCCTCACATCTGCCCTTGTCCCTACCGTATTCCCTTTTCTCAAGCCTTGATATGTCTCTCCTTTTTTCTTTCCTCCTACCTCCGCTTGTTCCCCTGCTTGCCTCCTCCTCAGCTGCCCTTTCCTACCCTTACCCCTGCCTACCCTTATCCTTGCCCCCCTTCCTACCTTTAACTTTCCTCCCTTTAACCTGCCTTGGTGCCGTTCTGTCTATGTCTCTCCTTTATTTTTTTTTTCCTACTCCCATTTTACCCCCTGCCTCACCCTTTTTTCTTTTGCCAACCCCTGCCTCCCCTGCCTACTCATGCCTTACCCCCTTTTTCTTTACTTACCTTTGGCTTCTCTGCCTGCCACTTTCTACCCCTGCTTCTGCTGCCTACCCGTGCCTTGTCTTCCTCCCCTGCCTACCCCTGCTTTGTCTTCCTTCCCTGCCTCGTCTTCCTCCCCTGCCTACCCCTGCTTTGTCTTCCTTCCCTGCCTCGTCTTCCTCCCCTGCCTACCCCTGCTTTGTCTTCCTCCCCTGCCCTCCCTGCCTACCCATGCCTTCTCTTCCTCCCCTGCCTACCCGTGCCTTCTCTTCCTCCCCTGCCTAACCCTGCCTTCTCTTCCTCCCCTGCCTAACCCTGCCTTCTCTTCCTCCCCTGCCTAACCCTGCCTTCTCTTCCTCCCCTGCCTACCCCGGCCTTCTCTTCCTCCACTGCCTGCCCC
The DNA here is from genome assembly GCF_032717465.1 of Coenobita brevimanus. NCBI lineage: Eukaryota > Metazoa > Arthropoda > Malacostraca > Decapoda > Coenobitidae > Coenobita > Coenobita brevimanus. The sequence goes on along the minus strand of NC_136980.1, from coordinate 1,484,517 downwards.
TGCCTCACCCTGCGTGCCTCCTGGTTGGAAATATAGAGGGTGGCGGGCACACCACACCTGAGCCAAGGAGCTGGCCCATTGCTATTGATCTCACACCAGGCCGTGGGGAGGGGAGGCAGGCCCAGGCAGGGGATAGAAGGGGGGAGGATAGGCAGAGGAGTTGAGGAGGGGGAGACAAAGAAGGGAGTGAAAGGGAGTGGATTGGAGACGAGGGGAGAGGGGGAGGAGGCTTGAGGAAGAGGATGTGAGAAAAGGAGGAGGGAGAAGGAAGACAAGGGAAAGTGGATGAGGAACAAAGGAGAGAGAGAGAGGAAACGAAAGGTAGAGGAAAAGGGTAGGACTATATTAAACCAGAGAGAGAGAGAGAGAGAGGATTGTGGAAGAGGGGAGAAGAGGCTGAGGAAGAGGATGTGAGAAGAGGAGGAGGGAGGAGGAGGAACAAAGGAGAGTGAGAGAGAATGGAAACGAAAGGTAGAGGAAAAGGGTAGGACTAGATTAAACCAAAGAGGAAGAGAGGATGTTGCGTAGAATAGTTCCCTTCTTCATTGCTGCATTCATTTATTGATGTCAAGCGATTTAACTCCCCATGAAAGACCTTTGTGGAATAGTGAAGGAGTTAGTCTGTTGTTCATTCTCCTTTACATGAGTCAAATTTTCATCCCTGTGCAGCTTATTTCACGGAGCTCAGTGGGAGATAAGGACAAGCGATGCGGCTCTCCATCTTATAGCACTTCTTCGTGACTAGTATCGGATTCTTGTGGTAAATTGATGTAGCTTTTGGCACAGTAAAAAGATTGGCGATACGGCTCTCCATCTTCTCCATATTACTTCTTCGTGACTAGTATAGGATTTTTGTGTAAATTGATGTAGCTTTTGGCACAGTAAAAAGATTGACGATACGGCACTCCATCTTCTCCGTAGCACTTCTTCGTGACTAGTATAGGATTCCTGTGTAAATTGATGTTTCTGGCACTGAGTAAAAATATTCTAATTATACATCTCTCCATCGTTTCTATAGCACTTCTTCGTGACTAGTTTTGGATTCTTATGGTAAATTGATGTAGTTTTTGGCAAAGATAGAGGAAGAAACTTTTTTTTATTATTATTATACCTGCCTTCCCGTACTTGTGAAGCGAGAGCGGTATTATCTTTTACTCGACGTGTGTGTGTGTGTGTCCTTCTTGAGTCTTGTCACCGGTAGACTCATTTTTAAGATGCGGATTGGGAGGAAGGAGTAATAATAGGAGAGAGAGGGAGAGAGAGAGAGAGACGGGGGGTTGGGGGGACACGGGAAAGTTTTGTAAGAACAAGTGACGTGATCTACTGAGAGGGAAGAAGTGAGGGGAAGTGGTGGTAGAGAGAGAGAGACAGACAGACAGACAGAGACACAAACAGACAGAGAGGACTTTAGTGAGGGAGATAAAGAGAAAAGGACTTGGAGGGAAGAGTGATGGAAGGGAATAGAGAGGGAGTGTGAAGAAAGAATAGGGAGAAGAGTAAATGGGAAGGGGGTTAGAGAGAGGAGAGGGAGGGGAGAGAAAGTAGAGGGACGGGGAGATAAGGATGTGGGGAGAGGGGAAGAGGAAATCCGGAGAGTAGAAAGGAAAATATCTTGGTGTTACCTGTCTCCCCTTCCCCTTCTTCTCCCCTTTCCCCTTGTCCTCCCCTTGCTTCTTTCTTCCTTTCCTCTTGTTATGTTTTTTTTTTTTCCCCTTTTCTGACTTTTCCTCACCCAGTTCACTCCTCTCCTGTCGTCTCCTCTCCACTCCTCCCTTCCCCTCTCCTCTTCTCATCTCTCCTCTCCTCTCCTCTCCTCTCCTCTCCTCTCCTTTCCTCTCCTCTCCTCTCCCCTTTCCTTCCATCCTTCCTTCCTTCTTTCCTTCCTTGGTCCTCTCCTAAACATCCCTCTCTGTCCTTCCCCACCCCAATTCCCCTTAATCTCCCTCACTTTTTCTTCCTCCTTTTTTCTCCCTCCCCTTTCCCCTCCCCTCCCCTCCCCTCCCCTCCCCTTCCCCTCCCCCCATAGAAAGAGGGGTGACTCGCATAACGTCGTCCCCCACTGCTAGATGGCGCTAATATGACATGTTTCTCTCTCTCTCTCTCTCTCTCTCTCTCTCTCTCTCTCTCTCTCTCACACACACACACACACACACACACACACACACACACACACACACACACACACACACACACACACACACACACACACACACACACGGAAAGAGAGAGAGAGAAAACGCGGATATAATTGCTGTTAACGAGGAAGACATTGAGAAGGATCCAAGAAAATCTTCTCTTCCTCCCCCTCCTCCTTCTCCTCCTCCTCCTCCTTCTCCTCCTCCTCCTCCTTCTCCTCCTCCTCCTCCTTCTCCTCCTCCTTCTCCTCCTCCTCCTCCTCCTCCTCCTTCTCCTCCTCCTCCTCCTCCTCCTCCCATCGTCATCGTTCTTTACTTTTTTCTTTATTTTTTCTTCGCTTTCTCTCTTTCTCATTTATCTTCCTTCATTTTCGCTCAGTGTTTTTCTTTCCTTTCCTCTCCCTTTTCTCTCCCCTCTTCCATTTCCCCTCCATTGGCGTCTCTCTCTCTCTCTCTCTCTCTCTCTCTCTCCCAGCAATATCCCTCACCACCCATCCTTCTTTCTCCAACACCTCCCAGGCTTGAAATTACCTCTCTCTCTCTCTCTCTCTCTCTCTCTCTCTCTCTCTCTCTCTCTCTCTCTTTTCCTTTGCCTTTCCTCGTCTTCCCCTTCCCCTTTCTTTTCCCCACTTTCCTTTCCTCCCTACCTTCCCTCCTTCCCTCTCCAACTCTTTCCAGCTTCCCTTTCCGTCCTATCAGTTTACCTCTTCCCTCCCCTCTCTCCATTCACTTCCCTCCCCTCTCTCCTTCCCTTCCCTCCCTTCTCTCCATTCACTTCCCTCCCCTCCCTCCATTTCCTTCCTCTCTCTCCATTTACTTAGCTCCCCTCTCCCCATTTCCTTCCCCTCTCTCAATTCACTTCCCATCCTTCACTCCATTCACTTACCTTCCCTCTCTGCCCCCCTTCCCTCCCCTCTCTCCTTCCCTTCCTCTCCCTCCTTATACTGTGCTCTTTCTTCTCCTCCACTTCCCTCCTCTCCTCTCCTCTTCTTTCCCCACCTCTCCTCTCGTTTCCTATCCTCTCTTCTTTTCTTTCCTCTCCTCTCCTCTCGTCATTTTCCTTTCCCCTGTTTTCATTCCCTCTTTCCCTTTCACTCTCTTCTTTTTCTGGTTTTCTTTCTCCTCTCTCATCCTGTTTCCCTCTCTCTCTCCTTTCTCTTCCCTCCCCTCCCCTTCCCAAGCTTTTTCTTCCCTTCCCTCTCCGCTCCCCCTCCCCCTTCACCCTCTCCCTCACAAACTTTTCCCCTCTCTCTCTCTCGCTCTCTCTTTCTCTCTTTTTCATTGTTTTAATTTCTTCTCTCACCTCCCTTACCCCATCTCCTTCCCTCCCCTTCCCTCTCATCTCTGCCCTCTCCTCTTTCGTATCCTCCTTTTTCCCTCTCCTCTTTCCCCTCTCTCCTCCTTTCCCTCCCTCCCTCCTCCCCCTCCTCTCTCACCCTTATTCTTCCTCTCTCCAATTCTCAGACCTCGAAAGTCACATCTGGCCTGACTCTCTCTCTCTCTCTCTCTCTCTCTCTCTCTCTCTCTCTCTCTCTCTCTCTCTCTCTCTCTCTCTCCCTGCACTCCCACTCTTGCTTTTCCCCCTCTCTCCCCACTCTTGTACTCCGTCCTTCATCCCTCTCTCCCCTGCTCCTTGGCCTCGGCTTTTTCCCCTTACCACCCCCTGCCGCCTCCTTTTTCCCCTTTACCTCCCCCTCTTTCTGTTTATCCCCCCCTGTCTCACCGTCTTTACCCCCCTGCCTCACCCCCTTTACCCCCCCGCCTCACCCCCTTTACCCCCCCTGCCGCCCCTCTTTTACCCCCCTGCCTCACTCCCTTTGCCCTCCTACCTCCCATCTTAACCCCTCTCTCACCCTCTTTGCCTCCCTTGTCTCCCATCTTAACCCCTCCCTCACCGCCTTTACCCCCCTGTCGCCCCCCTTTCCCCCCTCCCTCCCCCCATTACCCCTCGCCCCCCTGCCGCTGCTTTTGCCCCCCCCCCCCTGCCGCCCCCCTTCCACCCCGCCGTGTCCCCCAGCAGTGCGACGGGGCCCTGATTGAGGCTGGCGAGGCGACGGCAATAAGTCAGGGAGCCACGGGCCGTGAAACACACCCGCCCGCTCTCCCTACCAGGCCAGCGGGGGGGGAGGAGAGGAGTGGAGAGTGTGAGGAGGAAGACGAGGGGATGTGTGAGGAGGAGAGGAGTGGAGAGTGTGAGGAGGAAGACGAGGGGATGTGTGAGGAGAGTGAGAAGAGGACGGGAGGATGTGTGAGAAGGAGGAGAATGAGAGGATGTGTGAGGAACATGTGAGGGGAGGAGGATGAGACGATGTGTGAGGAGAGTGTGAGAAGAAGAGGAGAGGATGTGAGAGGAGAATAAGAAGAGGACGAGAGGATGTGAGAAGAAGACGAGAGGATATGTGAGGAGGACGAGGGGATGTGTGAGGAGCATGTGAGAAGAGGATGTGAGAGGTGGAGGACATGAGGAGAGTGAGAAGAGGACGAGGGGATGTGTGAGGAGCATGTGAGAAGAGGAGGACGAGAGGATGTGAGAGGAGGAGGAAGGGAAGAGCGGGGGAAGAAGCATGATTGAGTGGAGAAGAGGAGGTGTGGGAGAGGATTGGGCAGGAGGAGGAGAAACAGGGAAAGGAGAGGAAGAGTGTGAGGAGTGGAGAAAGTGAGAGGAGGAGGAGGAGAGGAAGACTGAGGAGGAGTGAAGAGTGTAAGATAATTGGAACTGTGAAGAGATGGGAGGAAAGAGAGAGGGAAATGGAAGGAGTGAGTTGGAGTCGGGGTGGAGAGTGAGAGGAGTAGAAAGTAGCAGTAGTAGTAGAAGTTGTAGTAAAAATCCCAGGTTCGTTTGGACTTAACCCGGTAGACTCCAGACTTGTCCTTTTGCAGTCCACCATCGTCCTTTCGGGGGATAGGGAAGCACTTGTGGGTCGTTCGTATACCCAGGCAGTGGATCCGTCTGGTTATATTGGTGCCACTACATGAAGGCGTCTCCAGTATCAAGGGGGGAGTATTAGGTGAACTGGATAGCAAGGATAGGGTAAGACTAGGGATTGTATTTTAAGTGGCTCTGAGATTCCTTGACACACACATTCCCTAGCGATTTATTTTACTTTATAACAGTCTCACTATCTACTTGCATAGTCTTTTCCCATTTCTTTTTTATTTACATTATAGCTCTCGTAACAACTTTTATCTATCGATTTATGTTATCTATTACACCTCATCATACCCTTGTATATTAATGTCAGATGTATCGAAAAAAAAAAAAGGTATAAATGAGAATACTAAGGTGTAAATATGTAAAATAAATCGCTAAGGAAGAGACGTTGAGAAGCCTCCTGTGCCACCTTGGAGGGAGAGTTTGAGATGGAGTGGGAGGGTGGGATATGTTGGGGCGGGGAGAGAGTAAGGAAGGAGTGTTGGAGAAGGAAGGCAGGAGAGATTGAAGGAAATAGAGGAAGAAGTGGATGAGAGAGAGAGAGAGGTGAAGGGTCATGGGGGAAAGGTTAGAGATGGTAAGAGAGGAAGGGAGTGTGGGTTGTAAGAGAGGAGTCAGAGAGAGTGGGAGATGAAAGAGTTTGCTGAGAGTGAGAGTGGGGGTGGAAGAATTGGTTGAGAGAGAGAGAAAGAGAATATTTTTACATGGTCTGACAAAAGTGGAGTGGAAAAATGTGGAGACTGTAGGGGATGGAACTGGAGGACGAGGTAGAGGTGGAGGGGGAGGGAAGGAGAGGGAAATTGGAGGGTGAGAAGGTGAGGGAGAGAGGTAGAAGAGAAGTTGGCAAAGGAGGGAAGAAAGATGTGTGTGTGTGTGTGTGTGTGTGTGTGTGTTGCAGGGAGACAGGAGACTTCACGCAACAAAAAGCCTTTGATTCTACCCTGTTGAGATGGAGAGAACCACACACACACACACACACACACACACACACACACACACACAGCGCCTTTGTGCAGCTTGCAACTACGAGGATGACGGAGAGAGAGAGAGACTGGTGAAGGATAGTGTGTAGAGAAATGAAAGATTTTTTTTTTTTTTTCCCCCAGGACAAATGGAAGTACATGGAGAGGTGATAAAAAAGATTTTTTTTTTTTTTTTTTTTTTTTATTATATATACCCATCTTAATCACTACTTCCTGTAAATTTGAGAAAACAGACAGGTCAGGTTTACAGTGACCTTTCCTCTCATATCCTTCCTCCTTTCCTTTCCTTTCCTCACCTTTTCTTTCCTTTCTCTTACCTTCCTTTCCCTTTCCATTCCATTTCCTGTCATTCGCTTTCTTATCCTTTCCTTTCCTTTCCACACTTTTCCTTCCCTTTCTCTTACCTTCCTTTTCATTCCATTTCCTTTCATTTTCTCTCCTTTTTCTTTCCTCCCCTCTCCATTCCATCACTCTCCTCTCCTCTCCTCTCCCTCACTATACATATTTTTTTTTCAGTGGAACAATTTACAACACTGAAAAATCAAGATCCTTATAGTTGTTCACCTTCCTTACATGTCCCCCACGAACTGGAAAAAAATGACAAGTAAAATATAAAAACATGTATTAGAAGGTTTTGTGTGTGTGTGTGTGTGTGTGTGTGTGTGTGTGTGTGTGTGTGTGTGTGTGTTTTACCTCTTCGATACCTTAAGATGAGTTAGATCGTTTGAGGGAGGGATGATTGAAACTGGCGTAACCGTAGGAAAGGGGTCGGTAAGAAATATTGCTTCTTTCCATTAGAGAGAGAGAGAGAGAGGCTTCCCTTTTGATACATCCTCCTTCCTCTTCTGTCCTGTAATAGAGGCTCCCCTTTCCATCCCTTCCCTTGCTTTTTTCTTCCCTTCCTCCTTTTATTTTTCCTTTATCTTCCTTCCTGTCCCTTTCTTCCTTTCCTTTTTCTTCCATCCCTTTCCCCTCTTCCTTTTCATCCGCGTCCCTGTCTTCCTTTCTTCTCTCTTCCCTTCCCATCCTCCTCTCATCCCTTCCCCATTCTTCCCTTCCTATCCCATCTTTCTCTCCCTTCCCTTCCCTTTCTCTTCTCTCTTTTCCATCCCCTCCCTTCCTCCCTCATTCCTCCCCCTCCCCTCCCCTCTCACAACACAACAGCTCACCACCCGACTTTAAAATGACTGGGGAGGGGAGGGGGAGGGGAGGGGGGAGGTCTCACAGCTTAATTAGGAGGGCCTACTAAGGGAGGGGGGGAGGGGGAGGGGGCGACAGAAGGGGGTGGGCGTGAGGGGAGGGGGAGCGACACAAGGAAGGGGGGGAGGGGGCATATCGCTGGGGTGCACACGAACAATAGCGATGGTGGGGGGAGGGGAGGGGTCACTTGGGGGGGGAGAGTGGGGTTGGAGGCATCTCAGTGGAAACCCGATGTGGCCCACACTGCCCCACCATTGATCCACACACACACACACACACACACACACACACACACACACACACACACTCACTCACTCACTCACTCACACACACACACACACACACACACACACACACACACACACACACACACACACACATATAAAACAATCCACAACCATTTTCCGACATTCACATAGGCTTTGTAGATAACCGAAAAGATGTTTGATATTATTTCATATAAGGTCCACTGCAAGGCCGAAGCTGTTCAGTGAGAGTGATAGCCAGAACCTTCCCATCCTCATGCTAGTCAAGTACGAAGCAGGAAGTGGCGTACGAGTTTTCCCTTCCCCATGCTAGCCAAGTACGAATCCTCTTCCATAGTACTACTACTACCGGTACAACAACAACTACTACTAACCACCACCACCACCACTGCTACTATTATTACTACTACTACTACTATTTCCACCACCACCACTGCTACTACTACTACCACCACCACTACTGCTACTACTACTACTACTACTACTACTACTTTGCTGTTTTATTCATGCTGTTTGTGGATTAATTTACATGGCTGGGGGAGACGCTTTCTTACCTAGGGATTACACTCAGTCCTATATTAATCCCTTGGACCCATTGACGCACCGGATTTACTCTCATTCTTTCATCCTAGACGGTGATTTTTTGTTCCTTCCAGGATTATTCCCGACAATGTTGCGACACCACACCTTTTTCTGTAGCACTTCTTCGTGACTAGTACCATATTCTAGGATTAGTCTATCGTGTTACAGCTTAGCACTGATGGGTGGAGAGGTGCCAGCTTTACGGCAAGTTAAAGTGAGGATAGTATAGTTAATTCTTGCTATCTCCAGGAGGTGGTTTGGCCATGTGGAGAGGATGGAGAGCGAGAGACTGACGAGGAGAGTGCATGTGAGTGAGGTGGAGGGGGAGGCCAAGAATGAGATGGAGGGATGGAGTGGAAAGGTATATGAGAGAAGGGGGTGTGAGCTTGGAGCAGGGCAGTGAAATGGCGGGGGACGGCGACATGGAGGCGATTTGTTTGTGCCCACCCCTTACAGAATTAAGGCGTGTGGCAATAGATAGATAGATAGATCTCCAGGAAATTGTCTTCTCCCTAGTCCCTACCCCTTCACTATTGCAGCTGTGTATAAAGGTGAATAAAAATCAGGTGGTTAGCAAGAGAATATGTAAAAAATAATAAGTCGCTTAATTGAAGGGATTACGTTCTTTGTTCATGCTGCCGACACTTTTTTTTTCTTTTTCTTTTTTTTTTTTCTTTTTTTTACGGCTCAAGAAAGACATTGGCTCATTTTTTCGGTCATGGAGCTTCCTAACACCTCTTTCTTAGCGATTTATTTTTGGATATGGTTGGGTAGTATCCTTTTGTATGTTATGTATGGAGATTATGGCTTTATTGCAAGGATTTATGTAGCACAGAAGAGGACAGTAAGGAGTCATAAACAGAATAACTCGCTCAGGAAAAGGTGTTAGGGAGCTTCCACAACCGAGGAGAATATACCGTTAACCCTTTTAGGCCGAGGACTTGCTCTTCATTTAATTCTCGATATCCGCTGGTTTTTTTTTTTGTTTTTTTTTTCAGACTTTTCAAAATGGAGGCGTTTTTAGATATACTGCCGTCAGAATATATTAAACCTTTCATTATTAGATCTGCATTCTCCGTAACACCATTCTCCCAGCGATTGATGTTGCTTTTTAATGTTACTCTTGTCTTTTGTGTTCCTTAAATCATTCTAATATGGCCATACTCTGCGCAAGTGAGGTCTATCTATCTATCTATTGCCAGACACCATAATCCCATAAGGGGTGGCCATTTAACTTAAGAGTTATGAGTAAGGTGCAGAGTTATATTAACTAGCCGGATCCAAAGCTAAATCGCTGAGGAAGAGGTGTTAGGGAGCCTCCTTAAGGAACGAGAAGACGGGCACAGACGTCCTTCCTAGCTTTAAAAATCGTCTGAAGGTAGAGTGAAGGGGGTTAGCTTTGGGTGACGTCATTAACTCCTGAGATAGCTTTGGGTGACGTCATTAATTCCTTAGCTTTGGGTGACGTCATTAACTCCTGATAGCTTTGGGTGACGTCATTAACTCCTGATAGCTTTGGGTGACGTCATTAACTCCTCTCAGTTTTGGGTGACGTCATTAACTCCTCTGATAGCTTTGGGTGACGTCATTAACTCTGATAGCCTTGGGTGACGTCATTAACTCCTGATAGCTTTGGGTGACGTCATTAACTCCTCTAGCTTTGGGTGACGTCATTAACTCCTCATAGCTGTGGGTGACGTCATTAATTCCTGATAGCTTTGGGTGACGTCATTAACTCCTCTGATTGCTCTGAAAATCGTCTGAAGGCAGAGTGAAGGGAATTAGCTTTCAGAATGTTGATATCATGTGTACGTTAATTCAGGAGAGGTTTCCAGACTGAGTGAACTAGCTTTAATTAACCCCTCTCCCTCTTTCACAACTCTATTAATCCCTCCTGTGTCTAAAACAAAATCGTCTGGTGGTAGATGGGTTGAAATAAGGGAAGAATTATAGTGAGGTAGCGAAAAGGTGTGATTTTTAGCAGAGAAAGCCCTATAACGTTCTCGATGGTAGTGTGTTCCCAAGGAAAACGAGGCTTGTGGGGAGAACTACAGTGCTTTCACATCAACCTGGCTTAATTTTCGTCCTTTTGCTGTTCATTTCACGTAGCTTAGAGAGAAAGAGAAGAGGAGGGGGGGGGACTACTAGCTTAAATTTCATCCTTTTCCTGTTCATTTCACGTAGCTATCGAGAGACAGACAGACAGACACTGGCAGAGAGAGAACTATACATACCACTTCCTCGTGACTAGCACCGTACTTAGGGGTTAACCTTTTGTAACAGCTGAGCATTCAAGATGGAAGAGATGACATGTAAACGCCTGTATTATAGAAAAAAAAATAGTCTACATTTACATCGCAGTGCATTTAAAAACCCCTTCCTTCCGATGACGTATTCTAGTTATCTGCAGACTATTCAGTTTAGGATAGAGTACATTTCGAACTGAAGAGGTTAGTTATAATCATCAGCATCTTCAGTATACCATAAGGCGTATATTAATCACTCAGAATACCCCATCAGAAATATATAAATCTATTCTCAGCTTCCATTATTTTACACGCTATTCACAGTTGGCCTTACTCTTCTTCCACAGAAGTTCATTCTCAACTAAACTTTCAGATTTTCGTCCTTATGTTGCTCTGATAATAGTAGTAAATAGTAGTAGTAGTAATTTCCTCCAAAACTGGCTTTCCTTCTATAACTCAAAAAGTCTGGCTTTCCTGCTATAACTCAAAAAGTATTATGATTCATTCCATAAGTAACTATCCAATACTCCATTTTATCAGCCGTTACGTGTATACCTCAAATTTGAATTCTGCAGGTATGTTAATACCACTCCATATACCAAATCTTTATACCATGAGTATTTAGAATTAATTATGAAATAATATTGCACCTTGAATAATATCGCACTCAAAAAATTTACGTAACCATTGCATAATGAAAAAAGATAAAAGTTGCAGATCCTACAAGTTCAAATTTTATACACAAATCCCACCTCCCCCTGCGCACATAAATCCGTCAAATGTCAAACTTATCATCGGTACACACACACACACACACATGTATACACTGCTTGCAAATATGAGAATAGCATTCACATACATAAATGAAGACATGCTAAGAAGGATAATAACATCATTCATTAGACCAACCCTGGAATATGCATCAGTAGTCTGGAGTCCTCATCTCAAAAAGCACATAGCCAAGATTGAAAAAGTTCAAAGGGCCGCTACAAGATGGATATCAAGCTTAAGGGACCTAAGTTACGAAGAAAGACTAAATAAACTGAATCTACCAACACTACATGAGAGAAGGAAAAGAGGTGACATGATAATGCTATATAAGTGCATATCAGGAAAGGAGAAAATAGACATAAATGATTACTTAACATATGGAGAAGCATCAGCAAGAGGACACTGCAAAAAACTGCATAAGAAGAGAGGTGATAAAGACGTAAGGAAATTCAGTTTCCCAAACAGAGCAATTGATCAATGGAATGCACTACCGAATGAAATAGTGTGTGCCAAAACAATTCACAAATTTAAGGATATGTACGAAAAATATGGTTTAAGACACGGGACAGTACGAGCTTGACTCATTCCTGTAAAGATACAATTAGGTAAGAACAATTAGGTAAGGTAAGAACACACACACACTCTCTCTCTCTCTCTCTCTCTCTCATTTTTGGATCCTACCTCTCATTTTGAAGTAATGAGAAGTTGAATTAGGATGATTTTGATAATGTCCAAGTGATATATCCACTAAAATAAAGACAATTCTCTTTCAGGACATCTACCAGGTGCAATACAAATATGGACATCGGTAGTCGAATATTTAACGAGTAATCAAGAACGGAGAATCGTTTAACGGTCATCGACATTTGACATGCTATTCCTCCTCCGAAGATGGGGCCGGCCAGTGCCACTCCTACCGCCGGTAGGGAAGGGTGTGCCCGGCTTCGCTCCCGGGAGAGATTAAAGAAGGTATTTAAAATTACATAACTTTTGTCTGTTTAATAACTTTGTGGGGTGAAAAATAACTTAGCGTACTTAAGGTAATTGTACTAAAGCAGGATTACAAACTTTTCTAAGGTGGCATTCATTTACAGTAGCTATTAAATTTCTTTGTTGCTATTTATTTTGATTTTAATTTTTGTAGGTGATATTGTTTAGTGTTAGGATTGATACTTGTTTAATTTTATAGCTGTTGCAAGATTATTGATACTAACGCTGTTATTATTATTTTTTGTATAATTATCTTTCTTTTTAGGCCCGTCATGCTGCAAGACAATGGGAATAATACTGTACACATGAGGTGAGCTACTCTGCCCTATTTGTGTGTGTGTGTGTGTGTGTGTGTGTGTGTGTGTGTGTGTGTGTGTGTGTGTTTAACCCGTAAAGGGCTGGGAGATTAGCGGTCTGTACAGGGGTTAAATAACTGACACGACTTTTAAAACAACTTAACCCCGTTCATTTCAGTGACGACGTATTTGTTAATTTGTTTAAAGGAGACTTGCGAACCGGAGGGGAGATTTTCCGAAGTTGAATAAAATTGGTGATAGCGAGAATGAGAAATCGTGCTGAAAGGGTCTCTCTCTCTCTCTCTCTCTCTCTCTCTCTCTCTCTCTCTCTCTCTCTCTCTCACACACACACACACACACACACACACACACACACACACACACACACACACACATTCCATCTCATTGATCAGCTTAGTGTATTGAACCCCATTACAGAATTATCCGTCTCGTTAAAGGGGTGCTAGAGTGTTTTTGTATACGATTATTTTTTACTTCATTTAGGGCTGTGAGGAGGAGTTAGGATTCCTGGGGCTGGATGGGGTATGGATGATTGTGTGGCCCATTTTACTGAATATGCTGTTGATATTTCTCCCCCCATTTCTCGTTCTTTGTGGATCCTTCCCCACCTTCCTAGATGGGTAAATAGGTCAGGTTGTTGGTTTATTATTTTTATTATTACTACTTTATTCTCTTTCATAAATGTCAGGACCAACTTGCCTAGCTCCTGCCTCCTCATTGGGCTGCACAGGATTAGATTATTATTATTATTATTATTATTACAGTATTACTACTACTATTACTACTGCTTGTACTACTATTGTGCTTGATGTATTGATGTTTTTAATAATTTAACCATTCAGACTTAAAAATGGCTTTCCTTGTCAGCTAATTAGTTCCCATTAATATTCGCTTGTCTAACCGATATTATTATTATTGTTATATTTACTGGAATTCTCCCACTTTTGTATTGTCTCTGACCTCTTTCCATCTTTTTATTTTATAGTAAGGGTTGGCATGATTATTATTATTGTTAATTATTATTATTGTTGCTAATAGTACTTGATTTTTTTTTTTTTTTTTTTTTTTTTTTTTTCAGATGCAAGACTGTCGTTGTTTGGATAGCAAGAAGAAAAACTGTAGCCTTCGTCCTCTTGCTCATTTTCTTCCTCCTCCTCTTCCTCTTCCCCCGCCGTGGGGTGGGAGGCAGAGGGGAGAAGGGGAAGTGGTGGGGAATTACTTGGAGAGAGGCTGTGAAGAATTTTGACTATAAGTTCAAGGTGAGTAAATAATTCTCTCTCTCTCTCTCTCTCTCTCTCTCTCTCTCTCTCTCTCTCTCTCTCTCTCTCATCCAACACTTCCCAAACTTGGCATCTCCCTCTCATCTCTTTCTCTGTTACCCCCTCCCTCCTCTCTATTTCCATCGCTCCCTTCCTTCTCTCTCCACTACCCCATCCCTCCTCTCTCTCTTTCTCCATTCCCTCCTCTCTCCATCGCCCTCTCCATCCCTTCTATCTCTATCATTCCCTCTCTCATCTTTCTCCATCAACCCCTCTCTCATCTTTCTCCATCGCCCCCTCCCTCCTTTCTCTCCATCGCCCCCTCCCTCCTCTCTCTCCATTGCCCCCTCCCTCCTCTCTCTCCATTGCCCCCTCCCTCCTCTCTCTTCATCGCCCCCTACCTCCCTTCTGTCTCCATCACCCCCTCCTTCCTCACTTTCTCCATCACTCCTCTCTTTCTCCATCACCCCCTCCCTCCTTTCTGTCTCCGTCAACCCCTGTCTCCTCTCTACCCTTTACCCTATACTCATATAGAGAGACAGGACAATCGGCATGTTGGTTCAGCGAATGTATGTTTGCTGGGCATCACTCAAGTACGTATAATTGTGGCGCGTTTTGAACATCTGTCATGCTATGTTTGCACAGATGGTGCTTACTTGTAAGTAAAGCTGAATAAAAATTTAATTTTCCTCTCTGTATCAGCTTATTTTGCTCGCGGTTTTTGAGTTTGATAGCGTTTTCGTTGAAGTAAAAGATTGTTGTTGTTCAAGATATCCGTAACTGGTTTCCATCGGGATATTATCTAGGTTTACCTCCTCTGTGGATGTGAGTTAAATACGTGTAAAATAAAATTTCTCTGGTGGAGCGGATGATGTTCACTCGCAGACCAGCTTGCCGACTTCATCTTAATATCCTATAATTTCCTTCTTGGTGGATCAGAAGGGAGTCAGAAAAGCTGTATAGAAGGTCAGTGAGTGTTACTGCACCTAAATGCATCACAATCAAATAATGATAAGTGCAAAAAAGGACCAGTTACAGAACCCATCAAAACCCATTGTGTAGCTACCAAGTTTGGTTTGTCAGAGTTATAATTCGGCGATTATCGGTATTTACGTTTACCTTGAAGTTAAATCCGTATGTAGAGATGAAGATTAAAATGGAAATCTTCAGTAGCTCAAATTAACGAAATGTACTACAATTGTTCCGACATTTTAGTGGTCAACCAGTCATGTATCACTGTAGTTGACGAGATGTATGTTTAGACGTATCTGCAGCCAGTCAGCACCCGGGGTGTGTGCGTTTGAACCAAAATGCCGCCATGTCAGCCGACCAATCAGCGAGCGCCTGGCAGCTGTAAACAATGGCTGCCCAGGAGAACTTTGCCTTTAAAATTTTTGTGTTGCCTTTATTTCTTCACAAGCTGTATGTGAAGTGTAAGTTAGGCAGTATTGTTTGAGAGTAATGTAGATATAAGGTGGTAAATCAGTATCCTTTTTAATCAGTTAAGTAGCCTAATTTTAACACAAAATTCTGCATGATTTCTGAATAGCAGGTAGTAAAGTAATGCATAGAATGTCAAGAGTATGGTTGCAAACAGTTAAGTCTTTGCCCTGAGTGTATCCAGTATAGGGTGGGATGCTGCACTCTTGCCTCACATACCCTCTTGCCTTCAGGTGCCCCCAAGTGCATCGGGTTCAGTGGTCAACCCCTACCCATCCCAGGTCCACTTCACTTCCACCCCTGTGACCCCATGTGACCCCACCCCCTTAGTGCTGGCTGGGGTGGTGACATCCCTTACGCATCGCACCCGACGTGACCTGATACGAGGAACCTGGGGTCATCCAGCACTGGGAGAGGTGGCAGGGGTTAGGGTTGTGTTTGTGGTTGGCCAGACAGAGGATCAGGAGCTGCAGGTGGGTAGAAACTTCAGAGATTTTTAGCAGTGTAAGGGTTAATGAAGGCTGTTTGTTGCCTTTCTAGTTTAAAAAGTAACCTAAAGTTAATAAAATTGTGTGCAGGTAGCGAGAAATAAAGAAAAATAATAATAATAATTCCATTGGTGGTTTTAATCTGATATTCCAGCATCTCATATTTGCTGTGCCAGTGGGATGAAGTTTCAGTATAGTATATAGTCAGTTGGGGTTTTAAAAAAAAAAAAAGTAACAGCCCTGCCAACCTTTATCTACTGCCTAATTTGTCTAGCTTTTGATCTGGTGATAGGCCTACCTGTACTCCTTAATGTTATTATGTGTATGCAGATATATCCAACAGTGATTTGGTGACAGGTTTTGATCAAATGAATATATATATATAATTTGCTGATTTAACACTTTTGGGATTTTTTGTTTAAGTTATGCCATTTCAGGTGCTTTGAATGCATTGCGTTCATTCTGCTTTCAGTTGATCAGTGACAGTTCCCCTTAACCCTTTCGATACTTAGGGTAGCGGTGTGAAAGTCATCCGCTCGTTACTGGATGACGAAGGCGGCATCAAACCTAATCTCACCTGCTCGTTACTGGATGATGCAAGCTGTGTCGAACAAAATCGCCCCTTGATTTTTTTGCCTTATGGAAGGAAAAAACATTGTAAATTAGTGTATAATTTATATTTGCAGAACGTTTTTATCAACACCATAAGCAAGTACAACTGTTTAGGATTACATGAATAAAAGATCAGGGAGATAGAGGCATAAACAAAGACAGTGGAAAAATGATTTAGCAACAGCTTTGGGTGTATGAAACATTGCTCCCGTACTGTGGTGCGATTGTAAGATACTGTAATTTCCTTTTGTGGTATGTAAAACTGACCCAAATGATCGCACAGTAAATGTTTATATACCAAAATGTAACTAATGAAATTTCCAAAAACTTTCTCAGTAATAATTACTATAAAATTATATTTCTATGATAACACACGAAAGAAAGAAAAAACAATAAGTTAGCACAATTTATATTTGCCGAATGTTTTTATCAACACCATAAGCAAGTACAACTATTCGAGATTACGTGAATAAAAAATCATGCAGATAGAGGCATAAATAAAGGCATGGGAGAAAATAAATTAGCAACAGCTTTGGCTGTGCGAAACACCGCTTCCGCTCTTCAGCACGACCGTAAGTTTCCTTTTGTGGTACTCTATGTAAAACCGACCCTAATTGTTCTACAGTAAATGTTTACATACCAATATGTAGCTGATGAAATTTCCTAAAACTCTTTCCCAGGAGCAATTACCATAAAACATATATTTCTATGCGAAAACACGAAGGAAAGAAAAACATCGTAAATTAGTGCATAATTTGTTTGCCAACGTTTTTATCAAAACACAACTACAGTATTCGAGAATACGAGGAATAAAAAATCAGGGAAATAAAAGCAAAACTAAGGATGTGAGGCTAAAATGTTAAAAAAGTACCGTGAGCGCGAAAATGGGGGAGGGGGGAATTCACCAAGGACGAGCTGACCCACATCCTGAGTACTTGCCCGCGGTTGGAGGCAGTCTGTGTCCTCCAGTAACGAGAGGATTAAGAGCCAAGCCAAGAGACAGGACCTACATGCTTTGGTAACTCAGTATAGATTTTTTTTTTTTTTTTTTTTCCCCCCCACAAACTTCAGAGGGGGAAAAAAAAAAAAAAGTTTCTTATTACAAACCAATGACAACAGAACAACAATGTGAGGTCCAACAAAACCTCACATTGAAGATAAACCTTGTGGAAAGCAGTTATGAATGCATAAATAATGTAGTTAAGTTTGGATTTCTTTCTACTAAAAAACCAAAACATTAGAAGGATGTGAGGTTCGCTTGGATCGCTCCACGCAAGTAAGGTACCAATATTTAATATAAAAGACTATAAAGCATTCAGAGAGCGCCCACCACTGCCAGTGCCATTGCAGGATCCGGATCCTGTAATGGCATTGACGGAGGTGTGCGCCCTCTGAGTGTCATCAGGATCCGTCCCAAAATTTAATCAGTTCTTTCTTGGCCCATAGCCCACCCTTCCACAAAACTTAATTGAAATTCATTGAGAGCATTTGGAAATAACATGTGGACAGACAGACAGACATAGATGATTGCATAACCTCCTCCAACTTTGTTGGCAGAAGTAAAAAGCCTTGATTCATAATGGAAATCATGAACCTGAATGCCAGTATTATGATTTGAACATGGTACCAAAATGTGGCATTGTTTTTCGGATAGCAAAATGTTAGTTATGATTCTGATTTTTAATTCATATGAATATATATACTGTAATGTGATTTGAATGCCAAAATGATTCATTATATTTTGGGAAGCTTAATTTCAGTTCTTGATTCAAATTCATATTTTCTCTCTAATTATATGTACTGTCTGTATGTGTTCTACACAAAGAAGGAACATTCTTGAGTATTAGAAAGCATTATTTTCAGGGTGTATGCTACAGGTATACCCCGGTTTTACGATGCAATGGGTTAAGTAAAAACCCATTGTTAGGCAGAGTATCTCGGGGTAGATTTAACATGTAAAGAATAGGGATGCGTTTTTGGGTCTTGGGGTTTCCCCCCAACCAAGTCCTAAACCCACCCAAATGAGTACAAAAACAAGTTTCAGGCCAATCTAAATGGCCTAACAGTTGTACAAGAAGTTAGCCTAAGCCTAATACCTGTAAATAACTTACTAAAACCAACAAATAAAATCTGAATATTGTGAAATAGCTGTACACCGGTAAGTCTGGAAAAATCAAGCTTAGTAAACGATACCCCAAAATGACAATCTTCACCCCACCTTTGGCTAAAACACATTAATTTAAGTAAAGCTGAAAACAATTTACAGCTTAACCTAAACACACGTTTTGGTCTAAAATACCACCAAAATCTACAAAAAAACAATAAAAACCCATCGTTAAAACCAGGGTTTGGCCATCGTTAGGCTGGGTATGGTGGTATATCTACCCCCATTGCTAAATCGAGGTATTGTGTATGGAGGTATGTCTGTACATATAATTTTTAAAAATGGAATTATAGGTTATATAAGTAAGGAAAATTCAGGAGTTTTTGGAAGCTTTATTTCCATTAGTTTCAGAGTTTTTGCTACATTCCCCCCCCCCCCTCCCCCCTGAAAACGGTTATCATTTTCCCCATTCACTGGGGGGAAATCCACATTTTCTTTTAAATCTCAGCAGTGATTGGTTGTAGAATTGTCATTCATATATCATGTTTTAGGTTGTTATGTACATATTGCCATGTGATATTCAGTCTGCCCATTTGCCTTGAAACAAGATCAGTGAAGCAAAGTTAAGGCAAATTGTTTTTATTTACCTCGATTGACTATATTGCTGATGCGGTGCAGATTGTGTGAACAGTATTATGAGAAGCTGAAATAGGTGCTACCAGTGCCAAACGATGAATGTTATTGTGATGTTAGTTAGTGTATAGTTATAAGAGTGTATCAGGCAGTATTTGTCATGGATATACCAAGTACTGTGCTGTAGTACCGGTAGCATTTTATTTAGATTTAAGACCTTGGCGATGGTTGTTCATTTTAAGGCTGCTTAATCTTTGGACACCTCTTTGGCTAGTTGCATTTCTCCAAGGTTTATTCATGTAAGACCTTAACCCATATCTCAGTAGGTCTGCACCTTTACAGTATACATTCAGCATTCGTATTGGTAATCCTCTTGAATCAGTTAACCATTTCCAATCTGGGTGAGGAGGGTTGCGGATGTATATGGTAAAGGTTGAGTTCCAAGAGGCTTTCCACCTTCAGTCCTAGCAGTATCAAGTACTTTTTGTCACAGGCAGAGATCGAATCAGAGAGGGCCAAATATGGTGACCTGATCCAAGCCAACTTCCTTGACTCGTATCGCAACCTGACCTACAAGACCATCTCGCTGCTCACCTGGGCTGCCACCATCTGCCCCCGCACACCCTGGGTCCTCAAGATTGACGATGATATGATGCTTAACCCTCTGGCGCTGCGAGACTTCCTATTGGCCTTCCTTCACCACACACCTCGGCCTGCAGCAATTATGGGAAAGGTAAGGTGCCTGTAAGGATAAGTAAGGGTGATTGGGGTTTTATTGCTTACATAACACCACTTGGGGTAGCAACTGGTTATTCCTTAATGTCTTGACTTGTAAGCCTATTCCAAGGCTGCCATGCTGCTGATGGGGCATTAAAAGATAGAGCATTAGATTAGATATGTATGGATGGATGACGTGCAGTATAGTTATTACCTGTAGAATAAATTGTCAGTTGGTGTTAAAATTATAACAGGAAGGGCATCATCATGTGGAATTTGTTATGATCCCCAAACACTCTGGGTCCTCAGAAATGTTGATGTAATGCTTAACTATCTGGCACTTTAGGACTTTTTCTCAACTCTCCAGCCTGGGAAAGATGTGGAGCCTTTGAGCTATACTAACTACAGTCCAGTGTCTTACCTCTATTACTGCATGTCTCACTTGGTTTGAAATATCCATAATATGAGCCATTCACTGGACGCAGTAGTTCTCACCCTTTTATGCATTCTGTTATTTTACCCAATCTTTTAGGAGGGACTAAGGGTTGGGATGATGATGATAATATTCATAGTTTTTCCACGTTCTTGCTCTGTTTATTTTATTATCCTGTTGTACTTCATTTTGTAGGTGGGAATAAGGGTTAGGGTAATGATGATGATGTTTATAATAATTATGATTAGAGTTCTCCCATTTTTTGTGCTATTTCTTTATTTCTGGATCCTATTTCACTTCTTTTTTATTTTTATTTTTATTTTTTTAATAACCTGTAGGCAGAAACAGCTTTTAAATGACAATGAAGTTCTGACCCTACATTCCACTCTTGTACCTGTGTGTGAAGCTTTGGATGGGGGTTAGTCACATCTCCTGGGTGGTGTTCATTGGCTCTGTGGATCAGTTGCCCATCAGGACATGTAAAACACGGCTTGAACATGAGTAATATAGTTGTCTACTCATGTCAGGTGTGTGCAGGCAGATTGGTATGTATGTGATAGTGTGCATAAAATTTTTCAGTGATCGTTAATTCACCTCCTCTAACCCAAGGTTCGTTGCTGCGACCCTGTACTGAAGTCTGGGAAGTGGGGTGTGGGACAGGAGGAGTACTCTGGGGCAGAGTATCCAGTGTATGTGGCTGGACCAGCGTATCTCATACCATCTTCAGTCATCCCTGCCCTCCTTGATGCTGTTGCCAAGACCAGGTTAGATGTAGCCACACTCCTTCAACCTACTTTACCTAACGTATTGAATTGGCTGACATCCTGTATTGGTTTATTGTTGTTACCTTCAGAGTTTAATGCAGCTAATGGTAGATCTCTTTATCTCTTGCATTATCCATATGGACATTGTTACCAAGATGTGGTTTATTCTGCTACACAATCCAAATGAAGTACAGTACAGGTGTACCTTACACTTCTGCCAGCTTCTGGCATCCCCACCCATTTTGCTGCCTTCGCTAAAACCAGGGTAGGCTACATTGGTGATGTGATGTGTAGTGGGAGGTTCAGGTGGTTTAGACGTGGGGGGGGGGAATGGCAATTGAAAATTGGGTGATAAGATGTAGGATTGTGAATGTGGAGGGTAGACTACCAAGACATGACAGAAATAATAGGAATGAGATAAAATGCTAGGAAGGTTTAGGGGTTAAACAGGATTGTATAGTTTTAAAAGCTGCCATCAAGTGAACAAGGCCAACACATGTGAGCTTGGGTAAAGATTTCAAAATACTCTAATATGATGTTATCATATACTGCCTTAACCACAGTGACATTTTGTTTTATATTTACTACATCAAGATGATTTTATTCCATTTAGGGAAGGCTTCTCATATGCAAGAGATTAACAAAGGCTATATCTAGCCTCTCTTCAGGTGGTCCTCTATTTAAGAACGGGTTACGTTCTGAGAAACTGCTTGTAATTTGATTTTTTCGTAAGTCAAAAATACATTTAATACACCTAACCAACTGAACATCATAGCCTAGCCAAGCCTACCTTAAACATGCTTAGAACACTTGCATTAGCCCACAGTTGGGCAAAATCATAAACAAGCCTATTTTGTAATGAAATGTCGAATATCTCATGTTATTTATTGAATTTCAACATACGGTTTCTGCATTCACAAAATCGTAAGTCAGCATTTCCTGAGTAGGGGACCACCTGTTGTTAGAAGTTTCTCTTAACCCTTTAACCGCGGGTGTCATTCCAGAATGACGTTGCAAAAACTGGACCAAACCGCGGGTGTCATTCTCGAATGTTTGTGAATATTTTGAATACCCCGCGTTTTTTCCGTGCGCCAATTGTTTCAAGGGAGAGTAGCTATTAAGTTCTTTCACTCCAGCCGACCCCCACCTCCCTCTTCCCCCCCCTAGGGCCCCACCTCCCACCCCCTGGGCCCCCCACCCCACCCCTGACCAAGCGCGCATCAGCATCTGTCCAGCTGTGTGAGTGACAACACATGTTGATGTGGCAGTGAAGTGCAGGCAATTACAGTGCCTTTTACTTGTCTCAGTGAACACAGAGTGGGTGTTTATCGTATGTGCAGTGTTCATATATGTTTATAGTATTATTATCAGAATGTGATTGGCATTTGGTAATGGTGTGTGAGCGAAAAATAGTGATTACAACACCGCTGATGTGGCAGTGAAGTGCAGGCAATTACAGTGCCTTTTACCTGCCTCAGTGAACACAGAGTGGGTGTTTATCGTATGTGCAGTGTTCATATATGTTTATAGTATTATTATCAGAATGAGGTTGGCATTTGGTAATGGTGTGTGAGCGAAAAATAGTGATTACAACACCGCTGATGTGGCAGTGAAGTGCAGGTAATTACAGTGCCTTTTACCTGCCTCAGTGAACACAGAGTGGGTGTTTATCATATGTGCAGTGTTCATATATGTTTATAGTATTATTATCAGAATGAGGTTGGCATTTGGTAATGGTGTATGAGCGAAGGTAATGATGTGTGAGCGAAAAATAGTGATTTTACACCCCTCACTTCTAACGGCACTGCCCGTCCTGTGAAAGTCAACAAAGTCATGAAACCTACATCAATGGAAAGCTGAAGGTTAGTACTTTCTAATGGTACCTTATTTTTTTCTCTAGCTTTATTCTGTGCAGAGTTATTAAGGTGTAAAGGTTTGTTTACATTTGGCTGAAACCCCCGCGGGAGAGGACGGTCAGACCAAAACAATACCCGCGGTTAAAGGGTTAAGTTGGCATATCTAGCCACAAACAAACTCCCATCCCTTTTCAGTCCTACTCTCCAATGCAAGAGTTAACCGTTATTCCCAGTCCTTCATGTACTGTATGCAACAGGTCAACTCAGAAACTGTGCCCCCCTCTGTCTATATTTCCTACTGCCTCCGATTTCAGTCTTTCAGACGCAGTGGGTCTAGGCATCTCGAAGTGAACGGATCTTGAATTTGGCTCTGTGTTGTCTTGTTTTTGTTTTTCCTTAGAGGGAACAATTTTGCAAACCTTGTGCTAATAGCATAGTAATAAAGAAACATACGCAACGTTTTGTATCATGTAACGGATTGTGTTGCTGTAGAAGCTGAGCTAAAACGAAGTCGCCAAATTTTGTACATCCCCTCGTCTCAGAGTTACTATCCTCTTATTGACCCCATCTGCTGCCTTCTTTCTTGTTATATGCAGTATATCACTTCTCTGTTTAGATTACTGTAAGACCAGTGACTAAATATTACAGCTAAAATAAAAAAATAAAAACCAATGGGTTTGGGCAGTTTGCACATTTTTCGGCAGCGTGTGTGCACTACTTAAGCACACAAACTCACACAGCCACCACACTTAAACACCACCAGTACACAGTATTCCACATTCTCAACTCGGTGCTTTTGGCCTTCATTCCCCCCACCCACCCACCTACTTATTATTGTGAACTTTTAGTGGGTTTCAGTAAGACTATTAAGCTGCAAAACAGTGTCACAGTAACAACGTTCTTTCGCACAGACGTAGGCAAAACAATGACCAAAAAATTCAATAAAAGTCATTTTAATGTTTCTTCTTCCATATCCGATATCCCGATATCGACAATAAATATCGGTATTAGAAAAAATGCAAATATCGACGCTATGTTGGTTTGAAGAATTGTATCAGTTACAGCACTATTGCAAGGTTAGATAGATGTAGCTTTCATTAATCTCTTCAGTACTATAAGTCTGTCAAAAACTGAGTAAAATTGTCTGGTGGTATAGAATGAATTATTAAAACATGTCACT
Source organism: Coenobita brevimanus (assembly GCF_032717465.1). NCBI lineage: Eukaryota > Metazoa > Arthropoda > Malacostraca > Decapoda > Coenobitidae > Coenobita > Coenobita brevimanus. Next base: position 1,460,609 of record NC_136980.1, on the reverse strand, counting down.
AGACAGACTGGACCAAATGAATCAACTTTATTGACATACTACCATATACAGGTAGACCACAGTAGAAGTGAGAGAAAGATGTACAGTATTCCACAATATTACCATTTTTCTGTACATTTGATACTGTAAGCTTGGGGAAAGTGGTAAATGAAGTGTATAGGTGTCTGTGGAACATTTGGAAGCAGGTTTTGTTAATTGTAGACTTAATAGGAAAACACAATGTATGAAAAATGTTTCTTATGACGAGGACTTACTGTATTTTATTTTTCCTTAGACCACTGTTCCTGGAGGATGTGTATACAACAGGTCTGGCTGCCAAAAGATGTGGCCTCCACCACCACAGTATTCTTTCCCTCACTTCCCCCCACCCCTCCACACTTCCCCTGTGGATCACTGGCACTAAAGTCTTTCAGGTTAGTTTCAGCCTCATGTAAGGGATTTTTCTGATCTGTAATCTTCCAGGGGATTTGAAGTTATTCCAGGTTCCTTTTGGTTTGTAATCCTCTGTTTGAATTTATTTCCAGGCTCTTCTAGATCTTTTTGGTCTGTAGTATCATGGGGGATGTGAAGTTATTTCCAGGCTCTTGCAGATTTTTTTTGGTCTGTAATAATCTGGGGGATTTGTATTTATGTCCAGGCTCTTCTAGCGGATCTTTCTGATTTGTAAAAATCTCCTTGCACCCACCCAACCACACATCCCCTACAGATCACTGGCACAAGTCTTCCATCCTCTTCCCGGAGTTGGACACTAAATAAATAATAGTAATAACAATCCACGGTATCATCCCATCTATTTATCTATAGCCAGATGCTATAATCCCAGAGGGGGTGGCCACAGTAAAGTGTCTCTGTGTCACCCTGTCCACCACCATCAGGTTGCCCATCCTCCAGCTCACACCTTTTTCATTGATATAGCTCATCACCACATCTTTGGTTTTCCCCTCCACTTCACTTTAATTCCTAATCAGTCTCCCTGGTTTGTAAGTAGGCCTTTGGAGGGACACACACATTAACCATCTAGCTGTGCACTCTCACTCCTTTTTCTGTCCGAGTATTTACGGCAGTTTCTTTGTCTTTCATATATGTAGTGGTCAAATATGGCACTATCCACCTCATTCTTTCTTTCTTAGTGTGTGACCTCCAGTCTTTTAAATGCAAATGTGTCCAGGCTTTTAAAAATGAACAGACTTTGTATTTGGTTTTCAGTATTCTCAGTACTGTTTGGAAATGAAAAGTTTCCATCTCAGTACGAGGTTCTTTATTTTTCATTATCATCATCATCCAACCCTCTTGTCCTACTCAAAGATGGTATAAGTTGGAGTTAAGAAAACAGGAGAAGAGAAAAATGTAATAGATGGAGAACTGAGGAATGCCATGTGTAAGGGAATGATTCACCCACTCAGTCACTTCTCATTGAAGTCTTTGTAATCCTAATTCCACCTCACAAAAAGTAATAATAATAGTAAAAAATAAATAATAATAATGAAATCTACCTGTCTGTCTGTAGTCAGATGCCATAATCCCATAAGGGGTGACTGCTTGACTTTGAGATAGATATTTTATGGGGAGGGGCACTAACCCTCTGCCAACCCATTTGTTGACATGTATGGAACATGTGCTGGTTGGTTATATGGTTACCACCCATATTGTAAATGGCTTCCTGGCTTACAGGAAACCATTAGGCTTGTCATTCAATGTAAAACCACCTTACAAGGAAGAAAGGGTAATAAAAACAGACATAGGGTAATCGTAATCTGTAATCATAATCGATTACAGACTTTTGTGTAATCGTAATTGATTATTTAGGCCCCCCCCCCCCCAAAGTAATCGTAATCATGGTTACTTTTACTATTACAAGGCCCCAGATAAGTTATTCTTCCACAAGTACTCGTCAAGAATAAAATACTGTAGTTCAGTTTCAGACAGTCAAATATACACCATAAAAGTCCATAAGTAATATGAAAACAAAAGTGAATTGTAGGTTATAACTTAGAAGCTTCCATATAATATCCTACCTAAGCTACAATAATATTGCCTGGGAAGATCTCAGTTGGTAGAAAATTAATAGAATGAAAGGGTCGAGGACAAAATGAAGAAAAGTCTCGATGCCTGAATTATTAAAACACATTTGTATTGCAAATAGGGAAAAAAATTAAAGAACAATTTACTGGACATAACACTGTACAGTATATTTTTATCCAGAGTAACAGTCGCCATAGGTTCTGCACGGCTTAACCCTATGTTCTTCCTTACGCAAACAATTCTTATTAAAATGATTTACATATATATTCCTAGAAAATATCACTTTTATATTACTGGATGATGTTTTTGCTTTTAAAAACTAACTTCAACTATTTACTTAATCAGTGACAAGTATAAAAGAAATATTCTCATAGTTATATAGTGTATAACAGTACGTGTAATCATGACTACTTATGTAATTGTAATCGATTACTCTTACTGTAATCATAATCGTAATTGTAATCTGAAATTTGCAAAGTAATCGTAATCGATTACAATAACCCTGTAATCGCCCCCTGCCTGATAAAAAATGACAGGAAAGATGGAAGAAATAGAAAGAGAGGAGGGCAGGCACAGAAAAAGAATGATGAAGGTAAAGGAAGAAATAGGCATCACTGTGTCAAGTGAGTGGTTGGTAGTTGGCATTAACTACCGCCAAAAAATAATAATAATAAATGCCAGGGTCCTCCAGTTAACTCCTTCACAAGTGACATTTTCCAGTTTTTTCGTGTTACTTCCAGAGTTTGAGTAGTTTAGGAGAAACTTTTCTGATCTGGAAGGGTTACCCAGAGCCTTCATTAACTTGTCCAGTTTTAGAGATCTTTCCAATTTGATATTAGTCTTTGGCAGCTATAATGAAATAAAATGGTATCATTTGATTGAAGGGGTTAATAACAATAATAATATTAATACCATTTTTTCTGTTTCAGGTGGCTTTACATTAACCCCTAGGCTGTGGTGGCCCTAAAAATTTCTAGTGTCTGTGGTGCGGGAAAACCAGTTTCAAAAGTTGTGTTTTCATCATGTGTTGTGACCCACATACACCTACCAGACATTATAACATTTAATCAGACAAAGTTTACCCTCCACACTGACAATTGATGACCCACTCATCAAGCATAAGCATGTAGTATGTGCGTAAAAAGACTGAAAATTTAACATTTCACGTGGCTTTCCCGGAATGTATGACACAGTCTACTGATCGGCATTTCCGGAATGCTATATTCAACCAAGGGAATAAGTGACAAGCCTAATGGTTACCTGTAAGCCAGGAAACTATTCACGGTACTGGGTGGTAATCCTATGACCAAAACGTACGTGTTCCCTGTGTGTCAGAAGTGGGTTGGATGAGGGTTAGTGCCCCTCCCCATAAAATAACTAAATGAAAGACAAACGGCCACCCCTTACGAGATTATGGTTTCTGGCTATAGATAGATAATGCAGTAATAATAGTAATACATGTAATACTCAGAGTTGCTGCAATAACAATATTCAGGTCAGTTTTGAACTTCCAGACCAGCATTAGGATCTTAACAGGACCTGAGACATATTTACAGTTTAATATCCTTTTGTATCATAGATGCTGGAAGATTCTGCACTCCCTGAAGAAAACTTTCATTGTATGATAATTTTCACGTTGTAGCTAAGATAAATGAGGTCATAAGTTAATTTTATGTATTTATTTATTTATTATTATTTTTCAAAAATCAGATTCTATGGTCTTAATGAGCCGTCAGGTCAGTGCATTAGTCTGCTGTACAGTTGGTTCCTATTTAACTCATTCAGCTATAGAACATCTTTCTTTACATTAATCTAGCTATTTCCAGACAATTTTATTTGTCAAAGGAATGCAACCAAGTGGAGAAAGGATTGATGAAGGCTGTATCTTTTCCAGGAAGTCTCAAGAAGCTCAATAAAAGCTTCTAAAATTAACATGAATTAAGAGAGACATTAGCTGAGTGAAGTGATGAAAGTTGTTCATTGTACTTTATAGTTCCTTAAAAATTGTTGACTCACTGTAGTCATTTAAAAGTTATTTGTGAGCTTTTTGGGCTTTTCTCCCGTCAGTCATGAAGCAAAAACTTGTCTCACAAAGTTTTCAGGTTCTGTTATACTAGTGCACATCCACAGTTTTTTTTACCCCCCTTGATGACATATTTTACTTTCTCAAGTCTCCAGGTATTCTTGCTATCCCCAAACTATTTTCTTCAACTCAGGGGAGAATTAGGAGCAGTCAAAATGGGGCTTTTTTGTTGTGGCCCAAATGCATCCTTCATTCTGGGGATAGGGAGTTGAAGGACTTGTGGAGGCTTGTCTCTGCCACCAGATGGGACTTGATCTCTCCAGAATGAGGGTATCCTTAATTTTTTTTATTCCACCTCCTGCCAAACACTGACCATAGGAGAGCACGATTATAATGAATGGATAATTGAAGGCTGTATCCAACCTTCTCCCCTAAGCTGGATGAATTTGTGACATAACAAGAGGAATGTAGAGGCTGAGAGGGGCTAAAAGAGTGATGATTATGGTGAGAAGAATGATGGGTGATGATTGTGACAAAGATGATGACATTAATGATGTTGATTATGATGATGAATGAGGATGATAAACATTTCAATGAATTACACTGTACCCCATCTTCCAGGAAAACCTTGGACCAGAAGAAGCAGTGAGGGGCTGGAATGAACTGCTGAGGGTGGAGAACATCACCAACCCTCTTGAATACTACCTCCCCCATCCACCTGCATCCCAACATCCTGAAGTGAGGTAGGTCAGTGTACACGCCTGTTTAAGTTTGTTGACACTTCCTTGCAGGCTGTAGCAGTAAAAGGTGTTCATCCACATATCCATCATCCAACCCAGTATTGTCCCGTTAGGAGCATAGGGGCCTGGGGTTTGGCTATCATTCCAACCCTTTAACCGCGGGCTTGTTTTGCTTTTTCTTGCGGCTCCCGCGGGCATATTCGCGCTCCAACAGACTCTCTAAAAATATTTGCCAAAAATCAGTTATTAGTCCTAGAATATTAAAGTCACATATGCTTATGGCACATACCTTCAGCTTTCTCCTGGGGTGTTTGTTGAGCCTTTGTCGAGTACCGTAGGACTTGTGGAGACCTCTGAAGTTGGGTAACAAAGTCTCCACTTTACACTTTCCGACAACCCGTAATATGATTACCACAGCCTGATATTATCACTAGAAACACTATTCTATGATTCTCAAATAGTTTGGAATCCATACTCAAAAAAAAAAAAAAAAAAAAAAAAAAAAAAAAAAAAAAAAAAAAAAAAAAAAAAAAAAAAAAACGTGAAAGCAATGAAAATTACGAGGGCGTATGACCTTCCCACTTGCGCTAGTTCGCCGCTGGTGTTCTGTCCTTTATTATTCTTAAAAACACTCACAGTTTATATTTCTATTACTATATAACTCTTATATATATCTACAGTCTTTATCCATAAGTTTCCTTCAGTAGTAGTAGTTTATTGTCACTGTAGGCATTCAATTTCTTTCAGTAAAATACGTAGCATTCACTTTCTCGTCCTGTATACTGGCATTGAGAGTGAATGTCACTTTCACCTTCACTCTCATAACTCATAGTATTCATACATGCTAGAGTGAAACTTTCACTTTCATTACTCCTAGTATATATACTCATATTCTTGTAATACTACTCATTTACATTTCTATTTACATTTGTTAATTTATTTACATTATTTACATTTCTATTTTATTTACACTGTGTTATGCACTGTCACTTGAGGTAACTTGTAAAACTATTTTCCACTGTTCACTTATATTTACATTCATTGCTTTCACTTGCTGTTTACACATTATTTACAATTCCACTTGCATTGTTTTACTCAATAGAAAGATCGTAGTCACTCTTTATCAATTGTCAGCCCTTTACCTCTTTCCACATGAGGGTTAGGAGGGGGTAAAGGTCACAGGGTCCTTTGCATGGGGCTAAAAAGCGGCGGAAGTTAGTAGGAGCGAATCAGACGTACTTTCACCTTGAAAGACGACAGTGAACTGATAGTGGTGGCCTCCTGCCGCTTGGCTAGGGTGAGTGCAATACTACCAACTTCAGCCTTGTGAGACCTGCTAATATATAGCAATGAAATGATTGGCAGGAAACCAAGACAATTCATAATAAATTGGGTAGTTCCAGGTGAATGTAACTTAGGCTTCTCCCTTCCTTCCTTACATGTATATTTATTACGAAAATAGATTATACGGCATATTTCAAGGGGAAATAAACAGCGAAAATTAGCGAACGAGTGCACGTGAGGTGTTGTCAGGTGATAATTAGCCAATTCCAAGTGTATGGCACTCTCACTTACCTTATTTCTATTTTGTATATATTATTTGGTATAAGAACAGGGCATAGGGCTTATTTCAATGGATGAAATCAGTGGAAAATTCCAGGGAAGATTTATTTAGTGTAGAATACAGTGTGGTGGCCTGCAATAATTAGGTAGTTCCAGGTGAATGTAAATATCATTTGGGCTTCTCCCTTCCTTTCTTATATATATTTTTATTACGAAAATAGATTATACGGCATATTTCAAGGGGAAATAAACAGCGAAAATTAGCGAATGAGTGCACGTGAGGTGTTGTCAGGTGATAATTAGCCAATTCCAGGTGTATGGCACTCTCACTTACCTTATATCTTTCTTGTATATATTATTTGGTACAAGAATAGGGCATAGGGCTTATTTCAATGGATGAAATCAGTGAAAAATTCCAGGGAAGATTTACTAAGCGTAGCACAGCCGGGCAGGCGAGGGGATAGGGTAATGGAGGGGAGGTAGGGAGGGGACTCAAGAACGGGGAGAAATGGCTAAATTGTCAACAATGGATGGGAGTACAGATGAGATTAGGAGTGCTGACTAGTGTTGTACATTGGCAGTACTGATAGATGATACAAGCCACCACTTGAAAGCCCAGACGAATTCAAAATAACACAGAATCACAAAAGTGACGCCCCGCAGTATGATCCCTTGCTCACAAGCGTCAAGAAAGTGACGCCCTGCGGTTAAGGGGTTAAGACAAAGGTGACCAGTTGGTTGGTAGTCTTACTTGAGGAAGTATGGCCCCAACTATACCCCTCATAAATAGACCCTATAGATTGATGGTAAACTTTGCACTTGATAGTATCAGTAATGGAGAAAGGATTACTAGACAGTTTTTGAAGCTTCTGACTAATAATATTTCTCTCAGTTTGTGAAAATCTTATGGTGTTACCCTGAATAAAGTGCCTGTGTGCACCAGCTGCTGTGAATGGGTTAAGCCATGAATCATGAAGACAAAGTAAGGCCTAGGTAAATTGTTCCTGAATTACCTGATGATAGAAACTTGTCTTCCTCCTGATATTGTTGTTGACTACACTCTTTATGTGGCATGCAGACAGATCCCACCTACTGATCATACTGTAGGTGTTCATTATTTTGTATTTTAACTCCCTCACTCTGATGTAGTTTTCATTAAAATCAGACTAACACCAGCCATTTGTATTTATCTTTAGTGTTAAAGAGATAGGAATATATAGTCCTGTTTATATGCTGTACCTTTTGCACCAGTCAGGGGAGTACAGTTTATTTTAGTTTTCCAACTGCTAGGCAAATAATGTATATTCTGTACAGGAGCCCCCCTGTAGTAAATGTAGTCTTCATCCAAATGCTCTTGTTTAAAAACTCTCTTAAGCTTAGGACAGTTATGTGATGGTTAAAAAATAAATAATAATAATAAAATAAATTATAATAATTAAATAAAATTGTATGGCCTCAAGATTTTCTGGTCATGGATTTAGAACTGCAAGTCAGAGGAAGAGTGGAGGTTTGTCTCCTGATGTCGCGTTTGTGTCTCACCCAGTTAACGAGCACCAGCGTTGGTTACACTTCACCCTGTGAATTGGTTATTTGGTTACCACTCAACATTATAAATGGGGGTGACAGGAAACCATTAGACTTATTACTCAGGTGTAGTGGAAAGAAGAAGAATAAAAAGTGACAGGAGGGAAAGGGAGAAGTAGGAAGAGAAATGGGCAGACATAGACATAGAATGATTAAGGTGAAGGAAGAAGTAGGCAGCAGTACAAGGGATGTTTATGTATTTAGACAAGTTAACTGCTCAAGTATATTAGTGCCACTGTAGCACCAAGAGTAAAATAAAAGACCTCATTAGAGTGACAGAGTTCATGACTGCCAAGGTGTCATAAGTGAGATGTGTTCTCTATGAGAAGTGTGAGTCATAGGAGCCTGAGTGATAATAGTGCCTCCATTAACCCATAAATGCATGTGACTGCTGGAGTGTTTATTTTGGCCTGACACAGCAGGTTCATTCAGCTGAGGGAGTCATAGGAGCCTCGATTTGTACAGGAGCTCATTGCCTAACTCCTTCAGTACAGTGATTTACAGTAATATCATTTGTATTTTACTCTTCCAGTGCCAGATGATTTTGTTCAGCTTAGGAAAGACTATTAGAGTATTATATCCAATTATGTCCGGAGAAAACTTAATGCCTTCAGTCTGATGACGTTATTTTATTACTGCTATCTCCAGACATTTTATTGAGCTGTGGAGAGACTTGTGGAGGTTATATCTGGCCAGCATTACCTCTTCACTTCCACTGCTGTCCCAACTTGAGTAAAATCACCTGGCAGTAGCAAGAATAAACCAGTACTCTGCCACTGAATCTGAGGGGTTAAGTAATACCTTCCTGTCATTACACCAGTCTCCAGTGGATATTAATGCTAAAGCAGCAACATGTGTAGATGGGAAAAATGCAGGAGGACTGGTAGGCCTTAGGGTTTAAGCTGCCAAGTCTGTGGCTAGACTTGGGGACATGCATTCGTGTGCGCACGTGCTCACACACACGCACACACACAGACACAGTATTTCATCCACCTTAATTCACTTTCAGATAAGTACAATAATATGAAATAGAATACTAACATTATCCTAGTCATGATGCGAGTTAATGTCATTAGATATTCTTAGGTTATATAACTTACAGTGGTATGCACAATAATTGTGGCAATCCACATTTGTGCAATCAGCACACTCCTCAAGTAGATTCCACAGTTTGTCTGTATGCTTTGTCACACTCTGCTTTAACACAGTTTACCAAATCGTTGATGTAGATGGTAGTTATCCTTGGCTAAGAGTACCTGTATCCATATTTCTAATGTTACATATTTCTTCCAGGTAACTCAAAGGATTCCTGATCAAGTGCCTGCAGTGCACCACCAAGGCATCTGTAACTGTACGCCTTACATCTAGGAGAAGGACGGAGATATAATATTGTAACATAAAACAGAGGGACACACCACGGTCATAGGGTCTGTGATGTAACTTGTGACGCAGGGATACACTGCTAGTATACTGTACCTCATCAAGCATCGCATGGCCAGTACCAGGAAGCTCCATTTTCTTCAGGCATAAGGATCTGCAGGCCATGATGTGGAATAGACCAGCAGCTTAATGTTGTGAGATTCTGTGATAGAACATTCTAACACTTATTTTGTGAATTTACTGTGATATTCAACCAAAGTGATGTTGATATATTCTGCATCTGTTAATATAGTTGTTATTGACCAACCTCACGCTATGTGGCCAAGCAGACCCATTAACCACAGGCAAGCATCCATCCCTGCAGGGCCATCCCATGCAGTGGAATGTTAATATAGTAACAAGCTTATGTTGATGTTAAATACGGCAGTGAGTGTAATTGTGCAGACTTGCTGATGGACGTTAAGTTGAAGTTGAGTACCGAAACCAGTGATATATTGTGAGGTTCTCGCAAAGTGGTATGTTTTGTTAACTCCCAGGCTTGTTATGACTCAGAGGTAAATAAAATCACATGATGTCAGAATAAAATACCAGAGAAGATGACTATGATAAGGTTTAAGACAAAATTTGTAGACAGTAATACTAATCCAGATATGATAATGTGAAAACTAAATCAGTTCTGATAATTTGATTCATACAGCGATTACTTTGCTATTCTATTCTATCAGCATCTTGATGACTTTGATCAGCTTGAGAGGAAGTCTGTGATGATATTCTTGTTGTCTTCAGTTTTCTACCCCTTCTTCCTTAGCTATTTATGTAACGTAATGCATCCCAGTGTGCTTTTGTACGTTATTTGTCTTTATTATTTACGTGTTCAGCAAGGAGAATATCCATGTACTCGTGTAATAGTAGTAGCAGTAGAGTTATCCAGGTCTGTCTGGCTGAGCAGACCCATCAGCTGCAGGCAAGCACTTCCGTGCATTGAACTGATGTTCCCTTGCAGTGGACAACACCTCACAACAGCGAGGTGCAGGGAATAGTGTGGTTTGGTACTGTGATGGACACTGCCATTGCATCTGCCCACCCAGCTCACAGGGGCACCATAGTAGGCTCCATGTCATCATGTGTAGAGTACATAGGTTTAAGCATCCACATTTGTATAGAATGTTTTTGCTGCTGCCAGTGAATATACAGTAATTAGCTTTGGAGACCCCACTTAGTTAACAAGTCAGGGTCATAACTCCTTCAGTAGAATGATGTCTTTCAGTCTTGTTATTGCCAGACTGTTTTCTTCAGTTTAGATCACCTTGGACTGGAAAGTTTTAACATAAATGCAGAGTACAGACAATTTAGGAGAGATCACTGTGGGCTGGAGGGGTTTTAGCTAAAATGTAGAGTACAGATCTCCTAATTCCTTAATTACAGTGGCAGTTTATATTTAATGCATGCTGCTACCAGATTTTATTCAGCTTAAAGAAACCAAGTAGTGAAGGGAAATAAGTGTCAAGTGATAGCAAGAATGAAATGAAAAAGATATCAACAGGCAGAATGGGTATGAGAGGTTGCCCCAGACTGAAGGAGTTTCAGTGCAGTATTACAGCAGGTACAGATGAGCCCAGTGACATATGTTGTTCTTACCACCAGACAGTTTTATTCTTCAGACAGACCTCTTGTTGGAATTACAACCCCAGACTCATGTAAACTAAATAGACTGCAGTATGGAAGTTGCACTCTTTGTCCACCAGCCTCCTTTCAGGGAATAGGGAGGGGATTGAGGAAATTATTAACTGGGCAACTCCACAGCCCTGTCATTCATGCCACCACATAAAAGCACCCCATTTCAGTACCAGTGAAGTGGTGATTGAAGGCTGTATGCAACCTCTGTTCAAAAGTTAGCAAAAATAAAATAGAAAATATGACTCCATATGAAAGGGGTTAACTTTGAGTTCTTTTTGTGGCCCCAGACCTGTCTGGACATGAACCCTGGGGATTGCAGACTTAGTTGCCCTCCTGTAATCCATACCACCCATTCTGAGGATAGGGAGGGAGTTGGACTTTCATATAACTCACCATTAAAGGTATTGCTCTACAGTGTGTAAAGTACCTCAAGTACCACAGCGAAACACTTCGTTGTAACACCTTCAGCTAAAGGATGTAATTCTTGTTTATGTCTTTTACATTCAGAGGCTTTTCTTTAGCCTGAGTTTCCAGACTGGAGGGGTTGGATATATATACATATATTGAGAGTAGTTCTCATTTGGCCTTTTAATGCATGATTACCCCCACCAGAGAGGTTATATTTTTGCCTGTGTTTGTTAGCGGTTATATTTTTGCCTATGTTGGGGTGTCTGTTAGCAGGATTACTCAAGAAGTTATGAATGGATTTTGCTGAAATTTATTGGAGGGTCAGGGTATGGCCCAAGGAACAATCCTTTAGATTTTGGTGGTGATCCAGATCCAGGAATTTTTTGTTTGTTTGTATGTCCACATCTCCAAAAGTTCTCAATGAAATTCTGTGGAAGGATGGGCCAAGAAAGAATTGATTAAATTTGGGGGCGGATCCGGATCTTACAATGGCACTGGTGGAGGTATGGGCTGTTTGAGTGATTTCTAGTTTTTTAATGCCATATGATTGTGGGGCATTGGTCAAGGGAGAGGTCATGTACTGCTTTCCATTTGCAGCTTACTTCCCATACCTCAGTGGCAGAATAATGCATTTCTGTGGCTGTGTCCATTCCATAAAACTTTTCACAACTAGTACCATATTCTAGTTTTAATCTCTGGTTTCAGCTTAGTATTCAAGATGGAGAGAAATCAGTTTCATGTTAGTTAACGTGAGCAGAGTGTAGGTGGTCTGAATGGCTAGTGAAGATGTGTGTAAAATGAGGATAGAGAAGAGGCAGCCTCATTTATTCTGTGGAGGTCATGTTGAGGTGTGATGTAGGATGTTTACATGTTCAGATGGTGCTGTGGAGGGGCCCAGTTTGACCCTGATTAATTCATTGTCATGTAAATTTGTTTCAAAAATTCCTTCTGCTGTGTATAAGTATACTCTTTTCATCATAACTTGGCCCAGATTGTCCTGTCTTAGCTTGTTCCATGTAGTTCATTGTCAGAAAAGATAATGCTACAGCTCTACATCCTTTCCATAGCACTTCATTTAGACTAGCACCAGATTCTGCTGTTACAACTCAGCTTTAAAGTTCATAATTTAAGGCCAAGGTTGGGTAAAAGAATTTCATAACTTAATGTTTTGAAAGCATAAAGTTTATTAGATGCCTTTGCACTGATGTGGGTTGTGGGTCGAGAGAAGGTCAAGTTTGTGTCCAAAGTTAATCCAAGGGTTTGTGGTGTCTGTTGGGAGTGACAGATGAAGAAGGGAGATGAGGGTGTGTTTGAGATTTGTGTCTACCACCAAAAGAGTGATAATTGATTTACGGGATAGGGTTGTCATTCTGCCCTGTGTGAGCATTGTTCAAGAATTGGTGGGTACTGTTGGAGGTTGGCTGCTGTTTGTTGAGCTTCAGTGTTGTGGTTCCATTGTTAGGTCATTGACATTGGACAGAACGGTTACTAAAGAAAGGGAAAGCAGGTAGCTCTTGGAGGAAAAGGTTTAAAAGTGAAGGTGAGAGGACTGTGCAGCCACTGAGCATCATGACTCCCTTGAGTAACACAGGTGTGGAAGTGGAATACTTCCACTCATCCATCATCCACACTGAAGGTTATTGAGGCACCTTAGTATATGCATAAGATGAAAACACTTTATGTTTAAGAAATTTGGTTGAGACCTAAAGGCATCTTTTGCACTTTTTTTTTTTTTTTTTTTTTCCAGTGTATAATGGCACTGAAAAGCATGTTTACTAATACACAGTCATTCCACAGTTAACACTAGATGTGTACCAGGGAAGTACTTGTAGTTAAAAGCTTTTGTAAAATGAGGGTTGGGTTCCAACAAGAAAGATTTTGTCCTTGGTGATTTTAATGTCAAAATGTAAATTACATAAACTTATATATATATAAAAAAAAATCATCATACTGTAGTACCAAAATTAGGATGATTTTGTATGTCATTTACTTTTATGTAGCTTTGAATGTATTGCTATGTTGTGTATTGTATTAGGTTACCTTGTAATGCATCCTTCTCCCCCTCCCCCTACCCTACTGTATCTTATACTACCTTGACCTGTCATTGCCAGCCTTGCCCCAACATCCACTTAATGTACTCTGGCATCCCATACCCTACCCAGTCTAGCCATCCCTTGCCTTCTCCCGGCTCTACCCTACCATGCCTTTTCCCACTCACCATCCTTTCCCTGTCCTGCCCCTTCCTATGCTGACTTCCTGTACATCAGGAAACCATTTACTATGCTGGCTAGTAACCATATAACCACACTATGGCACCTGGTGGTTTAGTGGGTAATTAAGGCTCTCCAGCCAGACTGAGCCTGAGTGGGTTTTTATCCAAGGAGTGGTTGGGGTTTACTGCTCATGTAATGCCAGTCAGGGATGAGTGAGGCTGGTCACTTTCACCTTAAATGTCAGGACCAACTTGCCTAGCCCCGGGCCCCTATGCTCCTCATGGGGCAACACAAGATTTGATGATGTACTGTGTTTTCTCCATCTGCTCACTTTTTCTCATTTTTCCGTCAATATTCTGCAGTTTTTGTCCTTACTTCCCTACTACCTTCTCTATCACATTGTCTTACTCTTTCAACCACCTTCCAGAACATTTTTGTACATTCCCTCCACTCACTCTCCTCTTCTCTTTTCTCCTCTCTCCTCGTCACTACATATAACTATCGATTCCTTCTCTCAGCTTCCTCCTTGCCTCAGCTTCCCATCCACTCACTAGGCTATGTGCTTTCTTCTTTTTATCCTTGGTTTGCCCCACCTCTTCTTTCCACCATGCTGTTCCTTACACCCCCTTTCTTCTCTTCACTCACACACCACCTTACATGCTGCACAGATTTCTTCCATGAATATCTTGCACACACCTTCCACTTCCCCCATCTGTTCCATATCATATTTGGCCCAGTTGCTCCTCCACTTATATTCTTCCTTTTTCTCATCCTCGTGCAACCTTTCTACCATGTTTGTATGGACTGTTTTCTCCTGCTCTTTATCATCCATTGCATTTCTTATCGTGACTCACCATCATTATGTGGTGGTCGAAGAGTCCACATCCCAATCCCAACCTCTGTATGCTCTCACATCCAGCACATGTCTTCTTCTATCATCTACACACACATAATCATTGCCTTCCATTCCTTCTGCTCACCACCCACCCTGCTTATCACTCACCGGTATACCTGTGAATCATTTTGTGCCTAAAGATGGTATTGGCTATCACCAGTCCCCTCCTTGCACAGATGTCCACTTGAGCACTGCCAATCTCATCCACTTCTGTAGGCATACCCCTCACCAACTACTCCATCCACCATCACACTCCCTGCTGTGCTATTCACATCCCCAATATAAAACTCACTTCTCCCAAACTTTTCCATACATGTTTCCACATTTGCCCAGAACTTCTTCAGCTTACTCTTATCTAATATCCAATGGGCCTTTTTCTTGCCCGACCCTGTGATGTTCCCTTTTTTGTTTTGCATATCTTTTTAGGCTGTCCAAGTCATGCTACTGCTTTTCCTTTTCTAGCACAGCTTCATCCTCGTTCCTGTCTTAGATTCTCGGGGGGTGCCAGTACTTTTCTGTAGATTGTATTGTCGTTTCTAAAAAACATTGCATATCTTTTACCTGATCTAAAATCTCCCTTTAGTTTCTAATTGTCCTCAGTCGTGTAATCCGTACTATACTTTCAAATCATAACAGTGCCACATGATCTTTGCCATCTGGTACTAGGATTTCAATCACCCACTCAGTTTTTACAATACCTGCTTCAACTCACCCTGCCTTGTCTTTGCATTTTCTACCCTACCCTTCTTCCTCTTTTCCAATGTTTCCTCTTACCACCCTACCCTGCCTCTGTACCCCTCCCTGCTTCTTTGCTATCCTCATATCATTCCAGTAGTTCACTTACTCTTTTGGGAGCTGCTATATCATGGGCCAACAGGCCTACTGCAGGTATCCTCTTGTAACTTCTGACTCTGCCCATTATCTCCCTACCTTTCCCAGTCTTTACCTACCTTGTCTCATCCTACATTGCCTTTGCTTAACACACGTTGTTGTTCACTACCTTACTTTACTTTGCCCTTTCCGTCTACCCTCCCTTGCCTTTCCTTACCGTACCCTGTCTCCCTCCCCTTCCTTATCCTGCCCTACCCTGTCCCCCTCCCCAACCTTACCCTGCCCTATCCTGTCTCCCTGTGCTACCCCATCTCCTTCCCCTATGTCATCCTGCCCTACCCTGTCTTCCACCTCTACCTCACCATGTGTAGCCGTTCCCTACCCTGCCACTCCCTAAACCATCATACCTGGCATCTCTTTATCAAACTCTGCCAAAGGGGGAGGGGCTGGTTGGTTCGTAGTGGTGCTGGTAGGAGAGGCGGGGGGGGGGGGGGAGTTAGGGTGGTGGTTGTAGAAGGGGTGGGGTTGGTGGGGGGGCAGGGTAGTGTGGTGGTGGAGGGGCAGTTTAGTATGGAAGTGGTGGAGTGGAAGGCAGGTAGGGTGCTGATGGAAGAGAAGGTTGGTATTGGTGGAGGGGATGCAAGAGAGGGGGAAGGTAAATCAGTGAAGTAGGAATCGAGAGTAAGGCCAAGGTGAGAGGCAGATGAGAGGTATGCAGGTAGAGGAGAAAGGGAATGAGGGAGTGGGAAGAACGAACAAGGTAGGAGATGAGGAGGGGGAAAGGAGGAGAATGGCAGGTGAGGTGAGGGTTAAGGACAAGGGGCTGGGTATAGGCAGGTTGGGGAGTAGGGTAGGGAAGAGAGCTAGGAGAGAGGGAGTTGGGGATAGGCATGGTGAGGAAGGAAAGGCTTTGGGGAGTAAGGCAAGTGCAGGGAGATGCAGAGAGGGACAAAATGCAGTGTGTGGAATGAAGAGCAGCCAAATGCAAAGAACTGGGAAAGGGAGAGAACAGGGGGGAGAGGCAGAAAGAAGCAAGGAAAGAGAAGGAGATGCAGGGAATTATCTCCTTGTCTCTTTGTGTCTTTCCTTGCTTCTTCCTGCCTTTTCCCCCCTGTTCTCTGCCTTTCCCAGTTCTTTGCATTTGGCTGCTCTTCATTCCACACACTGCTTTTTCTGTCCCTCTCTGCATCTCCCTGCACTTGCCTTACTCCCCAAGCCTCTTCCTCACCATGCCTATCCCCCCACTTCCTCTCTCCCCCTCTCCTAGCTTTCTTCCCTACCCTTCTTCCTCCCCAACCTGCCTATACCCAGCCCCTTGTCCTTAACCCTCACCTCACCTGCCATTCTCCTCCTTTCCCCCTCCTCATCTCCTACCTTGCTCGTTCTTCCCACTCCCTCATTCCCTTTCTCCTCTACCTGCATACCTCTCATCTGCCTCTCACCTTGGCCTTACTCTCGATTCCTACTACACTGAAATACCTTCCCCCTCTCTTGCATCCCTCCACCAATACCAACCTTCTCTTCCATCAGCACCCTACCTGCCTTCCACTCCACCACTTCCATACTAAACTCCCCCTCCACCACCACACTACTCTGCCCCCCCCACCAACCCCACCCCTTCTACGACCACCACCCTAACTCCCCCCCCCCCTGTCTCTCTCTCTCTCTCTCTCTCTCCTACCAACACCACCACGAACCAACCAGCCCCTCTTCTTCTCCATGAAGCACTGTAAATAAATTCAATAAAGTAATTGATGATAGGGCTGTGTTTCATGAGCCTTTAGAAGACCCCCTACACTTTTAGGTCAAATTTCCAGGGTGGACTGCACCGGGAGTTTTTTGAGAAGTCGGGTAAAAATCCATATTTATAAAGATTTTTAAGGCCCATATTTATAAAGGTTCTTAGGGAATCTTCATAAATATAACTGAGTCATATTTATAAAGATTCTTAACTCCAGAACTTTTTATAAATATGACTCAGTTATATTTATAAAGATTCCCTAAGATTCTTTATAAATATGGGCCTTAAGAATCTTTATAATTACGGATTTTTACCCGACTTCTCAAAAAACTCCCGGTGCAGTCCACCCTGGAAATTTGACCTTAAGTGTGTAGGGGGTCTTCTTAAAGGTTCATGAAACAGTCCTACCATTAAATACTTTATTAATAAAGTTACAATGCTTCACAGCAAGAGATATTTATACAGATTGCACATTGTCATAGAAGACGCTAATATACGTGTACAAAGCAAAATTATCATATACTAAAAAATACATGCACAACGATTGGTCATTAATATAATTTGGGACATCTAAAAATACTTGGAACTTTATTTATAAAGACACTTTGACAACCTTTTTAAATGGTGTAGGTGAGAAAATGGAGTAGTGACAGAAGAGGTTAGGGAGGTTGAAAAGACGGGGTGGGGGCCTGAGTGTAGTGGGAAATATTGGAAAAGGTTAAGGTGAAATGAGGGGAAGGTGTTGGGGGATAGGGAATGAGGTCCAAGGTGTAGGATTGGGGGTTGAGGTGTGGGTGTGTTAGACAGAGGGTCAGGGAACAGGATAGGAAGTAAGGGATGTACAACAGGGGGTGTGGAGGAGCGTGTTAGATACTGGGATAGGGGTGTGGGTGTGATTCTGGGAGTAGGTGAGGACGCAGTCATGGGATGGTAGGGATGTGGGTGAAGATGTGGGATAAGGGGTGAGGGTGAGGATGTAAGATAAGTAGTAAAAGGGAAGGTG
Source organism: Coenobita brevimanus (assembly GCF_032717465.1). NCBI lineage: Eukaryota > Metazoa > Arthropoda > Malacostraca > Decapoda > Coenobitidae > Coenobita > Coenobita brevimanus. The sequence goes on along the minus strand of NC_136980.1, from coordinate 1,442,529 downwards.
TGAGGGTGAGAATGTAAGATAAGTGGTAAGATGGAAGGTGTAAGATTGGGAAGAAAGGGTTATGGGAGTGACATGTGGGGGGTGGGGATTAGGGGGTGAAGGTGTATAATGGGTGGTAAGTGGGAAAAAGTGGAACAGATGGTGACAAGAGTTGGAAAGGGGGGGCAGAAGAATGGGTGTAAGTGTAGGATAGGGGATGCAGGTGTAGGTCCGGAATATGGAATAAGGGTGTGGGTCTGGGATATGGAACTGAGGGTGTGGAATATGGGTTTGGTGTAGAATAGCAGGTTGAGAATATGAGACATGGGGTGAAGGGGTGGAATAGTGGATGAGGGTGTGCAGCGTGAAGGTACAATAAGGGCAAGTGTAGGATTGAGTATAGGATGAAGGTGTGGGATTGGGGGTGAGGGTGCAGGTGTGGGATAGTAGGTTAGGATGGGGGTGTAGGGTGGGGGGTGAGGAAGAGAGTGGGATGGGGGGTGAGGAAGAGGGTGTGGGATGGGGATGAGGAAGAGGATGTGAAATAGCGGGTGAAGGTGTAGGATAGGAAGAGAGGGTGTGGGTATGGAATAGTGGCTGAGGGTAAGGTTCTGGGAAAGTGTTGGTGGGTGTGGGATAGAGAATTAAGGTGTAGGATACAGGGTGTGGAGTTATTAGTTAGGTTTGGGATAATAGGGTGAGGCTTAGGCTGTGGCACAGTGGTGTGTGTGTGATGCAGGATGGTGGTGGTGGTGGTGGTGGTAGTCGTAGGGTGGGTGGCAGGATGGTGGTGGTAGGGAGGTTGGATGGGTGGTTTGGCAAGGAGGGAGGAGGAGGAAGAAGAGATGAAGAGGAAGGGAAAGAAGAAGAAGAAAAGGGAGCGGATGGAAAGCGGAAGCCTAATACAAAACTATATGAAATACTAAAACACATGCCGACAAGAGGTATTAGTTTAAGCTTCAGCAAGTGCTTGCTAAAATAACAATAATAATAAAAACTAACTGTGAAATCCCTATCATTAATGCCTCATTTAAGAAACTTTCACTAAGCATAGTTTCTCTATAAATCTGTCAGTCAAAATACAAACAATATTCACAATTTATATTTCTTAATCTCAAGTGTGCTGTGAAAGATCAAGGTTAACTAACCTAAAAATATTACTAATTTAAATTTAGCAATCATACATATCTTGATATTTTGTGGCTGTCAGGCATATGATCCTTAAATGCTTGAGAAAAAGTCCCTCTTGGTGGGACCTAACCCGCACTTCCAGCAATGTTCACTTATCATCAATTTACAGGAATATATACCAATTATTAAATGAGGAATTACTTTCTGCTGCCATTATACACAAACAAAACTCACAATTTTTACATATTCAGTTTGTAATAGTGTGGAAAATGTGCCTTTAGATCTCAGATATGTTTAAACATATTTCAGTCCAATGCTTATATATACTGTACAGAGGTGCTAACCCCAAAATTCAGAGCACATCATGGGCCTGTAGAACTAGTTCGGTATTTTCATAACCTTTGTATCATACAGTTAATAAAGGGTCCAACATGCTTGTGCTGACCTTGGTCCCTAATGGCTGCTCGATTTCTGGCAGCCCCCATATTCTGTTCCTTATCCCTGAGGTCACACACTATGATCTCATGCAAGGTCTTTTTCAGTCTGCCTCACACAACCCTACCCTCGACATTCACATTTCTCACCTTTCGCACCAAATTGTTATTATAATGTGGTGCCAGGGAGACACCTTCATGTTGTGGCACTGATATAACTAGGCCATGTCCATTAGAGAGGGCTGATTGCTCACTCACTGACCATTTAAGCCTCTGGAATTTTGACTACCTCACACATTTTTCTCTGCATAGGTGCTTCGTCATTATCAGTTCCATTACTTCTCCCTTTCATACCAACACCAATGCAACAACAGCTGGTGTTCTCAATGCAAAAGATCCCTTGTGGCTAAACACACAGACACAGGACAACCAAAAAACCCTCAATCAAGAAAAGCAAGAACACGTAAAATAACAACCATCACACCCCAACAAGACCTACACACACACACACACACTTATAAGGCTGCCTCCTCCCCCCACCCTCACCATGTATCTTTCCACAGTTAGTTAGTTAAATTTCATGAAAGAACTGGACCTACCCCATGAAAGTGAACCTTAATTATGAAACAGTAATGATTCTCCTTGGTTTCTAGTTAAACTGACTATGGATCACTTGACCAATGCCCCAAATTAATTAAAAAGTGACCCCCATCCAAAATGTGTAGCCATTTGTGTGTGTGTTTTATTTTGCCTCCCTCCCCCTTTTTTTCTATATTTACTCCTGTACTTAATACCCACCCAGTACAGCCATTCAAACCTAGGACACTACATGAAATGCCTCAACAACATCCCTCTGCCTCCTCTACCTTACACTACACTTCCATCTTCCTCCTCTACCCAACACTACACTTTCCTTTTCCTCCTCTACCCTACACTATACTTCCCTCTTCTTCCTTTACCTAACACAACACCTCACACCATTTTTTTCTTCCCTACCTAAACAACCACCATCTCAAAATGACTGTGTTAAGAAAAGCATATTATTTCACAGCACAGGTCACAGGCCCCGAACATCTGCCAGTGACTGTGGTTCTTAACCAACTATTATTTTTTTCAGCATTATTGATAAAACTTCATAATCACAGTCCATAATGTAGGATAGCTAAAACAAGTATCTGTGCATACTAAATGAGAAGGAATCCAAGGCCATGGACAATATATATTAGGATTAAGCCAGTGCAGCTTTCTGAGGGGTGGCTGGGGTTTACTGCTCACATAATGCCACTCAGGGATGAGTAAGGCTGGTCACTCTCATTGTAAATGTCAGGACCAACTTGCCTAGCCCCGAGTTCCTATGCTCTTCATGGGGCAACACAGGATTAGATGATGGATGGATGGATGTAACTAATGGGGCTTTTTTTTTTTTTTTTTTTTTTTTTTAAATAATAATAATAAATGCAAGGGAATGGAATCGAAGGCAGAATTATGCAAGACTGCTCCTCCCAAGAAAATACAAAAACACATGAAAGCCAAATTTCGAGATGCCTAGACACTCTTCATTCAAGACTGGAGGTCACTGGCAATAGAAAATACAGAGGAAGACAGTTGCAGAGCTGAGCTGCTGCATACATGAAGGACTGGAAGTACCTGTCAGCTCCTGCATTAGAAAGATGGACAGAAAAGGGATGAGAGTTTGTTGCCAGATGGGATATACGGTGAGAATTTTTGAGGAATCAAGTTAGCAATATTGTAAAGTTTTATGATATTATTCACACTAATATATTTTACGATGACTATACTCATGAAAGCCTGACCTTGCATCTCAGTAGTGGCTTATATCTTCCAATAAATGGTGACTACACTTTTCAAACATTATTTAATTTCCCTTTATATTTAGCAGCTGATATGGCATCCTAAATAAGTGTTTGGACTGTACTGAGAAATGTGATACTGAATAACCAACTTGGTCTTGCAATTCAATTATTACGTGGCATTCAGTGTCATGGCAATTTGCATGCACTAAATTCAGGGCTATATAAATCCATTACTATATAAGCCAAATAGCAGCTGTGATAACAACTGTCTCCCTATACTGAGAGAAATAAAATAATGAGGCTGTACGGTAACACTAAGCAGAGGTGAGACCATGCATATCAACCCTCCTGAGATATCACTCATTACATTTAGAATTTTAGAAACACTGACCCGCCCCTCCCGCACAGATACCTGTTTTAGCTACTGTGTACAGTATAGTCACTACCCACCAACTACACCCATTCAAAACCTACACCACACAGAGCTTGAAATACATCTGTTCTTATCCTCCACCTAACATTAAATTTCACGAAGATTCATTTTTTTTTTCCCCCCCCTAAAACGACCCCCATTCCAAAGGAACTGTGCTGTGAAATGCACATGGAATTTCACAGTACAGGTCATCGGCTCCGACCATCTGCAATACCAGTACAGTATGTGATTTCCGCCAATGGCTGTGGTCGCCATCCACTTTTTCTTCTTTTTTAAACTTTATTTCTATTTCAGACTACAGATAGCCACTACCTACAGTACTGTAGATATACATGGCCACTACAGCCATCAAATAATCTCCAGCCCAACAGGAGCCTTCAAAAACCATCACCAGACATCCACCCTTCACAAACAACCCTACCCAAAGAAACACAATTACACCTATGCTCTCTCTCTATTTACTCTGACTTGGTCTAAAGTTAGCTTATGCTCTCTCATGAATGATGAGTTTTAAGAATATAGTACACAGGCATTAAAATACGATGCCTGTCATTGAAAAGCTATGGAAAGAATGTAAGTCTGTAATACAGTATTTCATTTTTCTATCACTGAGCAATGTGTAAAAAGCCGCAAAGATATGAAAATCTGTGCCAAGTCAGAGTTAGATGAGTATAACCAGACTCCAACACAGTCATCATCTTTCTCTACTTCAATGCTAACACCTAATACAACTCTCAAACAATGCAGTATGCCCACTATGAAATGCCTACTCCTACACCACAACACACTCACCACATATACCACACCACTGTACCACAGAACCACAAAACACTCACCACATTTACCATAGTGTAATGCCTCCTCCCACACCACAACACATTCACCACATGTACCACACTATCACACCACACTACACTACCACAACTCACTCCCCACATGTACCTCTGTGTAAAGCCTCCTCCCACACCACAACATACACACCATATGTACCACACTATTGCATCACAATACCACAACACACTAACCATAAACATATACCACACTACTGCATCACAATACCACAACACACTCACCATAAACATGTACCACACTATCACACCACACAACCACAAAACACTCACCTCATGTACCACAGTGTAATGCCTCCTCCCACATCACACCACACTAACCATACTACCACAACAGACAATCCTTCAACATATATCTTTGGGGCTGCCAGGATTTCTGTAGTCAGTCAAGTGGGATTACAAGCCAAGATTTACTAATATGTAGCAAATACTTTTCAAAACTGCATTATCTTGACCAAATAGGCTTATCATGTACTGACAAAGGCATAAAATATAAGAATTATTATGATTGAGGGGAAGGTGAGGGAAACACTCTCAGTATAGGTGATGGGAGGGTTAAAGGCCTGTAATAATTTTTGGCACTAGGGCAAGGTTTCTCTCCCAATTTCTCTCTCCCTCTCTTTCAATTTTATTTCCAGCAAGAACCACTTGAGGTAGGAACCAGGAACAAAGAATGAACAAGATTTAAAGTGGGAAAACTATCAGTACCACGCCCAGTGAAATGGACAAATCATCATTACCATCTTCGTAACCAATTATTTTTCAATCATCATCACAATCATTTTTTTTTCTTTTTCAAGCAGATATCACCCACCTATTCATTTTTTTTTTTTTACAGAGACGAAATGTATAGTGCCCATAAAGCAAAAAGGAAACCCCAAAGAGAGAGAAACTGGCCAACTGCAAGCCCAATGAAATGGCTCATACACTCATTCACTCACCATTCAAGTCCCAGAACCTTCAGCGCACAAACACACACACACACAAACCATGGGGACATCACATATCCGTGCTCACTTCAACACTGATATTAAACCACTGTCATTTACAAACTTCACACTATCTCTCCAGAATCATAAACCACCACAACCTAATCCAACAGATACCAACAATATCACAAACACCCAAAAAAGATCCACAAACAAAAGAAAAAACAACAACGTAGGAGAAATATCGACAGCATTGCCTAAGATTAAGCACAATGATAGCAATTCTAAAATGTATAAACAATTGCTTGTGATGTTAGAGAGCTTACAACTAACTTCATATTGCACACTGCACAAAATAAGCTGCTCATCACATTATACTGCTAATTTCTGAGATATCCTGGGTTAACAGACGGGAAGGACAGGCAAATTAGTTCTTGCACAAGCTTATGAAATTATGGCAAATAACTGTGATGTGAAACAGTATACCAAAACAGTTCAGCCCACTGCAGCACCTAACAATCTTTCTATATAGTTATAAAATTTCAAACAGCTGAAGATGACATTAAAAAAATTCTCCCACACTATTACAAAATAGAAGTGTAAAAATAATATATTACAATTCAACACATACAAAACTACAGTCAGTTTGTTTTCATCCGACAAAACCAGGCAACTTCTATCACTTCAGTACTAACTCACTGGTGTATAAAATTCAAAAGTCCTTGTGATGAGTCTCCTTGTCTGACAGCATTTGGCCATAAATCCAAGCTAAGAGGTTTTGAATCTGTCTGGTGAAAGCAAACTGAATACAGAATAAACTAACAGAAATAAAAAGGCACCAAAAACATACCCACATCAATATATAAATCAATGTACAGTCGGCCACAGGGAAAAAAATATTAACAAAAAACATACACCATATAACGACAAGTGTTCGTATATATGAAGGGAAAAATCTCATTAATCTAACATAAATAAAGGGAAGCAACTCAGAATGCTTATTCTTGGATATAAATGAAGGGAAACAACTCAAGACGCTAAATAATCTTTGACACAAAAAAACGTCAACTAAGGATGCTTGTAGTTTTTAATTTCTTGGTGCTATTCAAGGCAGTATTATTATTATTTATTTATTTATTTATTTTTTAATGCAGAGCTGGAGACACTGAGGGCTGCAAGAAACAATAAACAAGAGACAAATTCAAGATCTGTTACTTATGAAATTCCTGCACATACTGCATTTCAGACTGGAGGTCACAGGCAGGGGAAAATATGGACTGAGGAAGATAACTTCAATCTTCCAAACAAAGACTACAGGTGCATATTTTTTTGGCATATCTTTTCCTGTGGCAAGCTGTGCAGTAAATCACTATGGCATGGCAATAATAAAAATGCAAAAATAATACACATCAATACAAGAAAATTGGCATAAATATATAACACAACCGATATCAATACCTCAGAAAGGATAATAGTGCACAACACCTATTTTTATTATTGGGTAAAAAAGCACTATGGCTTCTTGCAAAGTCCTTTTATATGCCACATTTATTTATGATCTTTTGGGTTGATAATACCTGCTGTTGTGGTGGTCACAGGCTCATATTAACTACTAAGAATCACAGTCAATGCTACAGAAACTAAATACTGTACTGGAATTTAATGAAAGAGAGGCAATATGATCGATGTGAGCTCCAAAACTATACTTAGAACACAGATTATTCTCTAATAATCTTTTTTCAGATGTGTGTGCATGTTTCAGCAGTCTACTTTGGAAAATGACATTCATATATCCTTAGCAAAATTTCTCAGTTCATTTAGCAACATATCAATCAAGAATTTAGGTGATCAGCACACACAGATAAGCTACAAACACATGACATAGCTTTAGTAAGTCGGGGAGAAAATACTGCATCAGCAAAAATGTTGAAAATGAGCTTATATTGGTTCAGAGTTGTTTGGCTACAGCACCACTACTGTACAGGGGAAAACAGGACCACAGCAACAGCAGCCCACAATTTACTAAACCATAATACAGGGCTGCCCATATGTATCTGGTGGTGTTGGCTCAGTCTGCAAGTATGGGGCATGCAGGTATTCTGACAACTTTTAGAAATTGCTATTCAACTTGGGATTAAATTACCATCCTTCTTTTAAATGATAGCTGAAACAATACTGTAATGTGGTGCTAGTCATGAAGACGTGCTACAAAAAGGATGTTGGGCCACAGTACTATCTTATTCTGCCAGTGAGGTATGGGAAATGAATCTGCATAAGCACAAAAATCTTATGTCTCCATGTGTCATGTGTGTGTGTGTGTGTGTCATGCCTCTGTGTCATATCTCCATGTGTCATGTTTTTGCGTCGTGTCTCCTTGTGTCATATTTTTGTGTGGCATTTTTGTGTGTGTCATGTTTTTGTGGATCATGTCTCTGTGGTTGTTCAGTTTGTATATGGATGGAGCTATAAGAGATATAATAGGTAGAGAAGTGAATACATTGAGTGTCCAATGAGAGAGGGTGAGGTATGGAAACTTCCTGAACTGTTGCTTGCAGATGATACTATATTGTGAGGATGAATGTGAACTGCAAGGCTTGGTGAATGAGTCTGGGGATGTATGTAGGAAACAGAATCTAAAAGAGAACATATATATGAGTAAAGCTATGATCTTTGAGGGAAATGTAAGTCACAGTATACACAGTGAGACTGGATGGTGAGGAAATGGAGAATGAAAATTCAAGTACTTAAGCAGTGTGATGAGTAGGGAGTGCTTGAAAGGGTACAGCAGGGTAGAAAGGTTGCTGGATCATTGAAAGCTGTGATAAGGAGTAGGGATGTGAGCATGGAAGAGAAGTGAGAAGTGTGGAGACAGACAGTCAGACAAATAAGGAAGTAAACTGCTGTTAAGAAAAATACTTTGTGATGGTTTGGCCACATAGAGAGGATGGAGAATGAAAGACTGACTAGAACTTTATGTGAGTGAGGAAGAGGAGACCAATGACGAGATGGAAGGATGAAGTGGAGAGATATATGAGGGAAGGGGACGGAAGTGAGCATGGAAATGAAGCTTGGATCCTGTTGGAAGGACACAAGTCAAGAGTTAGAGCAGTGGAAATGAAGTTAGGAGTGTGTGGAGTTTTATGGACAGACAGACAGACAAATAAGGAAGTGAAGATGCATTGTGGTGCTATTAGGAGAAATACCAGTACTTTGGGATAATTTGGCCATGTAGAGAGGATGGAGAAAGAGAGACTGACTAGAGGAGTGTATATGCATGAGGTGGCGGGGAAGAGGGAAGACCATGGCTGAGATGGAAGAATGGAGTGGAGAGGTACGAGGGAGGGAGGTGTGACTTGGAGAAAGGGCAGTCAAATGGCAGATGACAGTGACATGGAGTTAATTTATTTGTGGCCACCCCTTATGGGATTGAGATGCCTACCAATAGATAAAAGTCAGGAGAGGGTAAAAATTTCTGCTTACTAAAATAAGTGAACTTTAAGCAATTACTGGATGCAAATGCAAGAGGAGATATTTGATTATTTGATAAAAAATAATGCAAACAATGGAGGCAAACAGGCAATCACTATAAAGTAAGAATGGGTTATGGGAAACAGAAAATAATGCAGGGTAGAGATAGTATTACTGAGCCATTCACCACATCAATTATCATCATTATTTTCATCAATATTAATACAATAATCATCATTCATTATTATTAAAATCATCAATGCAATCATCATCATTATCCTAACCTCTTCTTCCCACCTAAGGATGGGGAAAGGTATTAAAAAGCAAGGGCAAAACACATGGAATGAGACGTTATATATGAACCACCCTGTATTTTTTAACATCTGTGGCATATAACCAGGACTAACTGCATCCGTTTGTGATGTACAGTCATGTGCAAAAGTATGCCAATAATACTCTGCCAGCACTAACTTGTATTTCATATTTATCACTCTTCCCCAAATGACATGCAAGTGACAATCCTTTGTGCTATTTTTACTGATGCTTGGAACAGACACCTTTATATGGTACTAATCAGATATTGAAGCTGTCAGGTTATACTAACAGCCTTCAGTTCCTTTACAATCCCCCTAAAGGAGAATGGTGGACTATGAAAGAATGGTTGCTTGTGGCCTGCAGTCCTTACCACATAAAATATTTCAAACAATACCTTCCATTCCTACAGCCAGCAGAGAAGTGTCTACATACTTTTGCTCTTGCTAAGGACAGGGGTGTTGCTACACATTTCAAGCCTATGACAGAGTATGGCTGGCCAGTTGTCTATAACCTTAGTCGCTTTACTCAAATCTGATGATGTCTTCTTTCAGAGCTGACAGCAGGATGTAATGAAACTGGTTGTTTGATATGACTACTAATCAAAGTGGACATCTCATGACTACACTCAGTGACAAGTCAAGTGGCTCCTTGCTACCCAGGATATAAGCTACTACACTTGGTGGCAATATACAACTAGACAAACACGTGGTGGTGTAAGACGTTAAGGCACTCCAGCTGGGTGTGGCCCCATAAGGTATTACATCAGTCAGTAGCTAGTCCCAGGTCTCTTCCAAAAAAGGGGAAACAAAAATTGATGAATGATTGGGTGGCTGTGTATGTGTGGTCCAGCATCTCAAAGATGTGAACAAAGTGTGCAACGTCTGGCTTACAATATCCACTTAAGGACGGACACCCAATCACTGAAGCATTGCGTGGGTTGTAAAAAATATAGGAACAAAAGAACCGTGATAGCAACCCCCTCATACAGCATGCTGCCCTCTTACTGTACGGGCACAACGTGGTTATTGCAAGCAAGGGCTGCGTGCATGTTTACTTATATAATCATCCACCTGTGTGCCACTTACCCTTCCAACATATGCAATGAAGACCCCTTCTCTTTATCAAAAATTAGAACTCCAAAGCCCCGCACATACCGATGTTGGAACTGATATATATCATGGCAAACAATGGTGGGTTGTGTGTACTGTTAAAGTAACTTACCCACCCACCCACTCATTCTGCAATCCCCAAAAACCCCAACAGTAGCAAAGGGACCTGGGGCCATGCTACTGTACATGACAGTAAATTAGCAGCTAATTCAGCAAGAAATTTTTAAAGCTTATTTTTACAATGCAGACTTTTCGTTCATTAACTGCCAGCGTAAAACTTTAATCTCAGTCTGATTTGGTGTTTAACTTTTACATGCGTACCAGTACTTAACGTTCTAAATTCCACATGGGGGAATTGATAGGGCCGAGGTTTGCAAACAATATGAGTAACACCAATATTGCATGGTCGATTGCTGTGTGTGACTAAAACGGAAAACATAGCAACAATATACTGCGCAAGAGTACAGTAAGTTAATCTGAAGTGTCTGAACTGAAACAACTGGCCAAACCACAGCCTATAAAAAGCTGTCCATTGTACATCAATTACAATACAAACATAATAATAATAATCAGTCAATAATCATATGCATAATTCACTGGGCTGTCTTCTAGGTGGCTTAGGAGGCTTGCTATGAAATCACGTTAGGAAATCACCACAGCCACAAAGAAGACAAGCTACTTTCACTGAACTAACACCAGACATTGTTCAACTGATAGAAATACTGAACTAGCAGTCAAAGGATCAAAAATAACATGAGGAACTTTTCTAACACATAATTCTTGCAGTATATCTCTCTAGGTAACACTTATTGCAATCTATCTACTATCTATGTGCATCTCTGTAAAGTTTTTCTACCTGTGTACATGTCTATCTCTCTGTCTATCAACTTGAAATAATGCTGCGCTGAGGCAATAGATTAGCAAGGAGACATGCTAATCATGAAAAAAGTGCAATGGAAAGGTTTCAAAACTAACTGGTACTGGTTTACAGTACCTGGGGAATTTGTTTACTGTACTCTTGTTAATCTAACCGGGCATAAAATAAGCATCTCAACAATGGTTTATCAAGTAGAATGCTAGTCATGAAAAAGTGCAATGGGATGGATGTAGACCTGTAATACTGTACCGTGTTATTCTACCATTGAAATATATGAAAAAGAATGGGGACGGAACCAATTCTGGGCCAAGTTAAGGTGCAAGAACTATGATAATTGAGCAAACACTAATATAAATAAATAAATTAAAAACAAAGATCATTATTATCCTTAGACCCCCCAGCATCAAACTCAGTTGAATAAAACCATCTGGTGTTAGTTGGAATAAAGACAGTTGCTCTCCCACTTATGAACATCTGAGCTACGAACTATTGTTGTTAAGAATAAAGACTTACCAGCCTGAGATATAATTAGGCCTTGTGGTTAGCATTGTTCATTATAAACTCAAGGCCTCATAGTGCCAGGGATTGATTCCTGGCACTGCAGCATCCTATCCTATCCTACCATCATCATCATCGCTGTCATTAATTAGCATGTAAAATGAGTACCTAGATCAAGTTAATGGGCCTTGAATACCCTAGTGGTGGAATGATCTAGTTATGCAGCCAAGCACTGCCACTGATCATAATTATCATCATCATTAGCCATTATCATCATCAGTCCTAACTCCTTTTCCCACCCAAGGATGGGGTGGAGAATTCTCTATTATAATATCATAAGTAGGGGAGCAACTGTTATACTCTGTCCATCTCAACACAACTTAAAGATGATTTGGGAAGGATGCACAGCCACAGTATTGCTATTCTTGTCTTACTCTGCTTCTACGCTTTGGGGATTAGGCTGCAAATGACAAAAATCTCCGCCTAGTCAAGATGGACAAACCCAAAAATTTCTAGCTCACATTTCACAAAGATGGTAGGAGCTGTAGCTGTAGTTGTAGTTGTAGCAGTAGTAACAGCAGCAGTAGTAGTAGAGGTGTTGGTGAAGACAGATGGCCTAGGGGAACATTTCAGGACTGTCAGAGGTATTTCCCCAGAGGTTAAAGGTCACTGTGTAACTACTGAAAAAACTAGGCCAGCTGCGGTATCCCCAGCACGGCAGCAACAGTGGCACTCCCAGCATGGCAGAAGCAGTGGCACTCCCAGCATGGCGCAGCAGTGGCACCCCCAGCACGGCAGCAGCAGTGGTACCCCCAGCACAGCAGCAGCAGTGGCAACCTCAGCACGGCAGCAGGAACGGCTCAGCAGTAGCAGCAGCAGGAACAGCTGGACAGCGGCACAAGTGGACCCTGAAAGTATGGCAAGCTTTTTGGAGACATTCTCAGGTCTGTTGAAATTTAACTGTCTGTGGAGGAGTTCAATACAGATCTTAATAATTAACCCCTATGGTACTCGTGCTGGAGGCGCACTAATAAGATGGGGGTGTGTGGGAGGGGCTGCCTGATTATATTAACATTTCCTAATCCCATCTCTATCCCCCAACAGGAGAACAAATGCTAGGGTTGCAACTACTAGTACGCAAGACCTAAGATGAAGTGATTCGGTGTGTCATTTGTCTGGCTCAATTCCCTGGTTACAGTCCCTCAAGTACTTCCTTATTCCTAGAAAGGAAGATGGTGGACTGCAGCAGATGGGTAACTTCATGACTGCAGTCCACTGAGTTCCCATTTCATATGAGCCTGGGGACACAACTACTCACAGGGAGAAAAGGAACTACAGTATCTATCTAAAAATGAACTACAGTATCTACCTATGGTACCTATCTAAAATAACAATAATAATAATAATACATCCACATCCAATCCTACGTTGCCCCATGAGGTGCGTACGAGCCCTGGGCTAGGAAAGTTGGTCCTGACATTTAAAAAAGAAAAAAAATTGTATAAAGGGAACCTTTGGCCATATTATTTTTGGAGGGCTTATGAGGCCTCTCAGCATCTCTTCCTAAGCAATTTATTTTATTATATCATAGTGTTCTCTTGCATAGTATCTGTACAATTTTTAAGGTACAGGGGAGGTAGAGCCTTTATAAACGATATGAACAAACAATAAACGGTATGGACCAAGGACACAAATGAGGAGAGCTTGTCTTCATATGGTAACTACATAACTATTCGTCTCCACTATTCATCCGCAGAAACATTCAATTACCTCCCTATCGTCCAAAAGAAGGGTGAATGGCATCGAGAGAGCACCTTCAGCCGGCAGAACAAGACAATACTACAGCTCTGCATTATTTAAGTAACTTCATACTAGCATTCTTCTTGTGCTAATCTTTTGTTACAACTCAGCACTGAATATGGAGAGACAGCAGTTTAGGCAGATAGTGGGAAACAGAGTTGTGGATACATTAGGTTCCTTCACACTGAGGGCTGTCTCCAAATATAAATAAAAGAGGTTGGTGGCAGCAAGTATAAACCAAATGACATCATCAGAAGGACCCATCTACAGGTCCCTTAGGCAAAATAAAAGTTGTCATGGAGAAAAAATAAATAAATAAATAAGTAAATAAAAAATCCTGGAATATTTCCCACCCTGGTATGATGAGGTAAGGTTCAAATAGTTAAAAAAAAAAAAAAATAATAATAATAATAATAATCCATCCATCATCCAATCCTACTTTGCCCCATGAGAAGCGTAGGAGCCTGGGGCTAGGCAGTTGGTCCCGACATTTAAGATGACAGCAACCAGCCTCTCTCATCCCTGAGTGGCATCACATAAGCAATCAACCCCAACCACCCCTTGGATATAAACTTTCACCGGCTCAATCTGATTGGAAAGCAATAATTACCCACTAAACCACCAGGCGCCAAAAGTTGGTTATATGGTTACCACCCAGCATAGCAAATTATTTCCTGGTGTACAGGAAACCATTTGGCTTGTCACTCAGTGTAGTCACCCACGGGCAGAAGATAAGGAAAGAATGAAGGGGAAAAAAAATAAAAATAAAGACAGAAGAGGGAGTGTAATGTCACCCATGAGCAGAAGGATGAGGAAACAACGAAGAAAAGAAAGAGAAGAGGAAGGAGGAGAGGAAAGGGCAGACACCCGAGAGCAGCACTACATCGAGTGGATGGTGAGTGCTCCCACCTACCACAGATAATAATCCATCCATCCACCCATCAGCCAATTCTAAGTTGCCTCATGAGGAGAGGAGGGGCCTGGGGTTAGACAAGTTGGTCCTGACATTTAAGATGAAAACAATAATATAATAACTACTGTCTCAATGGCGTGCCAAATGAACCACACACATCCACACATCATTCAAGCCCTTAGAATTCCAATACCGTACCACCACACAGGCACAACTATCCACACACACATGCACACTTCATAATACCCATCCGATCATCCATCCAACACCTTTCAAATTAAGTAAGTGCTGTCAACCCTAATCATGTACTGTACTGTTATTTGGTAGGTGGTTGGTAAGAAAGAAGCAGCTAATTGGTGTAAATGTGGCAGCTGGTTGGTATCAATGTGGCAGCTGGTTGGTATCAATGTGGCAGCTGGTTGGTATCAATGTGGCTGCTGGTTGGTATTAATGTGGCAGCTGGTTGGTAGTTGGCTTTCTTCTTGCTCCTTCCCCCCTCTCTGTAGGCAGTTTCCATGGCTGAGTCAACTCATACACCTGAAAAATATATTACACATTACTCCTCTCCTTTCAAACCCTAATTAATAAAATTATCTCATTGGAAACAACAATAATATCATCTGGGGACAACAAGAGTTAAATTACATGGAAGTACCAAATGCAAAATTTTATAATAATAATAATAGTAATGTCTGTGTCATGCCTTGAGAGTAAATGTAGAAAAGATTAATGTGATGGTTACTGAGAGAGAAGGTGAATCCCAGTGTGATGTTACAGTGAATGGAGAAACACTGGAATTGGTGAGAGAATTCAAATACCTGGGTACAATTATAGAAAAGAGAGGAAGAGGTAAAAAAGAAGTGGAAAGTAGAGTGAAGGAAAGTAACTAGGTGCTATGAAAGCCTTGATCAGAAACAGAGGCTTGAGTTTTGCAGCTGTAAGAGGCTTACATGAAGGAGTGTTAGTGCCAACCTTAACATATGGATGTGAGACTATGGTGTGGCATGAAAGTGAAAAGTCAGGAGTGACAGCAGTGGAGATGGGACTGCTGAGGAATGTCTGTGGAGTACAGAGAATGGATAGGATACAAAAATAATGTCATTCGTGAAAGATGTGGAGTGAGGAAGTCTGTGAACAACAGAATCGAAGAGAGTGTACTGAGATGGTATGGTCATGTGGAGAGAATGCATAACAATAGTGGTGAAAAAGGTATATCTGAGCAAATTTGAAGGAGGGAGCAGGCGAGGTAGGCCAAGGAGAAAGTGGAGGGATATGGTGGATGTGTGTGTGAGGAAGAGGCATGGAAGTTGGTGAGGAAAGGGAACTGACGAGAGATCGAGCTGGCTGGATGAACCCTGTGTGAAGTGCATGATCAGGGATTTGGCACCCATTTTTAACACGACAGTGTCTGGACTGACTCTATTGGATATGTTTATGTGAAGCTACAGAATGTGGTGAATGTTTTTGGTGTATCAGACAATGCCAGGATTCCTGGGGCTTGAATGATGAATGAATGGAAGAGTGGCCCATTGGACTGGGCAAACTTGGGCTGTGTGGACGTTGCTACTCCCCACCCTGCCCTAGGGTAGGAAAGGAGGTCCAGATGATGATGATGATAATGATAAAATTCCAATCTGCAGTCTACCTGGTTTATATGCTGGATGAACCTAAAGCGACAATAACAAAATCCACATACAGTATACACTGGCTACAGCTTACATATTAAAGGGGCAAAAGTTTTTCACCATATGCTGAATTAATCTGCCTTTCAATACAATGAATTAAAGAAATCAGACTATATCATACTCAAGGGGTTGTTGATGTTGATCACCTCTGGTCTATCTGGATTTAGCAGACCCATCTACTGTAGGCATGCAACAATCCCTGTAGGGTTGTCCTATTTAATGAGTCGGTATTCCCTTGCAACTGACAGTGCTTCACCACTGTAAGATGCAGGGAATAGTGTGAAGATTTGGTTCCTGGATAGTCATCACATTTGCATCTCTCCACCCACTTAACAGGGGCACATAGCTGGCTCCACTTTGCCCCGTAAAATGGTTAGCTACCAGCATACAGTTACCACCCAGAGTTGTAACTGTGTTCCTGGGCTACAGGAAACCATTAGGCTTGTCACTCAGTTAGCCATCTGAAGTGGAATCAAGAGTACATTCCAGTCCCATTTTTCCTCTCAACTCTTCCATCATAAACCTAGCCCCCCCAGGCCTTGCATTCAAGGACACACTACACACCCACCAAATCAGTTATTTGTACATCTGAGCCTATGAATATCATCTTCCTACTACCCAGGTCTCATTCCCATACACTAATACACTCCTAACACACGCCCAAAATGGCTAAATTTTCCTGATGACAGCACACAGAACATTACAAAGTTCCACGATTAACTTATGGTATTTTATTTAGCCTAGGGTCATGTTGTTGCACTGATGTGTGGTGGAGCTGCCCAGTTATTTAAACATCCCTCAACAACTTTCTTATCCCCCAGCAAGGAGGAGGATTAAAAAAAATAATAGCAAATAATAATAATGATTATAATTATCCTTGGTTTGTATAAATCCACCACTTCTGGGAAAAAAAAAAAAAAAACACCTGGTGGTACCAATATACATCCCTCAACTCCTTATTCCAAATGAGGAGAATGGTGGACTGCACGAAAATAGCAGCACCAATAAAAAAACTCCAAATATGAGGAGGATGGTGGACTGCAGGCTTCGGCTTTCCTGTCATTCTCTAAGTAAATATACCTCTGCTGTTTATTTATCCCCTAATTCTACTAACAAAAATTCTTCGACTATCTAATTTCTAAGATGGAACACAGCCTACCAGTTTCTCTTTTCTCTGCAATCTCCATACTCCATTCTAGGAGATTTCAATGTGCACCACCACCTTTGGCTCTCCTCTACTTTCACTGATCCACCTGGTGAACAAGCCTACACCTTTTTTATTCTTAATGACCTACAGCAGCTTGTACAGCACCCTACCCATATCCCTGACTACCTTGAAGAGGGTTCCAACATACTTGACCTCTTCCTTACAACTAATCCTTCTGCTTACGCTGTTAATCTTTCCTCTCCACTGGGCTCCCCCAATCACAACTTTATCACCTTAACCTGTCCTACTGCTCCAACATGGCCTGTGGACCCTCCCAAGAAGCGTCAGTTGTGGCACTTTGGAGCTGCTGATTCGGAGGCCCTCAGGCAGTACTTCTTTGATTTTCCCTGGAATGATTATTGCTTCCATGGCCGAGAGCCGAGTTTACCTTGTGGATTAAGGAGACTATTCTCTCGAGCATGTCAGCATGCATTTAGGTACCCTATGACTGATGGGAGAAAAAAAAAATAAAATAAAAGTTTAATCACGCTTGTTCTAATGCTGTCCACAACAAAGAGAAGGCCTACAAAAGGTATTGCAGCCAATGCACCCCTGAATCTCATCTCTTTTATGCTTCTGCCTGGAATCATGCTGTTTATTCTTCGCTCCGCTAAAAATAATTTTTTTTTGTACTCAATGCTCTGACTCCAGCTCGAATTCTTCCCGCTCCTTCTGGCACATTGCCAAAAACTTTTCTCATTTTACCTCATCATCCTTCCCTTCTCTTTTCGACTCTGATGGCTCTGTAATTATTTCTTCTACTGATAAAACAGAACTCTTCACTCAGACTATCTCCTTCAATTCCACATTAGACGATTCTAGTGCTGTTCCTCCATCACTTCCCCCCCTCTGACTTCCACATGGCTGACATTAAAATTTCTTCCATTGATGTATTTTCTGCCATCACTGGCCTCAATCCTAACAAGGTATATGAGCCTGATGGGGTCAATCCTGCTGTCCTCATGAACTGCGCTTGTGCTTACACCCTGCCTAGGTAAACTCTTTCGTCTTTGTTTGTCAAGTTGTACCTTTCCTTCTTGCTGGAAGTCTGCTCTCATTCAGCCTGTCCCAAAGAAGGGTAACCATTCCCACCACTCTAACTATCCCCAAATTGCTTCAACATCCTGTGTCTCAAAAGTTTACAGGTTTATTCCAAACAAAATTTTTTTAAAGCATCTTTTCTAGCACAACCTTCTTTCTGATCGTCAGTATGGGTTCTGCCACGGACACTCCACTGGTGATCTCATCTACCTTTCAGAGTCCTGATCATTTTCTTTGCAGGACTTTGGTGAAGGCTTTGCACTTGATATGCCAATGGCTTTAGATCAAGTCTGGCATAAATCTAAATTCCAAACTGCCCACTTACAGTTTCTATCCTTCTATCTGTGCCTTCATCTCTTGCTTCCTTTCTGGTCATTCAATAGCTACTGTTGTAGACAGCCACCATTCTTCTCCTAGACCCATCAATAGTGGTGTTCCTCACGGTCCTGTCCTATCACCAACTCTCTTCCTTTTATTCATCAATGACCTTCTAGACTGTACATCTAACCCTATCCACTCATACGTTGATGATTCCACCCTCCACTTTTCCATTCGTTTCCTGCAGCATCCATCTCATCAGTTACCTCAACAAACAAGGGATGAGGCTATGACACACCTGATGTCTGACTTGGCTCATCTCTCTGACAAGGGTAAGTGTAATCTTGTTTTTAATGCATCAAAAACTCAGCTCTTACGTTTATTAACCTGGCAAAATCGTCCGTAGGAGTACCTTCTAATTTTTAATAATATCCAACTCAATCCTGCAACATCTTCAAACATACATGGGGATTCATTCTCTCGGGATTTATCTTGGAGGGAACATATTACCTCTCCTGTAAAATCTGCTTCCAAGATATTAGATGTGCCAAGTCTACTCCATGCCTTCTTTACCCCTGCCCACTTGTTGACCTAATGTGCAGGTTTTATTTGTCCCCGAAGAATACAACTCTCACGTGTGGGGAGGCTCCCCACATAAAGCTCTTCTCAACAAGGTGGATTCAAAGGCTTTTTGCCTCATTAACTCTCCTCCTCTTACTGGCTGCCTTCAACCTCTGTCTCTTCACTGCACTGCTGCATTTCTATCACTTTTCTATCGCTACTTCAATGGCCACCATTCCTCTGAACTGTCTGCTTGCATCCCTCCACCACTACAGGAGGTGCACAGCACCCTTCTAGCAACAAACTCTCATCCCTTTTCTGTCCAACTTTCTAAGGCAAGAGTTAACCATTACCCCCTGTCCTTCACGTATGCAACAGGTCAACTCTGGAACTGTCTCCCTCTGCCTATATTCCCTATGATCTCCCGTCTTTCAAATGCAGTGTGTCCAGGCAATTCAAAATGAATGGATCTTGAATTTGGCTTTTTTTTTTTTGGGGGGGGGGGGGGATAACAATTTGCTGGCTTCTGGACTTTGGTTCCTTCTTCCTTGCATTGAGAGAGAGAGAGAGAGAGAGAGAGAGAGAGAGAGAGTATCAGTCACCAGATTCATATCCAGATGTGCCTGAAGCCATAACGAGGGCAAAAAGGCAATACATTCAGACCCTTACCAGTAAGCAGAGGCAGGTGGTGGGGTTAACTTCCATAACAGTCTCAATACTGCTGGAGATTCTTCCTTTTTTCCATTCCTCCTCTCTCTAGGCTGCTTCTACAGCTGACATCACCTCATGCACCTGAAAAATTTGTTACACATTAGTCCTTTCCTTCTGAACCTTGATTAAGTTTTCCTGGTAACAGTACTGTATTTGGTGGTATAAAGAATTTTTTTCTTTTTTTTTTTATGCAAGGAAGGAGGGGCCAAATGCTCCCAGTCCGCAAGACGGTTCCCTCCAACAAACAATAAAAACACGATGAGAGAGAGCAAAATTCATGACCTGTTCATTTCAAAATTACTGGACACACTCCATTTAACCTCTGTCACGCTCATCACCTCACATGAGGTGATATGCAGGCCACCCCTGGCCGTGTTGATCACCTCATATGTGGTGATAGGTTTTAGCACCAAAATTTCAAGCACGAAGAATAATCACTGGTTTCCATGGGAAAGCTGAGTCTCCCTCTACATCACCAGCGCTGTTACCAAACCCTGCCACACCACAGATGTCAAATACTGCATACTTAGTATTTCAGTTCTCATTTGTAGCCCAGATATGGTGTTTTCACGCCCATCTACAGTACCTCCCACGGAGTTGGCTACTTATCGCCACCCTTACACACCCCCGAGGCGTAAATTACAAAAAGACAAGGGTGATGAAGGGTTCGAGCTCAGAAACACTTGATCTGATGACAGATAATCAACTTAATATTAAAATAAAAAGTCCGAAAAAATGACTCAGGGAATGTTATCGGGGTGTTAAGAATTAGCACAGCAGGGGTTAAGGGACTGGAGATCAAAAGCAGCAGGAAATACAGAGGAAGACAGTTCCAGAGTTGACTTGTTGCATACAATTTTTTTTAACCAAATACTGAAATAATCTGTCTTTCAATACAAAGCAAGAAATCGGACTTAATCCTTCACATCAGGTGAAAATTCGTAACCTGGAACGTCATGTGAGCTCTTGAGAGACCCCAACTTAACTGGTGGATTTCTACCACATGCACAGTTACAAATGTCAACTCTTGTACATACGAATCCCAGGACACAGCATTTGCAGCCAATCCACCAGATCCATATTTTTTTTTTTTTTTTAAGCAAAACTTTTGAGATCCTTCAAAATTGTTGATGTTGGCACAGGTCATGAATAATGTGGCATATATTTTTAGGTTACATCATTCTTATTCATTCAGCACGCTCTTAATAAAATAAATGTATTATCAGCTACCAAAGAAAAAAAAATCATGAAAATAAAATAGTTTGAAAAATTTGGTTGAATCGATGTTCAGAACATTGACAAGATTGACATTTATATTCAGGAACCCCCTGAATGATTTACAAATGAAAAAGATTGACATTTACTGTATATTCTGAAAAAGACTGACAGTTACTGTATATTCAGAATAATACTGACATTTACAAAATACAATATTCTGAAAAAAACCTACATGATTTACAAATCTAGTAAACATTCACCAAACCAACTACTGTATGTCACTATCAGCATCAGAAATGGTGGATCTTGTACGATTCTCCCCCGCTGACTGTAGAACATCTTAACATACAGTGACATGGTCAATAATATCAAGAATTTGAAAAAAATAAAATAAATAAATAATTGTTACATAGTATGCTGAGTGGGGTACAAGATGCCCCCCCCTGAACTCGGCACCCTCCTAACTCCTGAATTATAAGAGCTTTCTCACTTTACATTTCTGTGCTTATACAATCAGCCATAACAAATTCATGGTTCACCAGATCCCTAAAACAATAAAGGGCTACATGGCATTATTTTAAAAATGAGTTGGGGTCCATCTGACCCCACTTGGCGTACAAAGGGTTAACCACTATTCAGAACCAGACCCAGCACTGTGGTGAAAAGAAAAAAAAAAGGGGGGAAAAGAGGATTCCTGGCATACTGTATATTTATCCCTTAATGCACTCAAGGCATGAAACAATAAAAAATACTCATTTATTTACTTCTTGTAATCATAGAACAATAATACAGGTAAGTGTAAGTGCAAAAATTTCGTACCGTATCATATCGTTTCCATGCTGCTTGATCTCTGGCAGCCTCCTTGTTCAGTCCCTTATCCCTGAAGTCACACTGTGATCTCATCTCAGGTCACTTTCGGTCTGCCTCTTGCAACCCTACCTGACGTTCACACTTCTCACTTTCTGCACCCAACTGTTTCCATCCTCTCCACATTCCCAAACTATCTCAATCTACCCCTCCTTATCACAACACCAATACACTCCAATCCCATCCTTCCTCTCAACCCATCATTTTCATTCACCCTCCACAACCAATTGTCATCCTCCATCCTCTCAACATGCCCATACCATCTCAACCTACCAATCCTCAACAAAATGTTTTCATGTATATATTTATACCTGCTGCAACATTAATCAACTTATTGAAAACAAAAATTCCCAAATTATATGACATGAACATACATTTATTGAGATAAAAGATGTGTGTGTGTGTGTGTGTGTGTGTGTGTGTGTGTGTGGAATAGTTTGTTAGGATGAGGGACTAGGCATATTGGTAAGGGTGTTGGATAGTGCATTAAGGATAGGCTATGAGGGTGTGGTACAGGGGGTGAGGAAGTAATATAGGAATGGGAAGAGTGCAATAGAGAGTGAAGGTGTGGGTGTGGGCTACAGCATGGGGATATGGGTATGGAATAGGAAGTGATGGTGTAGGTGTGGGATGGGCTGAGGATGTTGGTGTGGGACAGGGGTGTAGGTGTGGGATGGGTTCAGGGTGTAGGTGTGGAACAGAAGTTGAGAGTGTGGGTTTGGGACAAAGAATGAAGGTGTAGGTGTGGGACAGGGTTGTGGGTGGGATGGGTTGAGGGCGTGGAACAGGAACTGAGCGTGTGGGATAGGGTTTCTGGGTTTGGGATAGAGGTTGAGGGGGAAGGTGTGGGATAGTGGGTGAGGGTATGGATGTGGGATGGTGGGTGAGGGTATGGGTGTGGGATAGTGGGTGAGGGTATGGGTGAGGGTATGGGTGTGGGATAGTGGGTGAGGGTATGGGTGTGGGATAGTGGGTGAGGGTATGGGTGTGGGATAGTGGGTGAGGAGGGAGGAGGTGGAGGAGAGGAGGAGGAGGAGCGAGGACGAAGAGGTAGGCCAGGGCAACAGAGATACAGATGGTAGAGACAGAGGAGGTAGGGGGGGGGGAGAAAGGAGGACTGGCGGGAAGGAAGGCAGGAATAAGGAAGGGAGATGGAGGTAGGAATGAGGAAGGGAGAGGGGGGGTAAGAACATGAAAGGAGAGATAAGAGGGTTAAGGAAGGGAGGAGATAAAAGAGAAATAAGTAGGGAAGCAACGGGAGAGGAGAGTGAGAACAGAGGAAGGAGGCAGAAAGAGGGAAGTGGAAGGAGGGAGAAGGTAGACAGAGGGAAGATGAAGGAGAAAGGAGGGTTGAGAGAAGAGGAAGTACGAAGAAAGAAAGAGGGAGGAGGAAGAAAGGAGGAGTAGGAAGGGGAAGGAGGAGAAAGGGGGAAGGAGGAGGAAAGGGGAAGGTGGCGGAAGCGGGAGGAGTAAGAATGAGGGAGGAGGAAGGAGCAAGAAGGATGTAGGAGGGAATGATAGTTGGGAAGCTGAGGAGATGGTAAGCAAGAAGGTTAAGGAGGTTGGGAGAGAAAATAAAGGTAGGAAGCAGCTAAGTGAAGGTAAGGAGTGGCGGGGGGGTACCTACGCAATAATACAATTAGAAAGTTTGCGCATAATCCATCCAGAAATATCTCAAACATTTCCATCGCTACACTTTGATACATAGATATAGATTGACAGATATAGGTAGATATACTGTATTATCAATTAACTTTACATATACGATTATGGCTGCTTTTTAGATCATACATAATTTCATATACCATACAAATCCATCTGTACAAGAATAAGTCACCGAAGAGAAGGGGTTAAGGTAGCATAATACATCTAATATGGTTCACGGTTACTTCCAAAACGCTGATAACTTACTACCAATAACTGAAGAACCCTAATAACGCCTCGATTCCGCTTTTTTTTTTTTCTTTCTTTCTTAATTCTTGGTACCTCCCGACGATTTTATTCAGGTTGGGGGAGGGGATTTCGAACTGGAAGCGTTAGATACTCAACCCTGCAGTTCCAAATAACTTTTTTTAAACTAAAATCGTCCCGAGGGAAAAAAAAAAAAATTGGGTCATCGGAATGAAGGGGTTTAAAAAGCGCTGAAAAGTGAAGTATGATCAAATATTCATGACCGCAACTTAAACTATCATTTTCAGGACAGCACTTTTTTTTTTTTTTTCTGAAATGAGGAAGGAAGCTAATCTTTAAAAACAGGACCTCTAGTGATGATTTAAAACATAAAATACCTAATATGAAGCTTATAAATCTAGAGACGCATATTACTGGGAAAAAAAAGTCTCGAAGCGGCAAACTACTAACAAATGTGGATGTATTTATAAAAGTCCTAACCAATTTTGCTAACAAACATGTTTCCATTAGCTTATGTATTACCAAGTACTTTCAATATCGCACTGTCACATTAATATTCATCCTAACTTAAGTGTCTGATAGCTATATGAGAAAGTTTTTTTCAGCTTACGATGATTAATACGGTCCCCGATCTAATACTGTAATATGGAGAACAGTTTTCTAAGCAACTTACCAACCCATTAACTACAACTAACCATGCAGTTCGAAAGATTATTCTAAACTGGTAAAATCGTCATGGGAAGGTAAGAATGAAATGAAAAACCATCAGGGTTCAGAGTTAAAGACCGAGTGGGGAGAACAACGTATACTCGGGAAATTAGATGAAGTAAAACACTTACGGTAGGAAATAAAACCATACGCATTGATTATTGTGTAACTACAGTACATACATAAAATCCCATTACAATTATCCCTTCCAACCAGAATGACCTATGATAAATACAGTAACCTTAGCGATTTAAATGGATGCCGACAAATAACCAAACTTTTAAAAATGGAGGTATGGAATGCGACGGCGCTTCAACAGCAACACCAATAATTATGCAGCCAACATTTGTCATTACCAACCTAGTAATTCCGTTATCAATTATCTACCATTACCAAAATTATCTATGATATACAAAGAGGCCAGGGAGGGCAAAATGAATGCTGACAAACGACCAGACAATCTTGAAAACGGAGGTGAAAAGAATAAGGGGCCAGCCGCCATATTGGGAACTAATCAACAGCCGTCCAAATTTACCTAATAACTCCGCTTGAGAACATTCCAAGCACTCAACATGATCTACAAGAAATACACAAGCCACAGGGCACTAAAAAGTCAATATAACATGTCTAAATACCTTAAAACAAAGGTACACGTGGTGGGGATGCGAGGACCTGCTTCCATCATGGCGGTGGTGAGGTGGCGTGGCGCTGCGATCCTGATGACGTAATGGCCGCCGGCACGAACGGACGCTCATTTCCACTCCGAAATCCCAAGAAGAAGGACGTGGACCACTATCTTATTCTGCCTCCTCTTCACTCTGGTTGGGTTTAAAAAGGTATTTGAAAAGCGAATTATCTTGGACATTTAAAATCGCAGAGGACAACGTTTAGTATTTTTCCCTGAAATTATCTTTGATTTTTCTGTGAAATGATAAATGGCGGTGAAGAAACCGGCGGGCTAAAAAATAAACATGGATTGTTTTTCCGAACTTAATACTCCAATTACGCATGGACAATGGGACAATGTAATAATTTTGCGAAAATAACTATATTATTTTTTGGGATAGTAATGGGCATTGTTGTAAAAAATTAATCGGATGCCATAAGAGCCGCACTTACCTTGGAAAGTCAAATTTCTGGCGGGAATGTCTGCTTCAGGGTTTAATCTTTTGATTTTTTTTCTTATCTCTTCACTTCGATTGGGCTTAATCGTCTGGAGGTAGCAAGAGTGGACCAAAAAAAAAGTTATGGCTGTACTTTTCTACATTTGGATTAAGGTATTTTATGGTGACCTTTGTGCTTAACAGTATAATTAACTGACCTGATACTGGAATTCTCATTAAACCTTATTTTAAAAAGGCTGGGATTATTATAGTACTATATTCCAGTGAACGATGGCTGTTCTAGTGTATTCAGCTGAAGGCTGGGGGAAGAAACTTCGTTCTTTATTCCAGCTTACGGCGAAAGATTGCTGTAAATCAATGCAGTCGTCTTTTTCGTAGCACATTCTTATACTTCGATAAACTGGTTCTGGAAGACTGGAATACCTTTGTCGTGATAATGGGTATGATCTGCCGGTTTCTTTTTTTACCACAAGTTAATAACGGTTCGCTGAGGATGTCTAGGTCATTCTGTTGATCTTGGAGGATATATACTGCCAATTAAAATTAGGCTTTCGATGCCGGTAATTGTTAGGATTTCTTTAATCTCTATTACGTCCCACTTTCACGCCTCTCCCCATTTTCATACTTGTAACCTTTATAAATTTTGCCTCCCTCTCCAGAGAAAATCCAGTCCTACGGTGGTTATGTACCGAGATACAAATCCAACACGTTAATAAATGCATTTGATAACGAAATTGCCTGCTTTGTAGCACATGGGAGTTTTACGCCAGGTACCCCTTTTTTGGATGAGGGCTAAGGCGTTGCCCCTGGGTAGAGGGATTTGGTTTGGAGCGTGTAGCACTTTATGACCGGATGCCCTTCCTGATGTCTACCAATAACCCTTGGGTGGATTCGATCCTCCGACCCTACGGTCAGAGCGGAGCGCTCTAACCCACTGAGCCACGGCTGCTACGTGCTTCAATATAAATTTCACATTCATCTTGAGATTCTTGTACATTATAATACTTCAATCCGCTTGTCGTTTATACAATTTTCTTGCCACCTTCGAACTAGTACAATCATTATTTTTCGAACTGGGAGTTTAGTCTTCATTAACCTCTCTGCTCATAAAGGGTTATGCTGAATAAAGTTGACTAAGGATGCCCACTTTAAGTACTAAGGCAGCAGTAAACACAGCCTTTTAGCACTGACAGCATTTCTGCCTGGTGGTGTTCAATTTCTTTCTCTTATCTGCATTTTTTGTCTCACGCCATGCATTTAATCACTGGCATATTTTCAGGTGCTTGAGTGCAGGAGAGGGGGAAGACAGGTGAAGTCATTAACAAGGGCAGACAGGTAAAATGTTCAAGGACTACAAGACTGACTTATTCAGGTAAAACATTCACGTAGTTGCTAATGTATTAGGCTCAACTTTATTCTAACTTTGCCTTGAATTTCTATACTCTTAACTTGGCCTGAATTGCCATCCCCACATCTTGAATCTTGAGCTGTAACAAGGTGCTATGCAAAGATGTACAGCAGCGGCAATTCTATCCACTATAAGCTGCAAAAGGGCGAAACTGTGCCAAGGTGAATATAGTGGCAGCAGACTGAAGGACACTGCTTCTGAGTACAAGTGATAGACTGAACTGAGAATTTGAGGAGGGGGGGGGGAAAGGGGGGGGCATATCACTAAGCATGCTGTTTGATAACTTATAATGCATTGTTTGATTCTACTTTACCCCAACTTGGGTAGTAATTGTTGAGGATAAAAGTTTAATATTGTATGTTTTTCCAGGTTGTGACTAAATTTCATGACAAGCATTCCACTCTGCCTTATCAGACAACCAAGGGAGGGTCAGAAAACTGATCTGGATGAAAAGGTAAGATGAAAATTAATTCATCTAAAATTATTACGTGTCTGAACTGTCATCATAAATTAATCCTGGGTTTCTATTATGCACAGCAGCCTTTTGGGGTATAATTATCTTTAAAAATACACCAATACAGTCTTTAGGCTTCAATGTTAAATCTTATAAAATCATTCCATAGTTTTTCAAGTAACAAAATTAAAATTTACTGTACTGTATTTTCTATATACAGTATGTATGCACTAACCCATTTTCCTTTCTGCTGTTGCTAAAGTTATTACTGCATTAAGTATGGTGGTCAGAGTAAGGTTGGTTGGTGGTTAGTCAGGAGGGTTGTTACAGTACATAGGTAGTATGTTAGGTAGGTACTTGTTTATATTTAAGGCAGGTTATTCAGGTTTGGTAGGTAAAGGGATGCAAGCAATTTAGAAGTTTGGTAGGAGGTTCAGTAATTTAAGTACATTGTTATATTAGGTAGGCAGGTTGAAGTCGGTAGGTAGTTAAGAAGCTGCACCTAGTTTCGTACTTAAATAACATTGGTATATTAGTGGTTTGCGAGGGATTGTGTTCGGGTTGACTTACTCCAGCATCACCACCACCATCACTGTCATCAACCTGTGAAGCATCGTGAGTTAAAAAAGAAAAAAAAAAGTAATGGTTTGTATGAACTACAAATATACAGAATCACCCTTTCAGTACAATGACTTGTAACTCCTGCTACCACCAGCTTTTAGTTCAGAAAATGTCTGGAGATACATTATAACTAACGTATAAACCTTACGTACAATAGCCCTTTCAGTTCTTTTGTTGTTGCTGTACTTAAATTATTTTATTTAGCTTAAACATAATTAGCCTGGTTAAAATAACATTATATTAAACATTCGTTCTGATACCCACTATATTGTACAATTGATTCCTTGCTCCCTCCTGGGAACCCCCAGATAGGGGATGGCCATGACAAAAATGCCTCCAGGCTACCATATCCTCACACACCTTTCTTACTCAAGCACCCTTCCTCTTCCTACATAAATATGTTCATTCAACACAAGGTCTCCCTCTACCAACAATACCCTCTATATCACTTCAATACTTTTTCTTGGCACCCTACGTGCATTCTCTGTATAATGTCCAAGCCGTCTCAATGTACAAGTGTTCATCAACTCTGCCATTCCACACTGCACTCCTATAGTTTTATTTATTCCATAATCCCCATAAATTTCACTTGCATCCTTCATCCTCCACATGCCTGCAGATGTTCTAGGAAGGATCATTTCAACAGCTTGCAACATAGACATCTGTCACTCACTGCCAAGGTCTCACTCCCAAACGAGTGTATTGGCAAAGACACTCGGACAGGGCTCTCACCCTCCAACATAACTCTCCTACCCTTCAAAATTCAACAGAGCTTTCTAATTATTATTCTCCCTTGAAATGCTCTTACTTTCACCCCACATTTTGCCATATTTACTTAAAAAAGTATGAAGTTCAAGTGTCTTGCCTCCCATCTGGACCCTGCAGTTCAGTTTCTTCTCTATACCTTGTACTAATTGCCAAAATCTATTGTCATTTTCTTTTCACATTTTACACTCATTTCATTTTCTTATGCAGACATCTTACATCTACATTAATACTAAAAGGATCACTGAGCTTCCCTACCTTGCCACATGCAGCACCACCCTCATAACAGCATTTCGACCAATAAATTCCTCGTACACCAAATACGCCACACACATTCCATGATCATAAAGGATCACTGTGCTTCCCCACATTGACACATGCAGTATTAACCTCATAACAGCATTTTGACCTCAATAAATTCCTCATAACACCAATTCTGCCTAACATATTCCATGATCCCTCCCAATCCACCCTATCATAAATTTTCAGTCCATAAATTCAACATATAGCTTCTTATTCTTTGCAACATTTCTCCACTTAAATCTTGCTACCTACAAACAACCTTATTCAGTTCTGAAAAGGTCTATGCTGAAAAAAGGCATGTCTATGTAAAATGAGTAATAGTATGCAAGTAATGTTAAAAATATGCATGTGACATACCTGAATGTAAAGGAACTTGTAAATTTGTCAGTTATGAGTCCAAGGATGGTTGTGGTGTGTATATTTGCTGCAGGGCGGTGTGATGTGGCCTGGAGGAGCCTTGTGTGAAAAGGGACAAGGACGGAGACCGAACCAAGAGAGCACAAGCAAGATTGGAATTAAGTGGAAAGACTCCATAATTGGATAGGCAGTATTTGTTCCTCCATGTTTTCTACCTTAATGTTTGTTAATCTCGAAGAATGCTGTATAAAGCACATATGATTAGAAGCTGTAAAACAGAACATAGGGTAAAAGGGCAAAGTACTTGTACTTTTTTTTTTATCCTAAATGTTGTCACATTTTAAAAGGGGGGATTAATAGTCGAACTGACCAGAAGACAATACAATAATTTTCACTGATAATAAAGCAAGTTTTTTTTTTCCTGTCCACCACTCTCCCTCTACTGAATATTCCAGTGCCACATTGGCTGTTCATAAATAAATGGGAAAACGCCTTAATAATAGGGTAAACAGTGCTTAGTCACTGTCCATCTCGCTTTGCTGTCACAATGAAACAATGCCCGGTATGCAAAGATGTATGCAAACCCCGTGTCAAAATAGTGATAATGTATAAGTGATATTCGCCTAACTTTACAACTGTCCCCCACTGGCTGGTATCCATAAGCCAAGGCATGGTATGTCTGTCCATAAGTGACTCTGATATGTCGAGGAGAAAACTTATGGAAAAGCAAGCGTACATGCAGTGGAAAGAAAGATTTTGGAGTGACATGTCACTCTTGTGGGTGCTGTTGCCTTTGGTCCCTGATTCATCTGACTAAACATGCAGGACAGCTGACTGACGTTACCCTTCAGCAATCCACAGTCCCACTTTTAGGGAGTACCAGTAGTGGGAAATTGTATAAATAGGTGCTGAGTCACGGGGTAGCTAGTATGTTCCAGTACTTAGTGTCTCTCTCAAGTAGCTATGACGAAAAATAATGACCCTTACCACAGATGATTATGTGACGGTGGGAATGATAGAAGGAGAGCGGCATACACTGGGATGCTGACGGGAGGAGTGGATACATCTTGGCTGCCCAGAAAGGGCAGGAAATGACAACAGAGGACATCTGGGCTGACAATTTAATCAACACTGGTGACTCTCACTTGATGCTGCTGAAGTCATTACCTGCAATATTCAACAGATATTAATAACATTTCACTTACTTAGTTTTTGCTGAAAAGGATCCCTTATCCTTTTCAGCTGTTGCTAAGTATAATAATACTGGAGGATAGAGCTGATTAGTAAATACTAATTCCTGCCCCAATAGGATGTTCAATTTTTTTAATATAACCAAAACTTACTCAGTTTGTAGGAGAGGTCCAGTGAAAATCTGCCACAAAATGGGGTTTTCAGTTCCAAGGCAGTCAATTTTTCATGTGGGGCTATATACAGTAACTTCTAAGTCTGGTGGAACTATGATAATACTGCACAGAAGCAGAATTTTCCTGAAAAAAGAAATTTACACAATTTTTAAAATTAAAGATTTACTTGGAAAAGAAATAATGTTTCCTTGATTAAATTTGACAATGTGCAAGTTCAACAGCAAAAATTTACCTGAATACCTGTTTTTTTTTTATTCCCCTGAATGTCCAGAGCAAATTTCAGTTCATTCATTTTAGGATTATGCAAATGATGCTCAGAATACTGATTAAGAATGCCTAACAACTAAAAAAATTTCCATTTAGGCCAAACTTTCCTAAAATATCTGCAGTATAACTATAGTTTTGTATGGTTATATGGATTAAATAGAAGTATTTCCCTGAATTTTTTAACATGAACTGGGAAAAGTTCTCAATTCTGGGTGAGTTTAGAATAGTTCTAAGTCAAAACAAAACAAAACAATCATGTGTGTCTGGGGAATGAGTTTTTAATGGATCCTAGGTTACAGGCACGCTTGGTGACTCTGGGTCTAGGAACAAGTAGGAACCGGTTATTGAATGAGGAGTTTGACTGGGACAGGGAAGGTTTGGAGCCAGCAGATCCAGTTGTTAGAATGACTATATTTGCAGTCGCCACGCTGTCAGTGCAAAATTTAAGTCGTGTGTGTGTGTGTGTGTGTGTGTGTGTGTGCAGTTTATAAGCCCAGCTACCCAGCTATGTGAAGTGGAACGGTCACTCTAATAAATTATTACGAATATTGGTCTGGTGTTCTCTATTTGAACTTGGCACATAATGAGAAATACAATTATATATAAAAAAAAAAATTAGCTTTCCATACATCTGACCTAAGTGTGTGTGATAAATGCTGCCTTCACACGATATACGAAGGAGCGGTGACGGTATAACTGACTGCTGATCAGGCCTAAGGTGGGGGGAGGGGAAGGGGGAGAGGCGGGGAAGACTTAAGACAAAGAACGAGAGAGAAGGGGGAGAGAAGCAAAGTGAAAGTTATATAAATTTAAAAAGAAAGAGTGAGTGGGAAAAGTAAATTCAGAGAGAGAGAGAGAGACAGCTAGGGGAAGTGAAAAAGTAAGCACTGGAACCCAGAATTGTGCAGCGGACGACACTGGATTACAATGCTGGTGAATATTTTCAATTTGAGAATGCAGTTCAATACGGTAATAATTTATTCTAAAAATATAGTCCAAATCTTGGCCGTTGAAAGCGTGTGCGACGACAGTTTAGTCATGTTTACAGGACATGAGAAAATTTGCGTCTAATCAGTAACTGGCAGCTGGAGGTGGAGGGTGGGGGAGTTGGGGGCAGAAGGCGGGGTAGACTTGTTCGCGATTCCCCCCTTCCCTCTGTCCAGGGTAGAGGGGGGAAGGAAGGGGTAACCCCTGAGAAGAAATTAGTACGCGTGACTGTACGTGTGCGCGTGTATATGACGTACTGTTTGCGTGTTTGGCATTTAGTACTGTGCGCGTCAGTGTGTGCATGACTACGTCTGTGTGTATGTTTGCATGTGTCCCAGCGCGTGCATTGATTTATATATATATATATATATATATATATATATATATATCAATGAAGGTAGGGGGAGGAAATGGAGGAGCAAGAAGAGGCGGGGGTTGAGTCCGAGTGGGGAAAAGAAGAAACGATGGGAGGAGAGGGAGGGGGGAGGAAATAGAGCAAGAAGTGACGGGGGATGAGTCCGAGTGAGGAATAGAAGAAACCGAGGCTGTATATGGAGAAGGACAGAAGAAACGATGAGGAAGAAGGGGGAGGGGGTAGTGGAGGAGACGGAGGAAAGAAAAGATGGGGAGGAGAGAGGCGAAGAGAGAAGCCTGAGGGAATGGATGAAGGTATAGGGGAGGAGGGACCGGGGGATACGGGAGCTGCGACGGAGGAAAGTACCAAGAAACCAGTAAAACTTTCTGAATCGCATCCTTCACGAACATCAACCTTCAATTTGCCTGTTACACATCACACATATACAAAAATGCTTAAGCTCTGGGCACCTAACAAATACACAAAAATTGTAGCAAACATACAATTCATATCGCCATTCTTCGTTCGATCTTAAAATTAACCAGCATTATCAATCATTTACATCACTTAAGCAAACCAAACGCACATATTCACAACAAAGTCATACACACACAGCAACTAGTCACATATAAACCCAATACTGATAAATAAAGACATTACCAAGTTCTGCGGTGTGGTGTGCAGTAGTGACGCCATTGTAACTTCCCCCGTCCATGGTCCGACGGGCACTGAAAGTCGGCGGCAAATTTAAACATTTGCAGGTCGGAAACTTGTAATTCAGCCTACAGTCACAAAGTGGTAGCGTTGTACCACAAAAAATGGGTGTGGTAAATTTATATATTTTTTAACGATCTTTGGCAAACTTTTGTTTCTAATGGTTCTTAGGTAAACGTATGTATTATCTATGGTTTTTGGATAAACTAACTTTGCAAACAATTAAGGTTGTCTTTATTCATTCTGAATAATCATGTATGCAAATACGTATACCCCTCGCAATAATAATGAACGCATTATTTGGTGGGTATTTTTATTACCCACACTGGGACCTGCTGCATTGTCGGTATCACACCCCCGTGTTTCGAACGCTGGAGAGATTTCGATCCCAAAGGGTTAGATACTGCATATAGCTTCAATAATCCCGTCACAATTTGACGACTTTCCTATCTCAAATAAAATTGTCTGGTGGTAACCTGATGCGACAGAAAAAAAAATGTCATCGGACTGATGGAGCGTTAATATGGCGTCTGTTTAGCTTCGCGTCGCCATTGAACTACAGGTGGTGTATCTCTTTAGCCGACCAATAGGCGCTCGACAGCCTGCTATACCGGGGCTTATAGGCGATAGAACAAATAGAACGTCAAAATAGTTCCGATACATTGTAAATAAGAGTTGAGATATATGCCGCTAATAGTTACTTTGTAGTTTCATTGGCATATTTCTGGCAGGTAGTGCCAATCACAGATATATTGTCACAGAAAATAATAATAAAATGGAAAATCCTCATAAACAAAAGAGCATAGAGCATTCCCTTTAAAGATATCGGAAGGTGTTTTTGTTTAACGTTCCAATGTGTGAGACGAGATATACCTGCCCGTATGTTGCCCATGTAAACAAGATCATCATGATTGTTATTAGGGAGATAATTCTGTTATTATTCGCTCTTTCTGCCATTTTTGATGCAGTACAGTGTAAAAAGGAGGTAAGCGTAAATATTTGGCGGTGACAGTAGTTGCTGATACTTGAGAAATGTGTATACTGTGTGTAGTGGCAGATTATTTTGGAATCATTTTTGGAGTTTCGATATATCGGATTAAAATTGGAATTGTAACTCTCCATATTAAGAGTGATGATATATATTTTTTTATGGGTCAGTTGTAGATTTGTGAGGGTATAGAGAGTTAAAAGGTTCCAGCCAGGCTTATACTGATGAATATGGTAACTTTAGATCTGGTACACATGCTTGATGAATTCCCATATAGCTAACAGGTATTGAATATTTAAAAAGTAACTCTAGTGGATTATTACTGTAACTTTTTGAATATTAAGGGAATTTTTTTTTCTTTGCTTAACCCATATTTTGTACCTTTTCAGTTAACAATTTTTTATATACCGGTACTTTGATTTTGCAACTTAATTTTGTTGCAGATGACCCCTACCCTTATAGGGGTGTGAAGTCATATACAGAGTAAAATCAACAAAATTGATTGAAATACATTGCTTATAGTCTGATACGGATTAAAATCCAAATCGATCAAAATGTGTTAAAAACTTTCCCGAATCATAACTAGGCTAAACCTAACCTTAGACTCCCTCCAGTATCAATAAACAGCCCAAACTTAACCCAGCCTTGAAAAGCACCCAAACCCTGAACAGCAGCTTACCGTAGGAGGTGTAGTTTAGGCCTCTTGAGCCGCCTCGAGACCACTTGGGGTGGGAGCTATTGCAGGGTGAAGGTCGCACATCACATTTGGAGAAATTACTTGCAAGACGATAATCCAATGGACGTGGGTGCAATGAAGGAAGATTAAACCATATTTGATGCCTGTCAGCTATACTGTACAGTACTAGTGGACATGATGTGGTTGAAGGATATAGTTAAGTGGAATTGAGGTCAGGCTGTAGTTTGCAGGCATTACTACAAGCAGATCATCATCAGTAATCGTTAAAGAGACTTAGGACCTCCTCTTGAAAATTAGTGAAAACTTTTACCTACTTTTGAACTCATTCAGTGACTTTGTAAAGGTGTACAAAAGTTCATTTTTAAGAATGAAGGGGATCCATCAATAAACAAGGAAATTATGGTTGGGCTACATAACAGGTAGGTTAGGTTAGGTTAAGTTTGATTGGGTTAGTATCAAATTGGTTTGGTTAGGATAAATAAGGTTGAGTTGTTAGGAAAATTTAGGTTACGTTTGGATAAATAGGCACTGAAAAGAGTAAGTTTGTTAAAAAAATAGTGTTCTAAGATGGCATCCGTATGTCTTCGCATACCATAAGATGGCATCTGTTGGTAAACAAACACTGCTTTTTTTAAATGCTTTTCATGACTTTTAAAAGAAATAACATTGAAACTGAGAACTTACTCAGGAAGTACAGTACTTGAACAATCCTATGAAGAGCCAATATAAGGAAAAAACAGAATAAAACTTCAAAATGGTCCTATGTCTCCTTAAGTATTAACAGTCATCAAATTAGGAAGTGAAGGAGTACTGTATTTTGATGTGAATGTGATAGAAAGCATTTGGAGAAATAGACCGAGGTGGTTTGGCCATGTGAAGAGATTAAAGAGTTAGAGACTAACTAGGAGAGTGTATGTAAGTGAGGTAGTGGGAGGAGGAGAAGGAGGGGGAGACCAAGGATGAGATGGAGGGGTGGAGTAGAGAGGTCTAAGATGAGAGAAGGGTAGCAAAATGGCAGGGGGCAGGGCAACATGGAGGCAGTTTATTTGTGATCACCCCTTACGGGATTAATGCGTCTGGTTATAGGTGGATAGATCAAACTGAGGAATTTCTCTCAGCCGGTTTATTCATCTAACACTTTATTAACTTACTTTGTATGAAGTATGTTTGTGAATGAAATTAAATTCCAGTGAAATATTACCTGAGGTGATAGAGAGATTTTTTATTTGAGTGAAGATGCCATGTTTTTCCACTTGGTGGTAATCCCTAAGGAGACATAGGACCACCACTCAAAAAAAAAAAAGAACTGATTCAGGGTGTACAGAAGCATTTTTTCAGATATGAAGAAGATCCATCAATAAAGAAGAATAATATGGTTACATAAGGGATAGATTAGGTTAGGATACGTTTGGTTATGCTAGCATAAAATAGATTAGGTTTACGATAATTAAGGTTGGATATTGAAAATTTACATTGTTTGGATAAGTAAGCACTGGTAAGGGTAATTTCATTAAAAGATGGCATTCAGAGTTGTGTCTGTCTATCTTCATGCACCACAAGGCGGTGTCCATCAATCTTCGTGCACCATAAGGTAGCCTCCATCGGTTTTCGTTCAGCACAAAGTAACGTCTGTCTGTCTTTGTGCACCACAAGATGGTGTGTATCTGTCTTCATGCACCACAAAGTAGCATCCATCTTTCATTGGCACCCTTGGGGACTGTAAGCAAGCAGCACTTTATAAAAACATTGCATCACTTTCAAAAGAAATAAAAAACATCAAAACTTGAAAATGTAATCAGAAAATACTAAAAAATCCTATGAAGAGCTAGGGCAGAGAAAAAGCCAGAAGAAATTTGCAAAATAAAGTGGTTCCATGTCTCCTTAAGGATTACCCACCTGCTGTTCGTACATTAGTGTAATGTGTTATAGGTGATTGAGTTTTGATCTGTGTAGGTTAGCTTGGTATTAAATAAAGCTATCCTAACCCCCATCTGAGCATAGCATAGCCTAACCTGACCATCAGAACTTGATTGGCTAATGCAGATTGTGTTATGATACCCAACCGAGCAGAACAAAGTACGATAATGGCATTTCAAAATCATTTTAGTAAACAGAAATTCACTATTTTTGTTTAAAATTTATAAGTTCCCCCCCCAAAAAAATATAAGATTAGTACGGTGTGAGGTATATTGTTTGGCAAAAGGAAATCCCCAACTTTGGTGGCTGACTGAAAGCACAAACTGACTGTATGTTATGGGGGGTGGGGGAGGATTAAATATTGATGGAAATCATAAGAAAACCGTCTCTCCAAGAATACGACACATGTATTGCCTATTTACTTCTCTACAGATTGTAACCTGATTATCATAATTGCAGTTATAAATGTGAATAATGTAACTTATTAACCCCGTTAGGCTGTCTTTGTTTAATAAAGACATCTGCCTTTTTTTCATTTATACAGATGTTTTCTTCAGTATTGCCACTTTAATTTTTCAGATTATATTGCTACTGGTACTTAAATGTTTGCTCACCAGAAACTCTGTACCATGTTCCTTCTTTTGGTGTTTGCCTCAGAAGCACAGTACAGTTTGTGATCAGACAGTTTTGGGATGTCTTAAGTTCCCTGGTCGTTTGACCTCAGTAAGACCTATGCTGTCTTGATTGTCATCCCTCAGTTCAAAAAGAAAAATGGCCAAGAGCAAGAGTTTGGACTCTACATCTCAAGAATTAATTTCCAACAGTGGTTCCTTCCCCATAAATTTATAGCAGTCCTTCCTGTGTAGATGGTCTGATCTCCACCTTGGTTACTTGGTCTGTTGCTGCTGGTTGGTTTGAAAGAACATGTCACAGTGGTTTAGGAGGCTTAAGCTGCAACCTAACAGAAGTGGCTTAGATAATTGCAGCAAGAGAAACAAATGATCTTTAGCAGGGAGCCTGACTAGTATGGTTGCATCTTAATAGTGTAACTTCACTGATGAGTGGAATGCACAAGCTTCATCACTTCAGCAAGACAGTGTTCCTTTGTAGAAGAAATACTGCTCTATTTGAATGAAAATTGTTGAATAAAGTTGTTTGTTGGTAGTGAGAATGTATGTCAACATATTGCATAGGTGAAAGTGGATGAACTATAACCTTTTGCTCTCCCCACAGCTAAGTTTATCAGAGCGTGTACAACAGCTGTCCGATGCAGCGCTGAAGAAGCCAGTGCTGCGCTTTAATGGTGACAAGTTCCGACAGTATGTAAAAGGCACACCTCGCAACTACTCCACCATTGTCATGTTCACGGCTCTTGCACCATCAAGGCAATGTGGCATCTGCAGGTACAGATCACTATAAATGCTATTGTATAAATGTTTATGTACAGTCTAGAACAAAACATTGCTCACTATGGTATTTCATTGCATCTCCTTCCCCATAGGAACATGTCTGCCACTTTCCTCCCTGATGCATTATATCTCTCTCAACTTAGGAATATTAGCCACCAAAGAAAACTTGGAAATAGCAGTGGTAAAATATTAGGCAGATGTTCATCACTGTACTGTAGACCAGATTGTTTTAATGAATATATAGCAGTGATATGAATTCCGTGTCTTATGCATATTTTGTATCTAAGCCAGTAAAGGTTGTTTCTATAATTAGATATTCCAGTCACCAAGGAGGCTGAAATTTATATATAAGCATTTTGTTTGTATCAGTCATTTTAATTTAACATTTTAAAGTAACAAAGCTTATAAAAAAATCAGACAAATATTAGAAAAATAAATGTACTTTCCCAAGTAACAACTGTCCATTCCCCTTAATGCTGTAAAAATCAGATGTTGCTTTAATTCAGTCAGACTTTTTGCTACATCATTAATGATGTTTGTCAGGTAATGCAGTGTCAGATAAACAGGGGATTACCATAATTATTTCATCTGTTTTTGTGTTCTTGACTCCTTTTTTTCCCTGACTCCTTTTTTTCCCTTATGTTGTAGGGGCCTATGATTAGGATGATAATAATATGTCTTGTGCATTTGCAAAGACATGCACAATATGTAAGCAAGCACCTATATGCAGTAAAGAGCCTTGTGTTTAGTTTCATATTATCTAAGACATCCATTAATGTAGTTTTACTTTAAAAATCTCTCTTGGTTCATTCTACTTCAGCATAGTGGCTGTTTTGTTCATTTGCTTCATCTTTCTCATACCTGGCCATACCTTGAGATCCAGAAGGTCTCGTTCAGTGGACCTGATTGAGACTGATGCAGATGAAGGTGCCAGATACGTCCAGTTGGTATAGCCTCAGACCCGTACACCTAAGAGGTCAATATGGGACTGGTAGTTATTACCCATTTCATTATAAAGTAAATGTGCTCTTTGTCTTTGAGCTGTCATCACTGCCCCTTGTCTTATATTTCAGACACGCACATGATGAGTTCCAGCTGGTGGGTAACTCCTGGCGGTATTCACAGGGGTACTCAAACAAACTCTTCTTTGCACTGGTTGACTTTGATGAGGGACCAGACGTATTCCAGGCTGTGAGTCATATTATCAGACCTCCATGTTCAATCTCTTGGGTTATTCACTGATGACAAAGCTTGTACCTAATCCATTTTCATAGTGAGAAATAGAATTAGGATGATGATGATGATGTGAAACTTATACAGTATTGTATTTTATTGTATTTGTTACTTAAATTGTTGTTCATATAAGTCTTATCCCTTTCATTTTAACTCTTAGTACTATGATATCTGTTTTGTTGCTACCAGCAAACGATTTAATTTCACCTAGGGGGGACAAATATTGTAGTGGTGAAGTAATTAAAACTCATTAACATGGTTAGAATGATGACATCTTTTAGTTGATCCTTTCTACCTGTTGATAATATTTATTCATCTTAGGTGTAGGAGAGAGAGAGAATCATTTTAAAGAGATTAATGGACTTAGTTTGTTATCCTTTCACTGTCAGGAGTCTGCCAAAAGCTGCAGATTATGTAGTGGTAGGTAGAAGTAAATGTCTTCATATTGAGTGGGTTAATATAAGAGCTGAACTTTATTTATCTTCTTTCCCTAGAACCTTATTATTAACGACTGTTCATATGTTGACCAGAGCATTGCATGAGTCCCTCTTTAACAGATTACCCCCTATGCACTTGACTGCACCCACACTCTCTGCTCTTTTATTCTTTCTCTTGGTGAACTGCAGTGATTTTCCACAATGCGGGGGTTAGAATTATGCTCCCTCACTGCCTACTGTACAAGAGAGCCTGGCGGGGTGATGACATCTCTGAGAAGGAGGAATAAAATTACATGACTTCGTTTTAATAAAGAGCTTTATGTGGCTTTAGTAGACAAGTCTTAGAAGGATATCTTACTGCATTTCAGACAATTTTAACAATTAAATTCAAGTTAAATTACGCTGTGTTTGTATTGCAGCTGCGCCTCAACTCAGCCCCGGTGTTCATGCATTTCCCAGCCAAGGGAAAACCCAAGAAGGTAGACACCCTTGACATCCAGCGTGTTGGATTTGCTGCAGAGAACATCGCTCGTTGGGTGGCTGAACGCACAGACATTCAGGTATGATGTGAAGCTGGATAAACAGTGAGTAGCTGAGGAGAGCATGAATAACTGGAGATGCAGTGCACAAATGGTGGAGAATCTAACTGTTGTTTGAAAAGACTGAAGATCTGTCCCAGGTTGGGGATTTCATTGTTATCTATACAATCTTATGGATCTTCCACAGTGCCCACCAGTGCATCATAAAACACCTCCAGCTAATATCATCTATATGTGAACCAAAAGGACTAAATATTCTGTCACATGAGTGTAGGCACTCCCAGACATCTTTGGTTGAGGTTATATTGAAGACTTGTGTGTTGTGAGAGTAAGATGAATGTTTTGTGTTGGCAGTGGCATTACTCGTGAGGGCAGGGTTAGCAAGTGGTGTGTGTGCACATTAAATAGATTACGGGGTTCAAAGTATTTTAGAACGATGATAAGCTTGATTTACGGTGCCTGTACAGTATGTGTAGTGGAGGAAAACAGCATAAAGAGCTCTTGTCAGTTCTGAAATGTTATGCTGATTATTCAGTAGATATTTGAAAGTTTGTGTTGCCTTCATCTGAAAGTTTTAAGTATTTATGATATTTATTTATTTTTTGTGGTACAAGTGAAGTTTAATATGT
Source organism: Coenobita brevimanus (assembly GCF_032717465.1). Taxonomy (NCBI): domain Eukaryota; kingdom Metazoa; phylum Arthropoda; class Malacostraca; order Decapoda; family Coenobitidae; genus Coenobita; species Coenobita brevimanus. The sequence goes on along the minus strand of NC_136980.1, from coordinate 1,401,186 downwards.
AGGCAGATAGATAGGGTGTAGATAGGCAAGATATTCTTTATATGAGTTGATTTTCTTTTGTTGGTTTGTTAAAGATGTCTTGAAAAATAGGTAGAAAGTTTTATTTTATTTTATTTTTTTTTAATTATTTTTTTTCCAGTAAACCTTATACACTAATTCTGACCTTTTCAAAAGTTTAGGTTTTGCTTTCAAGTCCAAGGTGCATTATCAGTTACGCTTCCATTACTCCCTGTAATCCCCCCCCCCTGATTTACAGCACTAGTTTCGTGGATTATTTTGTACATTTTTTTCACCTTTGTGTATTTTAATGAAAAACATCCTGCTTGCTTGTCGTCACTCCATCATTGATCCGCGCAGTTTTGTCCTTTTCTATAATTAGTCACATCAGTATGTACAGTATGTCGCTGCATTCTTACCTTAGGCCTTCTTATACTTATTTCATTTATTAGGAGGAATAAGGGTTAGGACTGTGATATTATTTGTATTTTGCTCATATCTCTGTGGAAGGTTATGCTGATGATGAACCCATTATTTGTATTATCTTCCTCAGATCCATGTATAGGGTGATGACGATGATGATGATGTACTCCTAACATTTACTTTCTTCCTCAGATCCGTGTGTTCCGACCCCCCAACTACTCAGGTCTGGTGGCGTTGGTGGTCCTCTTGGCTCTGGTGGTTGGTCTTCTCTACCTACGCAAGAACAACCTTGATTTCCTCTACAGTAAAACCATCTGGGCACTCGGAGCTCTGGTAAGATATTCAGTTACTGGCTCCCTCTGTCTCTTCACTGCACTCTTCTGTTGCTACTTCAATGATCACTGCTCCTTTGAACTGTCTGCTTGCATCCCTCCTCCACTATGGCAGGCACATAGCACCCATCTAGCAGCAAACTCTCATCCCTTTTCTGTCCAGCTCTCTAAGAGAGTGCAAGAGTTAACTGTTACTCCAAGTACTTCATGTATGCAACAGGTCAACTCTGGAACTGTCCTCCTCAGTCTGTTTTCTGCTGCCAATGATCTAAAACACAGTGTGTCCAGGCATCTCAAAATGAATGGCTTATGAATTTGGCTTTCTGTTATTTTGTTGTTATTTTTTCTTGAAGGGAACAATCTTGTGGGCTTCTGGCCTTTAGATCCTTCTTCCTTGCATTTGAAAAAGAAAAAGTTAGTGTATATTGTGTTTCTTAAATGTCATCACTCTCATCATAAATGTTGGACTAAGAGTAGTAGTGGTATTCTTGATGTTTAAGTAAATCCCTTGCATTTTTTTCTAAATGTTTAAGGAAATTCTCTAATACTTCCTTCCAGATCAGATTGTGTCTACATGTAACTCATACATATCCTTTGTGTGTGTGTGTGTGTGTGTGTTGATATTAAAGAGGTATAAATAACATGAAAGGGAATTTTGTGATATAATATTCAAATTAATCACTGCTTTTGTATGTTATTATATGGAATCAGTGACCCATATTCTCATCAGCAAAGGAAGCTCCCTAACACCTTTACCCATTCTGTGTAATATAAATCCTTCCAGTATTGCCCTTCTCTGCATAAGTAACACACAAAAGGATATTAACCACCCATATCCAAAAATTAAATTGCTAAGGAAGGAGTGCTAGAGAGCCACCATAACCAGCAGAAATACAGGCCCATATCAGCATTGGTAAGGTATAAAACAGCATGAAAGAGAATACTGAGCTGGAATATTCAAGATAGATCAATAAGGAGAAATAGTAGAAAGCATCCATAGCTCGTGAGAATACAGCTCCAAGCATCCTAGCCACGGGGCAGTAGCCTACTTGTGCCAGCACCCTAGTTGTGATGGGTTAATAAAGAACTGAGTAACATGAATTGTTATGCATATTACCCACCCCATTTCTGAGTAGAAATTAGGATTGAAATGTCAAAGTTCAATAATAGTTCTAGCTTTGGCTTTATAATATGATCTATCCCCATCAGTGCAGTGACTGCTATTTTATTTTATTGGTCCAATCGTCAGACAAGTTAATCCATCAGTGGAGAGATCCCCTGAACCAAAGAAATTACCAGTATCATAATTTACTGCAGATAGTTTCCTTCCCATCAGTCCATGGACTCTTTTCTAACCTGATTAACTCCTTCAGCCTAGTGATGTATTTTTAAAATTTGTTTGCTATTGTTAAATTATTAGATTCGGCTCATGGAGAATGCCCTAGTAATGAAGGATTTAATGAAGGCAAGCACACATGTCTAACCTCGCCAGATTAAAAGTTTTGTTGAAGGTAAATGAATTTGTTAAGCAGTAGCAAGAATAAAACAAATAATAGCATCATTCATTATAATAATTTGCCAGTAGCCAGATTAAGGTTTTAAAACTGTAATAATTTTGAAAGGTCTGTTAAGGGTATGTCTCATTTTACTGACCATTCAATTGATCACTTCTACAGCTTTTTGTATTTTCCCTTCAGTTGTCATTTTTCTGGATCTTATCCTTTAAAGTAGTGGGAAATTTAGACTGATGATAAGTGACGAAATGAATTTTCCTTTGAAAGTGCCATAGTTTAATTCTTTACCCTAACTTTGCCCAGAGTTTTGTCCATTTCATTTGTAGCTTACTTCACATGGCACTTTTTCATGACTACCATCATATTCTAGTGTTAATCCATTGCTACAGCTCAGCATTCATGATGGAGAGATGTCAGTTTTAAATCATGATAAAGTGAAAAGACTAGCTACAGTAGTTCATCATTATTCCCAAGTAATAAGCCTGCCTCTTCTCCACAGTCATTTACTTTCGCAATGACGTCCGGTCAGATGTGGAACCATATCCGTGGTCCACCCTTCCTGCAGAAGACACAACAGGGCAACATTGCGTACATCCATGGTTCCTCACAAGGGCAGTTCATAGTGGAGACATACATTGTTGCACTCCTTAGTAAGTTGACATTTTGTGTTGTCTATGTTATTTTTTTTGTAAACCATTTACTGTGTTGGATGTGAGGTGTATTGTTGGCAGGAGTATTACAGAATAAGATTATTTTCAGAGTGACAAGGTTAAAATTTCTGTCTCCTTTCCTTGTGATATTCCTGTTGTAGGCAGCAAGAATACGCTAAAATAATACATAGTTGCAGTCAAGCAATTAACTCTTTATTCTTTTTGTATTTTATTCCAGCTAAAACCAAAAGATTTTATTGAGTTGAGAGTAAGTCATAACAGCCTGAGTATGTCTGGTACCATTAACCCATTTATGATAGTGACAACTCAGGTATTCTGTACTAGTTAATACCAGAAGATTTTCCTTAGTTGAGAGTGAATGTAGGACGCCGGGGATGTTAATGTACCACCATTAACTCTGTTCTGTTCCAGTTATCACCAGACAGTATTTTTTTTTTCTCACTTTCTTTTTTTCCCTGGATGATTTTATTTGCCTCAGGAGAACCTCTGTTAGTTAGAGGATTGAAGGCAATATCTGACCTACAACATTAAAACAAGTGTTTGGTAAGGTGAATGAAATTATTCCTAAATACCAAGAATAAAACAGAAAATTGTATTCAGATAAATGTTAATATTGTTTCCTATGAATATGATCTTTCAACTCTTCTTCAGATGCTGCAGTGGTGCTGGGTATGATCCTAATGACGGAAGCAGCTAGTAAACGTGATGATGTTCGCAAACGACGCATCTACGCCATCATCGGCCTTGGCCTTGTAGCCTTCTTCTTTTCTCTCTCACTCTCCATCTTCCGTTCCAAGGCACATGGCTATCCTTACAGGTGAGTGAGGGAAAGTTTTTTTTTTTTTTTATCTGGGAAGGGTGGTATTATACTGATACCTTTTTATGTGTCTTTGCCATTTATTTATGCTCCCCAAACTGCACTTTTAGTGAGTTAATATTTTGGTTGTGATGTTTTTAATTATTTTGGGTGTTCATAGATTTTATTGATGCTTTTTAAACTTTAGAAGCATGGTTCTTCAATTCCTGTCTTATCATTGTCATCATCTCTAATGCCTTGGTCCCTCCTGGCAACCCCCTGACAGGGAATAAGTCAGACAGCCACCTCCTGGCTGCATTGTCATAACATACCACCCTCACTCTTAGTCATGCACCCATCCATATCACTCTCTCTGCTTTGCCTTCACCGTAATGGAGACTCTCACATACAACACATTTACTCACTTCATGGATCTCACTCTCAAAACAAATGCATCAACATATTCTCAGTAAAGAAATTGTAGAGAGCATGCAGCTGAAGTGGTTAGTTTCCTGTAATCCACCAGGTTCACATCCATATATACCTGAGGCCACAACAACATTCAACTACAGTAGATAGGCAGCATTTGTTAACATATGATTGACGTTTCCTAAAGTTTGCATCTGGTATAGAGTCCCTGTATATGCTAAACACAAGATTGATTTTCTGTCATACCCTCATGGGCACATTCATATAAAATTTGTCCATAACCATACTGTATATGAAGCTCAGTAGAAAACATGCCTTTATTAGATTGGTTGGGTTGGTGTATGGTGATTCAGTGTCTGTCTTTTTTACACTGTGAAGGCTGTAAAATTTTTCTAGAGTTCTAAATTTAAAAAATTGTGGAAGTTACCTCAAGATACAAGGCCGAGATACTTGACCATTCAGTTTCAGGCCAGTTAGCCCAGAAATAAATCCGTGAAGGCTTGGCAGTGGGCATAGGTAAGAAAAAAAAACACCATTAATAAGAAACCATGAATAAAATTAAAATAGTTTGCCTTTGTGAAATATGGCATCACCAGTCACAAATGTAATGTACCACTCATTTCTTCCACACCACATACAGCATGACTCTTCCAACTGTACCCTCAGTCTCAGTCTTCCACTAAAATGAGACAAAATAGTTTGGTTGGGATAGCACACATCCTTATGTAGCCTTGTGTAGTCACAACAGTAGATGTCATTAATTAATTAGTCGAGTTATTCATTTAAATGTGTTAAGTTTTTTTAGTTAAAACTAATTTATGTATAGAAATATAAAAATGAGTTTAGATATAATTTCTACCAGATGATGTCATTTTTATTTCACTCTTGCTGCTGCCAGTCAATTTTATTCAACTTGGGAGAGCACCCTAGTAGTGAATGGGCACCTGAGTTGACTGAAATTGTGTGGAGATAGCAAAAGTACAATATAAAGTACATCAGATTGAAAAGGTTAACATTTCTGTAGACTTGAAGTTCATTATCTCTTTGTACGATATATTTTAGTGTTCCATCATTTTTGTAAGTCATAGATTACTAACTGTATCTAATGTAGTGAGTTTATATATTTTGATGTTATCATTATAAGACTTTTCATTACAGCTCAGAATAAATGTAGTGCCATCAATATATCACCTACTAATTCATTCTCTCCTTTCAGCTTCCTCTTGAAATAAACAGACCAAAGGAGGGGAGAGCTTAACTTTACTTCTTCCTTCACACTGGAATGGGTTTTTTTTTAATGTCCGGTACAGTAGTTTGTGGCTTATCTTGGGCAACACATTTCTGAAAGTTTAGTATGAAATTTTGTTTTCTTTATCTTGGAAGTATTGCAACTTATGGTTTATCTTTGAAAATTGTCAGTGTTTTGGTCAGAGATAACTTGAGGCCGTGGATGCAGGAGTCCTCATTACAAGCCATGTTTTCCCACACCCCCTGCCCCCCTCCCACTACAAGCCAGGTTTACCTACTCCCCCCCTTACTAAGTCATCTCACTACAGAAAATATGCCTACAAAAGTTCCATTGCTATGTGTAAAGTTGATATGCCAATTTTCCTTAATATACAGTACCAGTTGTGTGGAAATAGTTGTGATATTTTGGAAGCTGTGTGCAAAGTAGTATTTTTGAAGCATTGTGGAAAAAAATTATATTTTGGAAGTACTGTATGGAAGAAGTTGTGATATAAACACATCCCTGGCTTATGATGAGGACAGCCTGTATATATATATATTTTTGCAGCAGTTTTCATTCCGATGGATCTTTTTTGAGTTGACGAGTGTTGCATGTGATATCAGTGTGTATCTTAGGCTTTAGCTCAAACTCGTGGCACTGGAGACCAAAGCCGTGTCCTTTACTTTGTAAGGTGATTTGTAAAGCCCTTGTCCAGCTTTTTAAAAAATGCAGATCCTCCTATTATAAGAGTTTATCAGGTTATTTGTGTGTTTTTCTTACACCAATCACACTAAGAGCTGCATCTTCCGTGGCATTGGAGGTTTGGTAGCACCTCCTCTTTTGTGACATTTTGCATATCACATCTAAGCATTCTCTTGTTAAGTGCTGTACCTGTATATTATTATTATTTATGGTGCCAGGTGGTTTAGTGGGCAATTAAGGCACTCCAATCTGCTTGAACCTGTGCAGGTTTGTATCCAGGGGTTGGTTGGGGTTTATTGCTCACATAATGCCACTCAGAGATGAGTGAGGCTGGTCACTCTCATCTTAAAATGTCAGGACCATCTTGCCTATCCCTGGGCTCCTACACTGCTCATGGGGCAACACTGGATTAGATGATGGATTGATGGATGTATAATTATTATTATTAGTAGTAGTAGTACCCATCCATCCATCATCCAATCCTGTGTTGCCCCATGAGGAGCGTAGGAGCCCGGGGCTAGGCAATAGTTGGTCCTGACACTTAAGATGAGAGTGACCAGCCTCACTCATCCTTGAGTGGCATTATGTGAGCAATAAACCCCAACCACCCCTTTAATATAAACCTGCACCAGCTCAATCCAATTGGAGTTATTATTACTGTATTATTATTATTATATCAGCATAGTCTGCATCAGTAGTATACAAGAGAAGATTCAGAAGTAATGTGCAGAATAGCTTGTATGAAGTCCATACAAGAAAATGTTTAGGAGTAGTGTGCAGAATATATTATTAACCCATGGATTGTGCAATTACCATTTTTATTCCACCCCGTGGTGTGCAAAAAATGGAAAACAAAAATTGGTTTTTGTTTATTACAGACTTGAAGATAAACATCCAGGGCATCATCTGATGAAAAAAAAAATAATAATCTCTCTCTCTCTTTGTGTACGGTCATGCGTAAGTTTATGTAGGGGAGTAGTAAAAAAATGAATAAAGAATTGTCTTTGTTTATTATAAACTTGAAGATGAACATCCAGGGCATCATCTGGTGAAAAGAAAAAAAAAAATCTCTCTCTCTGTCTTTGCATAGCGCCGTGCATAAGATTGCTTAGGGGTGGAGTAGTTAACAGTGATGCACGGCCAGCACAACCTGAGCTGTGGCTCACAATGTGACACTACCCAGCCTGAGCTGTGGCTCGCAATCCACGGGTTAAGGAACTGGTGTTACAAAATCTTCAAAGCCACTGAAAATACTGTCACAAGATTCTGAAGTTTGGAAGTATTGATTGTGTATAATAAAGCAAAACAAATTTATAGCGAAACTGTCATTGCTTTTCATTTAAATTACTGAATCAATCCTTCATCTACTGTTCTTTTGCCGTTGAATCTGTATGTGTGTACTATAACAAAACTCCAAACTTAAACATTTTAAACAAAACTTAACCATTGAAAGTCTGATAGCTGACATTCTGAAGTTGGTGACAATTAATGTTCCTGGGGGGTGTTGTCTCGCAGTTGCAGGTGGCAGTGATGATGCCTTATGGTAGGGCAAACGCCAGTGAGTTAAGGCACTTTTATTCTTCAGTTTTGGCGTGACTCTGACAGATGCCTGGAGAGACTGTATTCTCTTGGGCATAGGGAATATACCAAGTTGGTTTGTTTTACCTGATGGAACTGGGCCAATCAGAACTTTAAAGTACCGGTATATATTAAAACGATGGCATCATAGTGAAGGGTTAGTCTATCTCCTTATCAGTTGCTGGACACATTAACGAAGGTGTGGTGGCTCAGTGGTAGCGTACTCATCTCGTGATTGGTGAGCCCTAAGTCTAGGGTTCCAGCCAACACCATGGCAGATGTTTAAAAGTGGGTGCTGGTAGTATGTCCTTTTATATGCTTGTCATGGTAGCACACTTTCATTTCTAACAGTGACATACAGTTGCAGACACACACACATACATACCCAACGCAACACTCCCCTTTTTTTAAGCATCAGTCGCCACAAACAACCGTTTCCCATTTGTACTTCAGCATGTGGAGGGAGTTAATACTAGTTATCAGTCTCCCTCCATGGAGTAGGTTCAATCATGAAGTAGACATAATATGACCTGATGCAGATACAGAACACATTATCCCGATACTTCAAACAGTCATACTTTCCTCATCTTGGGAGGATATGTAGCAACTCATCCTCAGCATTATGTTAAGCAGATTAATACAGTCATACTTTCCTCATCTTGGGAGGATATGTAGCAACTCATCCTCAGCATTATGTTAAGCAGATTAATACTGTACTCTGCTTTGATGTTCTGCAGCAAATTATTTAAATCTTACAGTGGAAAGTGGGATTAGGTTGGTATGTATTGTTGTGGTCAGCTTACACATGCCTAATATGAACAGATGGCTCTAACCACACATTCCAGCTGTGCATTGTGGGTCCTTGGGGAAACTGATGCACAAGGCTGGACATGATGGTGGTTGTCATTGCTGAATAACCCTGGTCTGTCTGGGTGAGCAGACTCAACTGCAAGCAAGCAGTAATCCCTGCAGGGCTGTCCTGTGCAAAAAACTGGTGTTCCCTTGTGGCAGACAACACCACAGTGCAGCGCTGGGAACAACATGAAAGCTTGGTTCCTGGACTGACACTGCATTTGGGTCTCCACCTAATAAACAGGGGCACCATATTAGGCTCCACATACCCTGTTATATGGTTACCATCCAAGGTAATACATAGACTGCAGGGTTACAGGAAACCATGAGGCTTGTCACTCAATGTAGAGTCATCTGAAGTGGAATGAAGGGTAATTAAAATGACAAAAATGGGAGAAACAGAAAAGGAATTACAAAGGTGAAGAAACAAGCAGGCAGCTCCATGTCAAGTGAGTGGATGATAGTTACCAACATCAACCACCTCGTGACAGGGGTTATGATCAAATCTGAAAAAAAAGTAACATAAATAACAAGTACGAAGATAAAAATCCTTTGAATCTGTAAACAAATACTGTTAAGGAAGAGGCACCAAGAGCCTCTTTAGTTGATGCGAATACAGACCACTTTTTCACAGCTCACATCATACTAGATGTACTGCCATCCAGTGTACACAGTCCTTGTTAAATGTTGCCTTTTTTTTTTTTTTTTTAAGTCCATTGTAAATTGCAGAAAGATTTCCTAGATAGTTCCATTGCTATCTGTTGTTGTTGTTGTTGTTGTTCCTTTTCCCTGTCTGTCTGGCCAAGCAGACCTGTTAACAACAGTTAGTAAGGAACCACTGTGGGGCCATCCATCAGGTGCAGTACAGTAAATACACCATGCAGGGATCTGGCACCCCATTGCGGTAGAAAGCACTTCACGAAGGTTGGATCAGAGTTCTTCCCACAATGAGGTGCAGGAAAAATTTAGCTTTGGCTTTCAGGTGGGTGCTGCAGCTGTTCCATTTAGGATGCACAGTGGCAGGATATAATAAGGACATACTATATAATTTTTACTCTTGTCCCTCAGGTTCCCTTATGGTGTGCAACACTTTCCTTTTACTGCCTTGTATACTTATTGCACTTTCAGGTGACCAGCTTCCAATGGCCTCTTCAGTTTTGATTCCTGGTAGCCTCCATAGTTTGATGACATTCTTTATTCTTGCTAACACTTGACTGTTTAATTCAACTTAGGATAGGCCTGTAGTTGAGGAGTTACTGAAGGCTGTATCTAAATCCTCCAGTTCAAAAACTCTCTCCAAAGTTGAATCAGATAGGTGGTTGCAGTGATAAAATATAAAATTCATGGTCACTGACTGATGATGCTTGAGTTGCCTGAACTGAACAACCATAGTGCATCTGTGGAAGTGAAAGACTCACATAATTTATTCCTACATCACCCAGCCTACACACTTCTATGTATGTCCCATTTCAGTAGGATCATATATTTCCTCATTTATTCAGGCAACCTTCTTACATAAAAAAAGATTCAGAAGCAGTCTTTGTTAAGCTCTGGGCCACACTGATGATTTTTGTTTCATTCAAGCCAGTCCATTTGTTTTAGTCCAGGGACAACTTACGAAAGTTTATAGATTAGGTGACTTAACATGGACTCAAGACCCAAATTACCATAACCCTCTTCATGCAGACTTACAGCTATCTACCTTTCAGTGCTGTACATCAGTGGCAGTGACAAGTAACAGTCATGTGGTTGCTTAGTGCATCTGATCACTACATATCTTACTGTACATGCTTTCCTTTGTTGCTGCATTGCTTCCACCTCACCCTTCCTAGTAACCTTATATACTTCATACACTTTCATTATACTCTCAGCTTACTCTGATTGCAGACAGTCCTCATAATGAGTCAAGAATATTTTACAAATTATCAACTTTGTCCAACTAGTAAGATAAACTGAGTGATATTGGCATACCAGCTTTGTAGGTAGAAATGGAACTTTGATAGCTATTTTTTTTCCATAGTTTAAAATGAACGTATAACAAGTTTTAAAAGGTGCCTTGTAATGAGAACTTAATGCATTCATATGGTACACGAGTCATTTGCAAGAATCATCCATTTCTCATAATTCACAGATAGTCTCTGGCAAAATCATCCATTTCTCATAACTCACTGATAGTCTCTGGCAATCCTTGTAATCTTTTTCAGTAATGTTTGTATTTCCTCATATAGTATATCATGTATCAGACAAATTATGTCATCAGTAATCATTGTACTAACAGTTCCCAGTCTCTTCTTGTCTTATTAAACATATTTTACTCTTAACTTGGCCTGAAACAGCCATCTCTCCCACTTGAATTTTTAGTTGTAACAGTAGATTAACATTAGAATGTGATTATAGTCATGAAGAAGTGCCATGGAAAGCATGCAGAGCTGTAGTATTGTCTTTTTTCCTCTGGGCTACAAGAATGACATAAAAAAAAGACAAATATCGGGGCCTAGTTTAGGTGAAAGAAATATTACTTTTGTATTACAGTAACATCCTTCAGCTGACCCCAGAATTATATTTTCTCACTAGCTGTCTGTATTTCTCTCCACATAATGCACTTTCTACAGTATTAAAAGGCAGTTCAAAAGCTAATACCAATACTGTACTTTACATCTGGGTCTGAAGACATTAAGCAGTGTTTAGCTTGATTGCCCATTCTTATACTGTAGTAATCTCACTTTAACAGTTTCTCCCTTTAATGTGAGGATGTATCATGTTTTAGCTGCAATCCTGTCCCCATTGTGTCCAGCTTTCTAATGAGTGAGATAACCATTGCCATAATCTATCATGTGCTGAACAGATCTATCGTCCTTCGTGCTTCTAACCTCAAGTCTTTCAAATGCAACATGTTGAGGTATCTCAGAATGAGCCAAAAACTGATTTTCACCCATTTGTTTTGCATTCACGGGAGGGGAGCAATCTTCAAACTTGACACTTTGGCTCCCATTTTTATGCAGAAAGTGTGCAATGAGTTTGTAGAAAAAATAAAGTAGTTTTTGAACATGATCACACACTCCTTAATTATACGTTACTGCAATGTTTACTGTTCTCATATTATATTCTTAGGCAGTATCCACCAAACCAAAACAGACACGGTTGGCACATACTGATATTTGATTTTGCAAGCAGATGTGTGCTATTATCAAAAACATATTGTACTGTGGAAGTACAGCCACTCCTCACATAAATTTAGGACGTAAGCAGCATAATGTTGTTTTGAAACAATTTTGTGACATTTCTGATTCTTGACCAACGGTTAATAGCACTAAAAAAAAACAGCAGTCATGAGCAGCAATAAGTGAAGAAAAAGAAGGCAGTTTATCAACAGCAAGAAAAACTGAACACTATTAAACAAGCCCTTACTGTATTGTTTGCTATGGTACAGGTGGTCTTCATGTGCCAGGTGTGTTCCCTAATAACATAACTTTTCCTATACATTTGGTACCATGAATTGTAGAAACTGGCAAGTTGGTTTTATAGGTATAAAAGAAACTTTAAGTGGTAATATTGTAGCCTGTTACAGAGGAACCTCATCCCATCCTTAGGTGCGGGAAAAATACTGAGATGATGAACGAGATGACGACAGTTTTTACTCTAACTCTCCATCTTGAATGTTGAGCTAATGCATTAGTTTAAAACTAGAAAATGATTGTAACCAAGAAGAAGTGCTGTGGAAAGAGCTCAGAGCTATCACACTTTTTCTGCCACTGAGCTACATGAAATAGCCAAAACAGGACAATAATACCGAGTTTTGCATCCCCCTAATGTTTTGAAATACCATCATATTTGGTATGGTACTGTAGTATTAGTGTTTTATGGATGAAATTTAGCTTGATAAGGTATTTAAATTCAGTTTATTATGAAAAACACATGATACATGGGATATGCATTACAAACCTTGACAAGTTGCCCTTACGAAATATGACTGGAGTTTGCCTTATGCACATTTGTTATTAGTAATGACAGACCGGGATCTATCTAAGCCACCCTGTATAAATTCTGTACAGTGTTGATTTGTGCATAGCATTGGATGGTCATGTGTGGCATCGGATACAGAGCTTTAACCCTTCCACTGCAATAAACTGGTATGGAAGAGGTGCCAAAAAGCCTCTTAAGCTGATAACTTTACGGTGTTGGGTCTACTGAAAGTAAATTACAGTCTTAAATTATCCATCTCACCTCAGACATTACGATATGAGGACCAAGGCTGTATGTTAAGGCTGTAAAATTAGATTAAACAAAACTGCCAGTTTGGATTTACAGTACAGAAATGTTGTGTTAGTTCATTAACTGGCTCAATAGGCTGATGTATGTGTATTACTTTACTCTTGCTGCTTCTAGATAATTTTATTCAAGTTAGGAAAGGCCTCATTTGGAAGGGCTTAATGAAGGCTGCATTTACCTCCAGTTTGAAAAGGTTGTCCTAAGGCAAATAAAAAACTCAGAATGCTGCAAGAGTAAAATAAGAAATTATGTAACAGTGATGAAGGGTTAAAATTCCAGATGAAACAAAGATCAACAGCATCGGTAAATGTATCAAGTACTGAACTATGCTGTGCTGACCCGAGTCTTATACTGTACCATCTTTCAGAGCTGCAAGGTCAGTTTTCTCTGCATCACCTTTCTGACATCCAATCACATTTTCAAGGTACTTTCAATTAAATACTACCATACTCAAACTTGTACTGGGAGAATGCTTTAGTAAATCCTGGCATTCTCAATATAGCCTTGCAAAAAAAATAAATACTGTAAATCTTTAATTTTGTGTGAACAATGTAGCTTCACTATTAAGAAAAACTTCCTTTTCAATTAAATAACTTGAATATGCACTGGCCACAGCCTGAGTACCAATAAGTACTGTATTCCTACAATTATTTTATAAAATTTAACGCAGTTAGCCCAGGGATATCTTTTTCATTTCAATCTTACCAACAAACAATTTTATACATATTAGGTTAGGCTTGATGAACTGGAGGAGTTAAGTATAAATTTAACAAAACCCTTTAGTTCAAGAGGCCTTTCCTAAATCGAATATGAATGTCTGCCACCAGCAAGAATAAACTGATAAAAAGATACCACACAGCTTCAGGGGGATGAATAATAAAGTAGCCCATACAATATGTGATGAACACTACTGGACTTACTAATGAACTCAGATGCTGTGGTGAAAAAAAATATATATATCAGAATGTTGTTATAGACACTATCAAGCTGCAGATTTATTTTCATGCCCTGACACTGCTGGTGTGCATCTGTGTACGACACACTTTAACTCCTTCGACATTAGCCTTTTATTTTTTCTCCCCCTACAGCTCCTGCTTGATGATTTTATTAAACGGGAATGATCTCTCACTCCGAATGGGTTAATGAAATCTTTCACATTCTTCAATTTTTAAAAAACTCCTAAGCTGAAAAAACTGCCTGGTGGTAACAAGGAGAGAAAAAAAGAAAGTCCTCTGATTGAAGAGGTTAAGATGCACGTGCAAAATTTCTCTGGATTTGGATGGTCAATGATCAGTGCAGTATCATAATGAAAATACAAATAAATCTGACAACACAGCAATTATGGAAAAAAAAAAAAAAAAAAAATACAAAACCTAATTTAACCAAGCCTGTGACCCTGGCCTTGAAAAACTCCCCCTCTGCCACCTCCACCCCCACCATCATTGCGCCTGGGATTCGTAGGCGCCTGACCAAAGCCCATTACACCCACACGCTGGTTGGGGAAATAGTCGTACCTGGGAAAGCAAGAGGCATCATTACTGTTGTAATCATCATCATCATTACCACCACCACCATCATCATTATCAATACCATCACCACAATTACTTTCATAATCACCACCACCACCACCATCACAGACACCATCATCAAACTAAGAAAACACAGGAACCCCTGCACCATCATGATATACTATTTGTAGTTTTCTTGCTCTCCAGACTATTTTATTTAAGCTCGGCATGATATCCAAATAAAACTGTCTGATAGCATTAAAATTAAATTGCTACAAAATAGACCATGTGGTTGAAGGAGTTGACTGACTTCCAGGGTTGTGTGAATATCGTAAGGGTACCGGCCAAACCCACACCATCTCTTTAATGTGTAGGGGCCCAAGGCTAGGCTACAAGAGAAACCATTAATAGGAAAATGAAAGCCTGAAAACAGAATTATCAACAAAGTGCCCAATGAAATTAGCCAGACATATACTCGCTCCTCGTTCACAACTTGGAAATTCTCGGAACCATTTGAAATGCAAAACCTGCCCACTTTGTTTATTCATCTTTATCATATTTCACCAGTTCCTTAAGAAAAAAAATAAAAAATACTCACAAGAACTGGGGTGTGCTGAGCAAGGAGGGTCCCCCAAAGTCCTGAGGATACTTGTAAGTGAGGAAGAAGAACACATGGCCAACAATGATTCCCACCAACTCCATTATGCCTCTGTTGAACCACACAAAAAACATATCAGATAGAAAAAAAGGGGGGGGGACATCAAATCTCAAATTACTGTACTCCATCCGAGGAGCAGGGACCTGAGGCTAGGCTACTTTAGTCCAGTAGCTGCATCTATGAACATACCGTATAACCAGCAAATTCCCCAAAGGGGCATTATTGTACATGATAGAAAAGCCTCTGGTCACCTCGTGTGGTTTAAACCTGCATACTTAGCCAAGCTGTCTCTCCAATTAAGGCGTTCTAACCATTAAATCACTAGGCTCCAGTGATGTACTGGAAAACAGGCTGGCTACACACATAACAACTGCACCTGCAAACTTTGTGTTTATTGAGGCTGTTACTGTGGTCCATGGCCTCTTTGAAAGTGAATCTGTTGAACTGAAAGATGAAGATGTCTTTTTCCTGCATTAATACAATACCGGTATGCTGTCCACTGCAGGTTACAGGGAAACTGTTTATTAGAGTTTCACTGCTACCTGTAAAGCTGATTCCCTCAATTTACAGTACCAGTTTTGTGGAAATATTTATATCAAATACATCACTAACTTGTATTGAGGAATGTTTTGTATATCCTACATGACACCATACATCCTCGTTCATTTGCCTTACCCTCCAGCAATGATGAGGTTGAAGCAGAGCAGGACCCATGGCAGGTACATGGCCTTGAACTGTGTACCAAACCAGAAGCTGACTATCACATCCTGGTTGAGCTGACACCACACGTATAGCACCGCCATCACCATTGGGTCCATTAACACCATGAAGTCCCCTAGCAGTGCCACAATTACACAGCACACCCAGCAGAACAGCAACATGAACAAATACTCTGCCGGCCGACCCACAAAATGATCTGAGGAAGTGAGAAGACTGCGATGTCTATTACAATGTCACTACCACCCACCACAGCAGAAGCATGAACAAATATTACAGTCCTCTGGTCAGTCAAGGAAGTAATTTCGGGAACTGGAAATGCATTATTCTCTGTGGTGTCTACATTCCTACATTAGCATCCAAGGCTCCCTAACATTTCCATAATCACACAACATCCCCAGCTGAGCAGCAGGATGAACAAATACTCCATTTGTCGACTAACAAAACAATATGAGGAACTGAAAGAGCAGTACTGTGATATCCAGACTACTCTCCCCAGCAGTGCCACAATATCACAATAGGAGCAAAAAGTATGCATCCATGCTATGCTGACTCACCAAAAAAGTGGTCTGATGGACATGAATAGCATTAGGCTACAGTGATGTCTGGCAAAAATGCATGACATTAATATGCAGCACACGTACATTATGCAGCTCCTGCATTATGCCCAATCAGCAGGTATGATCACTGTCACTGTCTATACAATCTTACATGAAGACAAATTAATTTGCATTTGGTTTATTCTAACCAATGTACTGCAAATTTTAGTAATACGAATGCTTGGAGGAGCTTTTGTTTCAGCCAACCAGGATGAATTCTTGGACTAGAAAGTCTGGCACCAGTGATACTTAAACATTTATCAAATGAGCCACATTGTAATGGGTTCTAAGCCCCATGAATATACTATATACTTCTTTAGGTGTTTTACAGTACAAACTTACAAGCAGTGCCTATCCAAGAAAAGAATATAATACCTGTACCTGTACATTATTACCTTTTCTTTATACAGGGGACATAATCCCAAGGTCACTAACAAATAACAAATAAGTATTTTTCAGTTTTCATTCTGAACATACATACATACCTACATCACCTAATCCTGTTTTGCCCCATGGGGAGCGTAAAAGCCCGGGGCTAGGCAAGTTGGTCCCGATATGCAAGATGAGACTGACCAGCCTCACTCA
Source organism: Coenobita brevimanus (assembly GCF_032717465.1). Lineage (NCBI taxonomy): Eukaryota > Metazoa > Arthropoda > Malacostraca > Decapoda > Coenobitidae > Coenobita > Coenobita brevimanus. The sequence continues at coordinate 1,384,328 of NC_136980.1, read as the reverse complement.
TCTCTGAGTTGAATTACGTGAGCAATAAACCCAAACCATCCCTTGGATATAAACCTACACAGGCTCAATCCGGCTGGAGCACCTTAATTACCCACTAAACCACCAGGTGCCACAGTTTGGTTATATGGTTACCACCCAGTGTAGTAAATGGTCATTTTGAATTATGATAAAAAAGCAAACACTGTACATCAACACAACACAAGCATTACCAGTATTATATTACAAAATGCAAAGACCATATATCAACACAAGAGGGCTCACTAAGTGTAATAAAATCATCTGGAGACAACAAGAATAAAATATAAAAGCTGTCATCATACTTGCGATGTTAATGTAAACTGTTCCTATTGCACAGTTTGAGGCTCAACAAAGCTGAATAACCTAACTGTAACATAAGACATCACTGTACATAAAGGATTAAAACGGGTAGTATATAAATAGCTCATAAACCTACCCCTTTCAAGTCTGAGTGAATAACTGTACAGGAAATAGAGATTGATGAGGAAATGGAAGCCTGTCTGTGGTGTGATTGGGTAGTAAAACAGCGCGGTTACTGGACGCCAAATCTGGGAACAGAAAAAAACCGTTAAGACATGGTAGGGTTGTTTAACTTCAATCAGAAGACATAATTTATTGGTTTACTCTTGCTGCCTCTAAGCAATGTTATCCACCTTAGGAAAGACCAACTGGGATGGCACAGACACAGTACAGTCCTATTAAACCCCTAAACTGCTTCCGTACATATATTTCCAAAGATGAACAAAATTGTCCAGAGGCAGAAAAATACAATGCAAAAATACATCACTGGCTGATGGGGATAATGGAAGGTGATTACAAGCCATTTGTTAATTTCTAGCAGAATTTCATTACATTTTGACATGGCTTCCAGGCAGTGAGATGGTACTGACTACAGCTGTCCTGGATGCTGAAATCATACAGCCTACAGAGAAACAATTGAGTACAGTACAGCATACACATAACATTTTATAATCAAATATACAAACACTTTCACAACAATTACTATCTCCTTAACTAAGATGACCTTTCATTTACTACAGCTACTGCCACGAGTACAGGTAGGATATCATGGCAATTGTGCAAAATGGAATTTATTAAAAGAACCAATACAGCTGACCCTCACTTTAACAAACCTCGATACTCTGGATATTGGATTTAACGGACACTACAAAGGCCACCAAACTTTTGTAAACTGTAACGAACAATGCCCATTGAATGGGGTGCAATACATATGCTTCCTACCCTTTTTACTCCAATCTGGCCTGAAATTGCCCTCTCCCCATCATGATTGCAGAGTTGTAATAAGAGACTATAGTAATACTGTACAGTGCTAGTCATGAAGAAGTGTTACGACATGGATCTGAAATAAGCTGCAAAAGGATAAAATTATGGACTACACTAGTGTAATATGGGTAGTGTTTGCATTTTCAGTACTAGAATATGCTACTGTACTCACTTATTTTCAAGCTTGTGCTTGAAATCCCAACTCAGGGGAAGACCATCTGATAATATGAACTACGGTATCAGAATTACTGGATCAGGCTTCCCTCCAGTTAGTCCATTATACCAAGAGTTTACTGTATATACCATATATGTATATCCATCCATCCATCATCCAATCCTACACTGCCCCATGAGGTGCCTGGGGCTAGGCAGTTGGTCCCAACATTTAAGATGAGAGTGACCAGCCTCACTCATCCTTGATATATATACCACATAGCATAGCATGAGCACTGTAATACCTCCAGCCAGCAACTGTACTGGACTACATCACAAGAGGAAAACCTATGCATGTTAATCTGTGGTACTGATTTCATATGAAAAGATTATTATTATTATTATAATTTTTATCTTTCTTTAAGGAACTACAGCTGCTACTAACAAATGTCCTTGGGTGATTTTTGATGAATACACAGTAATAATGCAAATGAAGGGTCTGATTCAGAGCTGTGTTATGATACTACCGTATACTCATGATTTTAAGGGATTACTGGTGTTGCTGTTGAAGGCTCAAAGTTCATTTGGATGTGAAATTTGTGGACTGCAGGCATATGGTAAATCCTTTCTTCTCTAGTCCAATATCCTTATTCTGGGGGACAGGGATGAAGTTGAGGGACATTTGTGTAACTGGGAAGTGGAGCCACCCACTTTGAGTTCAGTACAGCACACTGATGCTACAATGGAAAGGCAATCCTCTCCATCACCCTAGGACTGTATGGAGGGGTTTGTTTCATTTTACTTCATTTATAAAGACTCCAATATGAACTCCAAGCACTGGATTTGGTCACCTAATGCCAGATCTCCATGCTGCTGTCAGGCAGCCTCTCTATTCAGTCCCTTAGCTCCGAGGTCACAGTGTATGACTCAGCCCTCAGGACCCTCACTGCGGTAGGCTACTGGGCAGAAGCGGCAGCCCAAGGACCACAATGCCCCGTGGCCTGTACCCTCTGGCACAGATCTGAGCCCCAGCCCTATTCCAACCCAAGGAGACATAACCAACCCTCACAGCAACCAACCTGAAAGCTGTATATGAATGATGCATAGTCCAGGACGAGCCAGAAGTGGTTGATGATACGAAACCTGCCGATGATAGAGAGTGCCACCGTTCCCCCAAACCACGTGCGGGTCATGGGGGGCAAGCTGCGGAACCATAAGCCCAGGTCACCCATCTTGCACGCTGTTGTCTTGTTACTGCGGAGAGGGTTAATGTTAGAAATGCTGAAGATCACGTTCTGAGCATAAGCAAAATTTTATGGTACCCTGGTTTTGTTTGAATCTCCGTACAGTAATTCCTAGTTATAAATAAAATTTTTTCTATTACTCATCAAGTCTAATGCACTGCTCTCTCCTTGCAATTCCTGAACAGGGGATGGCTGTTACAGAAATGCTTCCAGGCTATCGTATCCTCATTCACCTCTCCCAGACATTCATCTTCCTCAGCCTTTTCTGTCACCAATATACTGCTCCTCTACGTTCTTCCATACAACGTAAGATCTGCCTCTACCAACACTACCCTTGATCTCACTCTTACGCACTCCATACATGTGCAATCTTCAGCACTATCAATGGGCACTCTTTAGCATTCAGTCAATGTGCATTCTTTGTACTGTCTGTGCTCATAACATTTCAATGAATTCCTTTGCATTTAACAGTACTATACATGTATAATTCCATATCTCTAGGCTTTCTTTCATTAAATCTATTATAAACAAAAATAATTTTCAAGTGTTCCCTCTAAAACTGGTATGCCACCTGTATTAAAGACTGACAATTAAAAAAAAAAAAAAATTAGAAGCTTGCATACATCACTTTTTTTTTTTTTTCTTTCAGACACTGTATTCCTTTAGCTTTTTAGGTCAATACTGTATTGTACTTAATAATGTTTTATGTAAATGTAAACAAGTTTAAAACCAATAGGGTTTTGTAAATTTTCAAATACCGGCACTATTTGAGCTCACAGCCACTGCAGACGTCAATAGAACTTTGTCAAGATTAAATTTTCTCCACAGTTTCTCAAAATGCAGAGCTGTTTCAATAATTGTTATGACCTACTGTTGACTGCAAGGCTACTGACAGCTGCAATGGAATGTATTTTTAGTGGGCACTTTGTCATTCACTATCTCTTCTTTTAATTCCTTCACTCCCAGAATATATTTTTTATTTTATTCGTGCTACCTCCCAATAACTCTGTACAACTTAGAAAGGTGCTTTCATACTGAAGAGGTTGAAGAAGGCTAAACCTAACCCACCCAGATCAGAAAGTCTCTCCAAAATTAAATAAAATACCGTACCGTACAATTATTCTTGCAACCACCAGATAATTCTGTACCACTCATGGAATATCGTTCATACTGAATGGGTTAATGAAAGCTACATGAAACACTGGAAAGTATTGTCTTTTGGTCTGAAATCCAGCTGTGTTACTCAAGTTGTGATATTTCAGAACATTAAGTGATAATTTTCTCATTTCAGCCCATGCTTGACTGGCAATGAATTTATGAATTTTCCTGTTTCTTAAAGTGATTCTCTCTATTTGTTACTTAATTTCTGTGGAAAAAACAGTTCTTGAGACATGTCCCCTTATCCCAAAATGGGTGAATTACAAGCCATCATAGGCATTAACATAGACCCTAACCCCACTAACACTCCTTAACTGTTCAGTCCCAATCAAAACAAATTCCAACTTTACCTTAGTTACTGGCCATGCATTCCTGATAAAAAAAAAGGGGGGGGGGACAGGAACAGGAAAGCACCTGTTACTTTCACAAAGGCCGTGGCAAAACAGAGTTCCCTGGTAGCAACTTGGACGGCTAGAGTATTATCACGTGACTCTAGGCCTCCACGAAAACTGTCTAAATTAAAAAAAAATATCTTTATACGTTTCTGTTTTTGTAGATCAACACAAGTACCACAGAAGAAAAGGTCTTAACAGACGGGAGACCAACCTTCTGAATACCTATAAAATGACCAAACAGTGGGCTGAATCAAGAATGCTGTAATACCCATTAATTATGAGACCTTCCAGCACCAAATGACGTTCAGTAAATTTTTCGTACAAGCCACAATTGGGAATTTCATTAAAATGTTTTACTGCAAAATACTAGATTCTAACTGGTGGTTGTGGAGTCTGCAAACTATTATCCAGTACTGATTTCATTTTATGGAGCCTGCCCTTTTCCTGGAGATGACACCATGCTTTTTTATCTGTACCTTGACTTAACTTTCGTCCTCTGACCTAATTCCCAAATATTTCCTACCGGTAAATTATTAAACACCATCATTCACTCATTCACTCACTGCACCAGGCATTCCAAGGCGTTTCATTACTCGACAGATCCGCTAACTACCATTTGGTTTCTCTAGACAATCCCAAACTCCATTTCCAGTCACAGCAAGCAATCAGTGTCACAGTATATACAACCACTCACCCAGTGTGTGTGCTGGACTATCATGTTATCTTGACGTGTACTTCTCTCTCAATGGAGGCGCAGTGTTTGCTTCTTATTTCATTTTTTTTTCATTATTTATTTTACACTCATTATTTTTTGCATATAAATTCCTGCATTTTATTATCAATCTATGGGTGAAATTGAAATGATAGTGAAAGATGCTTGGTCATGATAACGTGGTGTTGTAGTTGCAGATGTGCTTTGTTTTGGGCGCCATTTTTAAAAAAAGCGAACGTGCACAAGCCAACTGAATCAACATTTTGACTCACTACGATGACGTCAGTTGTATTTCATCTTGCTGCCTCTAGACGGTTTTGTTCATCTTTAGGAAGGATCTAACTCCGTCAATAAGGTGATTGCATTTATCTGTAGAAAAATATCCTGACGTGAAAAGACTAAGGCCGTGAAAGATAGGATGCAGTAAAAATTGAGAAGTGCAATGATGTAAATTTCATTGACTTTATTGTGAGTTGCTATTATCTACATCAGACGAGGTTCATGCTGGCGTGAATCTCTGCAGTGCTTCAGGGTGTATTTTTAGCAGTCATCGACGGCCACTACAGCAGCAGCCTGGTATGCAACGGGGGCAGCAGCATGGTAGGCAAAGGGGGCAGCAGCTTGGTAGGCAACGGGGGCAGCAGCTTGGTAGGCAACGGGGGCAGCAGCTGCGTGGTAGGCGACAGGAGCAGGGGCATGGACAGAGACGGAGTGAACTGGAGTGGGGACGGGGACGGGTTGGGGTACAGCTACGGGCTGTGGGACAGGGACAGGTTGGGCATAGGGAGTTGCCACCTTGATTTCCTTAACTTCAGGCTCGCCATACTTGTAGATGGTGCCGGCGTGGAAGGGAGTCTCCACATAGTTAGGGGAATGACGTTCGACAGCCACTTCCTGCTTCTGAATGGTGACCTCTGGTGCCTTGTGGGTGATCTTAGAGAGGAGGGTGGAAGGTGGGGCGATGGCAGGGGCAGAGAGGGCAGGCTTGTGGATGGCAGTGGTGGCTCCGGCGACATAGCTCTGAGTGCCATAGTGGACCTGCTGGTGGACTGGCACCTCCACGTGGGTAGTAGTTACTGGCACCTTGACCTCGGCGGGGGGAAGTGCCACAGAGGTTGCGGCAGCATAAGTCAGAGGGGCAGGAGCAGCGTAAGCCACATGGGCAGGAGCAACATGGGAGACATGAGCCACGGGAGCTACCGGGGCAGCGTAGGGCACAACACTATGCACGTGGACACCCTCAATCTCACAGTCGTCTGGCACTGGGTGAGCCGCAGCCGCAGCAAACACGCACAGCACAACCTGCAAAGGGACCAAGTTAACGAGTTTGGTCTGAGATGCACTGAATCCCCGGCGATTAACTCTCCTTGTAATTAAGACAACCACGCTGAGCACAACCTGAAGAGACCAAGCTGATAACAGGTCTGGGCTGACATGGTTTGAGCAGACAGCATAGGTTCCAAGAAGCTGACTGATGAAGCTAAAGAAAGCCAGAAGAAAATATATCCACACATTGATGTTTTTAATGTCAATATATAGCTGTGAAAAAAGAGCTTAAAGAAAACCAGTATCAAAGAAATTTATTAAAGACAAGTTTGAATTGTCTGGTTACTCTTCCTATTATTTTAGCCTGACAGTAGACTTTTTTTTTTCCAGCGACGTAAAGGAAAAAAAAAAAAAGAAGCAGAACAAAATTTCGAAGACTTGTATTAATAGTTAGTGGACGTGTGGCCATTTCACTGACACGTTATTGATAGATCTGTTTCTGTGGCTTCACCCTTTTGTTTTGGAATCCTGCCCTCCTGTTTGTTAATGAGACAGGGGATCACCTTGAGATAATAATAATAATCAGTATCATGCTTTATTATACTTACAGAGGTTAGAATGAGTGTTTCCAATGAAAGCTTTAAATATATAGATAGATAGATAGATATACATAGTTTTGTGTGTGTGTGTGTGTGTGTGTGTGTGTGTGTGTGTGTGTGTGTGTGTGTGTGTGTGTGTGTGTGTGTATTATGTGTGAGGAGTGTGATTTGTAGGAAGGGTCGTTTTTGTGAGTGCTGGCTAATGAATTCAGTTATTCCAAAACAACGTACTGATCAACGTCATTACCGTGTGTCCATTAACTTTTATTTATTATTTTTTTTTCCTCAGTGTGCCGTAGACAGCCGCACGATATGGTAATGAGAAAGAACACCATCCTTGACGACCTGCGTTAAACAAGTAAGCTTTGAACTTCTATTCATTTTTTATTTATTTTAGAATTTTGGCATATGCTGGGGTAAATTTGTAACTTCCACTGGTTCCCTTACTTAGGGAGCATGTATCTAAGCCCTTCACGCCGAGGACTCCTAGGGTGAAGTAAAGTAACGCGCCCTTACCACAACAGACTATAAAAAGGCATATCTCGCTGACTAGGGTAACTGACGTCTTAAAAATCAATTTGTAGCAAGATTGACCCTAACCTTTTGTAACCACCAGACGTGCTCATGATCAATCGGATTACATAATAGAACACATTGTAGGTACTGCTGTATTCCTGTATTTCCCACCTAGGCGATTTGCGAAGGGGTAAATGTATGGCATGAATTTATTGATATACTTCCTAAGAGATGGTTTTTCTTCTGGCTGTTTCTGGACGATTTTCTTCAGGCTATTTCAGGACTATTTTTTCTTTTTTCTTTTTTCTGGGGGGAGAGTCCTATATAAAGTTATACATATCTTGATTTTAAAAGATGGTTAGGACACTGTTTTATATGTTTATTTATTTTTTACTTATTTCGGGGGAGTTTCGTATTTAATCTGATAGCCAACGTAACTAAGATGAATGAGATATAGATTACAGAGACCGTAACTTAACATCCTCACTAAAAATCCACTCCTAAGCTGAAATATATATATCGTCTGACGGTAGAAAGAATTGAAAGAAAAATCCCACTGAAGCAATTTTTTTAACACTTTATAGCAGTGTTCTCATGATTATTCTAAAGATTAAGTAAATAGTTTGAAGGTTTGTACAAAGTCTTGGTGATATTCTGAAGGTTTTTACGAAGTCAGTGAAATTTCGAAGGTTTTTACAAGGTTTTAGTGATATTCTGAAGGTTTTTACAAGGTTTTAGCATCAGAAAAGGCAACAGTGGCAGAGGACTCACCAGGTACTTCATGACGTAAGGAGTGTAATAGCCTCACTGATTCTCCCCCTGCCCAGACCCGCCTTATATACTCTGATGGGGATGGGGGAGGGAGGGAAGGAAGGAGGAGGAGAGGAAGGCAGGGGAAGAAGGGAGGGAAGGAGGGGTGAGGATAGGAAGGGTTATGGAGGGATGGGAGGGAAAGAGAGGGGAGGATAGGAAGGGTTATGAAGGGATGGAGGGAGGGGTAAGGAGAGGAAGGGTTGTGGAAGGATGGAGGGAGGGAAGGAGGTGTGAAGAGAGGAAGGCATGGGATGAACGGAGGGAAGGAGGGGTGAGGAAAGGAAGGGTTATGGAGGGATGGAGAAAGGGATAAGGAGAGGAAGGGTTGTGGAAGGATGGAGGGAGGGAAGGAGGTGTGAAGAGAGGAAGGCATGGGATGAAAGGAGCGAAAGAGGGGTGAGGCGAGGAAGGGTTATGGATGGATGGAGGAAAGAGTGAGGAGAGGAATGTATGGAAGGAGAGGAAGGGTTGTGGAAGGATGGAGGGAAGGAAAGGGTAAATGGAAGGGGTGGTGGTACTGGTACTGGGTGGGATGGGAAGGAGGAAAGGGAGGATAAGAAGACATAGGAGAGAAAGGGAAATATATGTAATAAAAGGAGGTTAGCGATTAAGAGAGGGAGGGAGAGAAAGAGTCAGTGAGAGGGAAGAGGGGAGAGTTAAAGGAAGGACGGAAGAAGAAAGAGAGAGAGAGGAGAATTAGACTACTGTTTGGAAAAGGAATATTTATGGACTGAGACAGAAATGACAAAGAGCAGTAATGACGATAGATTTATCAACATGACACAGTAACAGTCGCACAGGACAAACTTACAGTGTGACGTGGATGTACAGTGAGCCAGCGTAGTAGTAGTAGTAATAGTAATAGTATTGGTGGTGGTGGGGAAGGAGGGAGTTGAGGGACGTTTATATAATCGGGCAGCTCCACCGCCACGTTATATCAGTGCCACCACGTGAAGGCCTCCCTCTCCACGTAGTATGGCAACGAGTATACACGAGGAAAACGTAACTCAGTATGACGAAACCAACTACATTCTTGCCACAGCACATCTTCGTGACTAGCATCGCATTCCAGCGTTCAAGATGGAGAGATGGAGATATTTAGGCCAAGTTATATTAAAAAGAGTATAGTTGTGATGTTGGTAGTTGCAGTGTTGGTAGTGAGAATAGTTACAGTTACAACATTCGTAGTAAGTGGTAGTTGTAATGTTGGTAGTTATAATGTTGGTAGTTATAATGTTGGTAGTTATAATGTTGGTAGTTGTAATGTTGGTAGTTATAATGTTGGTAGTTGTAATGTTGGTAGCTATAATGTTGGTAGTTGTAATGTTGGTAGCTATAATGTTGGTAGTTGTAATGTTGGTAGCTATAATGTTGGTAGCTATAATGTTGGTAGCTATAATGTTGGTAGCTATAATGTTGGTAGTTAAATAGTAGTAGTTAGAATAGTGGTAGTTGTAATGTTGGTAGTTGTAATGTTGGTAGCTATAATGTTGGTAGTTGTAATGTTGGTAGCTATAATGTTGGTAGCTATAATGTTGGTAGTTGTAATGTTGGTAGCTATAATGTTGGTAGTTGTAATGTTGGTAGCTATAATGTTGGTAGTTGTAATGTTGGTAGCTATAATGTTGGTAGTTGTAATGTTGGTAGTTGTAATGTTGGTAGCTATAATGTTGGTAGTTGTAATGTTGGTAGTTGTAATGTTGGTGAATCAAGGCCATTTTCAACTCCCACTAGGGAAGAGAAGATGAGACCAGGCAAAAAATATTGATGAGGAAAAAACTGGACTTACAGACCAGGCAGACCACACCCAGAGAGAGAGAGAGAGAGAGAGAATGAATAAACTGATATATAAACAGAGAGAAAGGGCGAGAACAGACAGATAGATATATAGATAGATTGACAGAGAGAAAGACAGAGAGAGAAACAGAGAGACAAAGACAAAGACAGAGACAGACAGATAGACAGACAGAGAAAGAGACAGACATTCAGACAGACAGAGACAGAGAGAGATTCACCTTGATCTTGTTGCTAAGCTCACCTAAAACTATAGATATGAAAGTATAAATAGGAGACAAAATATTATAGCATTATATTCAATTATATACATTTCTATCTCCCTGTCTGCCCGCCTCTCTCTCTCTCTCTCTCTCTCTCTCTTTCTCTCTCTCTGTCTATCTGTCCATTGATTTATATACCTATCTCGCCGTCCTTCCATCAATCAGCCTATCTCTCTCTATCTTTAAGCCTCTCTGTCTATCTTTCTATCTATTTCTCTGTTTGTCCATTAATTTTTATATCTATCTCGCTTTGCATCTATCAGTCAGTCTGTATGTCTGTGTATCGACCTATCTATCTATCTACGAACCTGCCTGCCCATCTATCTATCTCTGTCTATCTGTCTATCCCTATTATCCTTCCGCCTCATTCTCGATATCCCTCTCCTTCTCATTCCTTTATTTTCTTTACTTCTTTCTTCTCTGCTGCATAGATAACGTATTTTTGGAGCGAGCGAGAGAGAGAGAGAGAGAGAGAGGGAAGTAGAGAGGCAGGTAGCGAGGGAGAAGGTGACAGGTCTGTGACTCTTAACCACACCCTTCTCTCTCTCTCTCTCTCTCTCTCTCTCTCTCTCTCTCTCTCTTTATTCCTCCTCCTCCAGCATTATTGTTCCATCTTTATTTCCCATTTATACAGATTTCTTCCTCCCTTTTCCTCCCCCTCCCCACCCTCTCATCTCCCTCCCCTATCCCCTCCCTTCTCCCTATCCAAGGTCGGGATGGTACCTGAGGGGAGGGTGGGGAGGGAAGGGAAGGAAGGGGATGGAAGGGGAGGGAAGGGAAGGGTATGGAAGGGAGGGAAGAGAAGGGAAGGGAGGGGGAGGGAAGGACGAGTGAGCCATCCTGCTGTCTTTTCCGTGGATGGGATGGATGGAGGGTGGAGGGTGGTATGGTGGTGGGTGGTGGGGCAAGAGAGGAGTATACCCTGTGAACATAGACATTGGAGGTAACGTCTCTCTCTCTCTCTCTCTCTCTCTCTCAATAAATATTTCCCCCAGCTCTTCCCCCACGTTCATTCTTCCTCAATCAGTCTTGGAGGATATTTATAAACAATCCTTCACCGCACTCAAATCCTTCACCGCACTCAAATCCTTCACTGCACTCAAATCACCAATCCTACTACAATCATTTTTACTGGATATAATTTTTCAGCCTAAAGTCCACCGCTTGCCGACACTCACCGCCCATCCTGACCACTCCCTCGCTCACCACTCTTATTTCTGTGCGCTGACCGTGTATTGTTGAGAGAGAGAGAGAGAGAGAGAGAGAGAGAGAGAGAGAGAGACAAAGTGAGAGTGTGAGAGAGTGTGACATATTAAGCAGCGGTGAGAGGGAGAGTTGGGGTGAGGAGGGAGAAAGAGAGGGAGGGAGGGGGGGGGCATAGCAAGCAGGGGAAGGAACAGTACCCTCCCCCACCACCCCTTCCCTCACCCCCATCTCCACCTTCACCTGTAATTAGCAAGAGGAGGAGCAGAGTGGCCCGTTACCTACCTGTCTTCTCACCTGTCCTGCCTCAAGGTTACCTCCACGCCACACCCATCTTCCACCCCATCCTACCCATCTCCTTCCCCACCCCACCCATCTTCCACCCCACCCCACCCACCCCCCTCCTTAAATTTTTCCCAAACCATCCCTTTGAGTCACAACCTTGCTCTCTTCTACCTGCATGCCACACCCATCTTCCACCCCACCCCACCCATCTTCCTCCCAGCCCCACCCATCCCCCCTCCTTAGATTCTTCCCAAACTATCCCTCTGAGTCTGAGTCACTACCCTGCTCTCTTCTACCCCACCCCACCTAACCCCACCCACCCTACCCAAACCCACCCCCTTACCAACCCACCCAGCCTCATCCTTAGATTCTTACCGACCCACTCGTTGAAGTCACTCCGCCTTTGTTCCGTCCTACCCCACCCATCACTCCCCACCCACCCTTACCCATCCTCACCCAACCTATCCATCCCACCCAGTCCTGCCCTCAGATTCTTTCCAACCCATCCTTTTAACCCACCCTGCCTTTGTACCATCCCATCCCACTCATCCCTGCATTTATCCCATCCCACCCAACACATCCCAGTCCCTGTCCCATTCCACTCAATGCCTTTCTTTGATTCTAACACCTTGCTCTTAAAATTATTCCAACCCCACTCTTGCTTTATCCCACCCAACCACACTCTTCCCTCACTCCACTTACACCCCACCACACTCTTCCCCCTCTCCACTTACACCCCACCACACTCTTCCCTCACTCCACTTACACCCCACCACAGTCCTCCCCCACTCCACTTACACCTCACCACACTCTTCCCCCACTCCACTTACACCCCACCACACATTTGCCCCACCCCACTTACACCTCACCGCACTCTTCCCTCACTCCACTTACACCCCACCAAACTCTTCCCCCGCTCTACTCACACCACAGCACCACTCCACATCACCCCACCACACGCCTATCCTACTTCTCTCTCACATTCATCCATCCCAACCCTTTATAGTTGCGGTTGAAATGTCGTTCCACATTTCAGTCGAACGCTCATGAAACTCTTACGTATTATTCAGAAAAGTGTGTTTGGATTCTGAAGGCCTTATTACTGTGTTTCGGTGTTTATCGGTCAGTGTTTCGGTGTTTATCGTGATGATGTGCAGCAGGATTTGTGTATGTAGCTTCCCCCACCAGCCCCCACCATACCCCTCTCCCCCTCACTCTACCCTTAGATCCCCCCACCCCCCAATTCGTCTCCCAAAAATCTACTGTTAAAACTGAGGACGCAAAGGAGTAAGCAGGCCCCCTTAATAATAAAAAAATAATAAAAAAAAGAGGATAGGAAATAGTTAGGCTTTATTCCTCCTTACGTGACAAAATTTGAAACTAGGTAGAGACGTGGAACATTTTTATTTTTCTATCAAGTGTTTTGGTAATATGTAAAGAAATAATAGAGGTTTTTGCCTCTCCCTTCCCAACCCCCTTCCTTTGATTTGCCTCATCCATGAAGAGTTAGGGACGAAAGTTGGTCTAATATTTCACTTCTGCTGCTCCTCCCTTCCTCTGCTGACTAATATTCCTAAGCTTAGATATGCTTGGTATGTTTTCCTGTTCTAATATTTCACTTCTGCTTCTCACTTTCCTCTTCTGACTAATATTCCAAAGCTGAGAGAGGCTTGGTATGTTTGTCTGCCCTAATATTACACTTCTTCTGCTTCTCACTTTCCTCCTCCGGTTAATACTCCTGAGCTGAAAGAGGCTTGATATATTTTCCCTAGCCATAGATGGTTCTCTTTGATATACTGCATCAGGAAGGAAAGTGAAGGTAGACGCAGTGGAAGAATAAGTCAACTTTTGTTTCTCACTCTGCCATTCCATCCCACCACACCCTTGCACCACCACAGAGACCTTGTTGCATACCCACCGTCCTCTGCAACAACCACTCTACACCCCCGTTGCACAATCTCAACCACTATTAACTATACCCTTCCCTTTAACTACAGTTCTTGCATCTTAACTTGGCCTAGATTTTCGTCCATTTGCAGCTTATTTCACGTACTTCAGTGGCAGACTAAAACCACAGCCATACATTCGTTCCATAGCACTTCTTCGTGACTAGCATCATATTCTACTGTTAATCTATTGTTACAGACGGAGAGATGACAAATTTAGGCCAAGTTGAAGTAGACGGAATATTTCTTTAAAAATGCTATCTCACCATCTTGAATATCGAGCTATAACAAGATATTAATACTCGAATATAGTGCTAGTCACGAAGAAGTGCAGTGGAAGGGATATAGGCTTCAAAAGGAGAGAGAGAGAGAGAGAGAGAGAGAGAGAGAGAGTGGAAGGATGGGTGGGACAGGACGCCTCACTACCGGGTCTACCCCTTCCTCCCTTCCCTCCTCACCCACCCTCACCCCCAGGCACCCAGCGACCTTGCACCAGCGCCGCCACGCCCTCAACGCAACACCACGCCCAGAGAGAGAGAGAGAGAGAGAGGGAATAATTGTCTGGACCGAACAGGATGTGAATGTGTGGGTGGGATGCTGTGTGGGAGAGAGAGAGAGAATCCAAAGCTGCGTGTCTCCAGCATGGCACTTACTATTTCTGTCCTCTCTACTAAAATAAACACAAAAACAAAACAATAAGAACCCCAATAGAACCAGGAACAAAACAAATAAAGGAAGGAAGAAAACAACGACAAGGAAATGATGCTTCCCCGTCAAGATCCTGTTTTAGTTCCTGGTTGTTTAAAGAAAATGGTATTACGCTGGTCTAGATCCACTACAGGCTTTTTTTTTTCTTTTAATGACTGTGGTAATTGGGGTGCTTACCATCCGCACACTCGATGTAGCGCTACCCACACGTGACTCCGCACCAGTTGTTCTTTAACCCCTGCGTCCACCACTTTTGCTTGTGTGTGTGTGTGTGTGTGTGTGTGTGTGTGTGTGTGTGTGTGTGTGTGTGTGTGTGTGTGTGTGTGTGTGTGTGTGTGTGTGTGTGTGTGTTTCGGGCTGTCATAATATTAAAATTTAAGGTAAGCGTGTTGAGAGTTATATGAGGGAGGGGGCGTGAGTTGGGGGAGGGCAATCAAATGGTGGGAGACAAAGCAACTTGGAGGCGTTTTGTCTGCGGCCACATTTGCGGGATTAGAGCATGGGGCTATAGATAGAAATAGATAGGTAGTGTTATATTACCGATAAATTACTCTGCCATCACCTGTACTTACCTGGATATATTACCGCTGAAATTAATCCGTGTGACGTCATGCGTGGCCGAGATATCCAAAATGTGAGCTGCCGAAAGAGGTCAGGAGACACTGCTGTACACTGACTGACAAGCTAAATGGTCCCTGCACTCCACGAAATCATTTCCTTCGCTGGGTGGTAACAGTGGCACTAACTAAAGGACGCCTGGTGATACAGTGGTGAGACATGGGGTTGGTGTCTCACATAATGCTACTCAGGGAAGACTGACTGTACTTCTTTCACCTTAATTTAGCCCGGATTTTCTTCCCTTTGTAGCTTTTTTCACGCAGGTCGGAGGCAGAAGAGAATGTGGCTTTTTGCATTTTTCCATAGCACTTCTTCGTGACTTAAAAAAAAAAAAAAAAAGATGCGGCTTTACGTTTTTCATTGGCACTTCCTTGTGACTAGCATCGTATTCTAATGTTAGCCTCTTGGCATAATTGAGCATGACAGAAAAACAATGCTGTGGCTTTACATTTTTCCATAGCACTTCTTTGTGACTAGCATCGTATTCTAGTCTTATTGGCCTTGGTGTTAATCTCTCGTTACAGCTGAGCATTCACTGTGGAGAGATGGCAATTTTAGGCCAAGTTAAAGTGAAAAGAGTATAGCCACCTTCACCTTAGCCGTCTGGACACTATACGCTAGCCACGGGTTCCTGTCTCCCCACCCCACCCTCCCGATTGGATGAGGAATAGCTGGATGGTTTCTGAAATTTATTTGGATAGTTTCTGAAATTTGTCATAATATGTCATACCGAGTTCCCAATCTCTTGCCTGGGGCCCTCCTCACAGCTCCTCAGGGCAAGAGGTATCCTGCTCGGTATGGCCCTGAAACCTGGCCATGGAGAATGCCGACCACACCCTTTCATTACCTCTTCCTTCCTTCCTGTTCTCATTTAACTTTAATTATCTCTCTATGTTCTCTAAATTCTAATACCTATAAGTCCTCTCGGGCCATAATATTAGCAGGGAAAGTGTTTGTAGAGACTGAAAGTTCTTGAGTGACTAACTGGGAGTCGTGCGGAGGAAGACACACCCAAATGTAAACATGCGAGACGCTGGACCAATCAAGGCCAAGGCAACCCACTCACTCACACCGGTGCGCGGGAGGAACTAGTCCCGCTTTGGCGTCAAGTGTAGGTTTATGTCCACTTTTCTTGCGCCTGAAGACGAAGCGGAGGTGAAATCCGTGTTGTTTTTGTACAGGGATAAGTGAAACTGGATTTAGGCGTTTGTTTGTGACTTGAAGTTAGACTAAGACGTCTCTTGAGCGAGTTACTGTAAATGGAAATGCGAATTTTGTATGCTCAGCTGAATGTTCTTTGCTGTCTGCTGGTTTTTGTATATTATTTTCCATGTGGTAGAAACTAAAATTGATTTTTAAAGGTCAAAATGTTCCTACCCTTTTCCTCCGGCCCTTCCTAGTCCTTTCCTCAGGCCCTTCTTAGCCCTTTACTTAGCCCTTTTAGTCCTTTCCACAACCCCTTCTTAGTTCCTTCCCAGCCCTTTCCTCAGCTCATTTCCTCAGTCACTTTCCAGCCCTTTCCTCATCCCATTCCCAGCCCTTTCCTCAGTCCCTTCCCAGCCCTTTCCTTAGCCCCTTCCCAGCCCTTTCCTTAGCCCCTTCCCGCCCTTTCCTCAACCCTTTCATAGCCCTTTCTTCAGCCCCTTCCCAGCCCCTTTCGGCCCAAGGTCAGTCCACAAGTTCAAGACCAACCGGGCTCATCCTCCCGCAGAAAAAAAAATAAAAATAAAAAAAATAGTTGTCCATGTTGAATCTCTCTCTCTCTCTCTCTCTCTCTCTGTCAATCTATCTATCTATCTATCTATATCTATCTATCTCTGTTTGTGCCTTTTCTCTGTTTATGTATCTGATTATTCATCTATCTCTCTCTCTCTCTCTCTCTCTCTCTCTCTCTCTCTCTCTCTCCATGGGTGTGGCGTGTTCAGTGAGGGAGAGCGTGAGGGAGCGTGGGAGTGGGCGTGGGAGCTTGGGAGTGGTTGAAACTGTATAAGGAGCTGGAGCTGGTGGTGTGGGGAGCTTTTAGTTGTTATGGATAAAACTGTGGTTGAAAATTGTAATAGCGTTGGATAGATAGATAGATAGATAGTTGGATAGACATTGAGATAGATAGATAGATAGATAGTTGGATAGACATTGAGACAGATAGATAGATAGTTGGATAGACATTGAGACAGACATAGATAGATAGAGTGTTGGACAGACATTGAGACAGACATAGATAGATAGATAGTTGGATAGGCATTGAGACAGACAGATAGATAGTTGGATAGGCATTGAGACAGACTGATAGATAGATAGATAGTTGGATAGGCATTGAGACAGACAGACAGACAGATAGATAGATAGTTGGATAGGCATTGAGACAGAGAGATAGATAGATAGATAAATAGATAGATAGTTGGATAGGCATTGAGACAGACAGACAGATAGATAGATAGAAAGATAGTTGGATAGGCATTGAGACAGACAGACAGATAGATAGATAGAAAGATAGTTGGATAGGCATTGAGATAGACAGACGGATAGATAGATAGATAGCTGGAGAGACACTGAGACAGATAGATATATAGATAGATAAGAAGCTGGGGTATGTGGAGTTCTGTTTCGATAGATACATGGACGAAAAAGTGTTGAGTGAAAATAGATAAATAGATCGATAGACGGATGGATAGATAGATAGATAGATTGATTGATAGATAGATATGGAACTGAGAATGGACATTGGGGATATCATTTCTTTACGATAGTTATAAACATTATTTTTTTATGCTTTTATCTATATACAAAGACGGTCATATCTATATCATTATAAAAGCATTACTTGTCCCGAATGTGAATATAGACACACACACACACACACACACACACACACACACACACACACACACACTCTCTCTCTCTCTCTCTCTCTCTCTCTCTCTCTCACACACACATACACACACACGCAAGGGTCAGTCGCTGTTGTTTGATCATGCTGTATATGGGTTTGTGGTGGGCCGCGTGTTTACCCTTTTCCCTCTCCTCCTCCCTCTTCCCGCCCCCAAGCTGCCCTCTGGTACGGCCGCACTTAGAGTAGGGGATACAATTCTGGTCTTAATATTATGAAAGAGATGCTGAGCAACTGGGAGGGGTGAAGATTGGCAAAAATAGATTTAGACTGAGTTAGAATCGTGTCAAGAATACCCTGCCTCAGCGACAACTATTGACATTGCGGTTTCTGGTGGTGTGACAGAGTGGACTGCAGGATATTGGCCACTTCAACCAGGCGCACTCAGTTTTTTTTTTTTTTTTTCCTTTTTTAATCGAAAGAAGTGTTTGTGTTGTGAAGGTGAGGCGCATGTTGAGAGTGTGTTATGGTGAGAGAGGCTGCATTTGTCAGTTGTATTTTTATTTATTCATTTTATTTATTTTTTATTGACGCAGGGAAGGGTAATGGCCACAGTGTAGTCTGGCTTGCCGCACTTTCAAACAGGGTCAAAACAAACACGGCCACGTCTGGTCCACAATTTATTCTTGCTCAAACAAACATGTGTCTCTCCTAAAGCCTATATTACAGTCATCGTGATAGAAAAACAACACACGGAACAGCATGTCAGTTCACAGGCCGCCCAAAGCTCCACCGTCTCCATGGCAACCCGACTTCTAGAAAATTCAAAAACCGCGCCATTGGGGAAATCACCTTTTCTAACCCAACGACGATAGAAAAAAATATTGTATGCCAAAATTCGGGATAGTATTGGAACCCAGACTCCAAGATCAGACCCCAGGCTCGTTTGAATATATAACTGTGTTCTTGTGGGTAAGAATGTGCTCCGAGATTGCGAGAGCCGATGGAGGGTGATGTCGGAGTGTGGATTTCCTGTTTTTTTTTTTTATTTTAAGGGGGGGACTGTTGCTTACAAACCTGAGGCAGCTTGTTTAAAATTGGTATAGTTTTCTCTCTGACAAATCACCGGGTTGTAAATGGCTGTCTACAAAAGATATATATACACACTCATGTTTAATAGTTTTCTCTCTTTGATTACGCTTCAGGTTAACGAACTGTCAATATGATGTTCTAGTATTATTATTTGGCACGATTTTTCTTTCTTCTATACAAAAAATGGCATATAAGCGTCATACAAGGTCACAAAATCTATAATACATTTGAAGTTTGGCACGACCGTTTCAACTCTTCGGCTGGCATCATAGAAGTTCAAATTTTCCCGCCAAAAATCTGAAATCTCAACTCTAATGTGGCTTTTTTTCTTCTTTGTGGATTCCATACTTGACTAGATTCTTTTTATACATGTTAGAAGTATTTGAGAGCCTTGATGAAGTTGGTGATTCAGATTTTTGGAGGGAAAATACAGAAAAATGTGACTGTACCCGAAGTTTAAGGATTCAAATTTCTGTTGAGTCGAGAAAAAATATAGATATTGTAATACTGTGGCATTATAAACATTTGGCACAATTTTGAAAGCGTTCGTCACCGCTCCTCTAACTACAGTAAATCTTCTTTCATTGCTGTATACAAAATTTGGCACATTCCTAACCGTTATGAAAGGAAAATGGGGGTTATCACATGGAACGTTTACCAAAAGGGATATTCTCAGTCCTTACAAATAAAATCCTTGTTTAAATACAGGTAGACGGAACAGAATCTCTTCGTATAATATAAATAATGTGGACTGAACGAAGGCTTGTTTTTATTTTGTTTCTTAGTTTATCTGCTCGTTTCGACCTGATTTAAATATTCGCCACTAACTGATTTAAAGCACTTTTTTTTTTTTCAGTTATAAAGCAGCCACTGTGTCTGCCTACTTACTTAAACCATTTATAATTAACCTGATAATATATTTAGTCGTAATTTAATATACATGTTTATTCATCTATTTAATTGGTTATTCACCTTTATAATTCTTTATGAGAGCAATTCAGTTTACGATGGTGGGTTATGTGATAAAGAGCATATCCATATCTTACCGTTAGTCAAAAAATAGTTGATAAATATATGATTCACGAGGGTAGGCTCATCATGGAGAGTGATTTATGAGGATGGATAATAATGACATGAGTAATTTCTTATGAGAGTAATAAATTGCAGTATAATGTATCTTTTGGACGAATTACGCACCAAGAGCTTTCGTGGGGGAGGGGGGTCAAGGCAGATAAATATATATGTGGGACTTTTTATGCACCTCAAGTCCATATATATTTTAAATTAGGTGAAATAATCTGCTATATATTGAAAGCCTAATGGTTGAACAAGGAACTGGTTTAGATTAGAGACTTTGTGATAGACGGAGATGAGACGACTTCCGCCTGTCTTGCGTGTGTGGTTATTACCTTGAATTTACTGTGATTTTGGAAGGAATGGTGTTTTACGTACCGCCCTTCGCCTGTTAGCACGTAGTCGCAACGCTCATACCCCCGACTCTAGGCTTTCTCCTTAATATGACTTTTGAGTTTGTCCCTCTGTGGCTGGCTCTCATGATTTATAAGGCTGGTTTAAAGCATACAGATATTCCAGTATAATTTAGAATCCAGAAGTATACAGATCACATCTAATCATAATTTAAGTGATTTCGGTGGACGACGGAATCACCACAGTGGCGGAAATTGTGCCATCTCCGTATACTGCAAGGTCCCTAATACAGATTTTATTTTTGGAGGGAATAATTAGTAGTGCAATGAGTTAATGTCTCGAATATTCCTTAAAATTTACTGTAGACTCAATATAGATTCAATTTTGTGTTTCTGAAAGTTGTTCCATTTTCGACCATTCTTCTTAATTGGTTGAAAATATGGCTAGTGTGGAATATGGGATTTGGACTGACCTGATATTAAATTTAAACTCTTCAATGTAAACTGTTATTCATCACTGTGAGTTTGAAATTGTTCAGTGCGCTATTGAACTTATCTGTACAATATGTCTGCTTTGTATGAAGCAGAAGTTTTTGTTCAGCGTGAAATTGTAACTGTTTGTGCATTGTGTGTGTGAAATCCTGCAGTGTGAGATGGAAAAAATCAGTTCCGTGAAAGACAGGAATCGTACAGTGTGAGTGAAAAACAAAACCCCCTCTTCTCTAAAATAAATTCAGAGTTTTATATAATTCATAATAAGTAATGTCAGCTCAACCTTCATTTGTTTATATTAAAATAAATTCCAGGTTTCATAGCTTTAAGGACAACTAGGCCTATTGTTAACCCGCACATTCTATTGCATATAAAATGTTGACAGAGGAGAAGTATAACATTACAGTATAAACCCAGTCATCTGTTACATATAAGTAGGAAATACAGTCTAGGCTTCTCATCGTTCAGTGCAAGTAATGTTAACCCGAATACTCTTGTTTTACCACACAGGACAGAAACACGAACTGCAGATGTATATAAAAATGATGGATGTTGAATTGTTATAAATGACACTGCCACCTCAATAAATCTCTCCCCGCTGCACTTTCCAGTCAGTTATTTCTTCTAAAAATCTTGTCGACTACGATAACAAAGCCACATTTAAGAAGATTCAGACACCGAGAAATATAGTAGACATGAACACTAGTTGTAAAAGACGTAGAGTGAGCTATCTAGTGCCTTGGTTTGACATTTTACTTTTTTTACATGTTGCCAATTTAGTCATCATTTTTTACTCGACACAGATGATGTAAAGATTGAACTAGCTATGGAAAAGACTGAAACTGTTATCTTCAAAAGCAAATGTATGCCCACGGGTTTCAAGACTGTAAAAGTGACTAAGATCGTGCAGTCGACAACATAAGTATCGTCACCCGCTGCGCTTCACGTACCGGAACACTGAACGGAGCTGTTTTGAAATCCATTGTTGCTGACATATTTTGCTGGATCTTCAAGTACTTGCTAGTATATCACCCGTTCAGAGAAAATGTGGTACCATTCTGAAGTCTTAGTTACTTAGAATTGCCATAGGTACCGAAAGGTGTAGAGAAATATCACTCGGGTTCAGTTTATTGGAGCTTCTGTTTAACGATACTAGTTTTGTTGACTGCATATTGAAGTGTTCTAACTATTTTTCGTATCTAACCTTCGCCAATACGTGAAAAAACACGATGATGTAACTAAGTAAGTGCAAAAGAGACAAAGTTTACCACATCACAGAGTTCTGGGATTACCTTACGACTTTTTTTTTTTTTTAAACTCTGTCACCTCAAACTTTGTAACTTTGAATCACGCATCAAAAATTATGTGCCAGATCCGAGCCTATTTCTTATTACCGTTATTATTTATTATTATCGAGTAGTATTATCCGTGGCATACATTCAGGATACTGTGGTTAATTTAGTTCATTTCTTTTGGGATGGTAGATTTCACAAGTCGAATTTGAGCTGACAAGAGCTGTCGTTTGGATAATCTTGAACCCCGTATCGTCACACAGTCCAGTCATTTTGTGCGCTGTCACCTCAAAGGGCAGGGTATGTACACGGCCGTCTGTGTGGCAAGTACTAAAAAATAATTATATAGACAAATAAATAGGTTGGGGGAGCTTGTATGTACAGTCGGCCAAGAAAAATCTAAAGAAACATTTGGTATCGCGACATTCCCTGAGCAGCTATTGACAATCAGGTGAACTTACTTAAAATAACGCTTGGAACATGGGGTCCTTTTCTCTCGCTATTTAGATTGCTTTTTTCTGTTTGTTATTTTTTCCAGTTTTTCATGCTTCAAGCTTTAACAAAATGTCGCAATATTTCTGTGGCTGGTTGTACATCACTTTGGCAGTTACTGAACGTCCGGCGGTGAGAGAATTCGGATGGGGTGTACAGGAAAAAGGATCAAGTGTATCGACTGCATTTAAACTTTTGAATTTAAATATATATATATAAAGGCATCTGGGTAGGTATTATTATGTTTTGAAATGAACTGATACTTGTTTGCGTGAGGGATCGTTTGTATTTGGTTATTTTTATACCGATATTTAAAACTAGCAGCCATACACCTAACCTACCACAAAATAACCCCATTTCAGAACTCTTCAGACGTTTCTCCACGTATTCTCCACCGATGAGCGAACATTATATGAGGAAAGCGATATGTAGAGAGACCCCTAGTATAGTGATTGTATTTTAGAATGGCAAAGAACTATAGCGATGATTTAAAATAATTTCGCTGATCTTGGCGGGAAAAGGTGTGACGTCGAGAGTATTATTTTAACCCGAAGTCTCCCTCTGCCGAAAGGTCCATTGCCTCTAAATATTTATACAGTATTATATATGCATAGTAACAACGGTAATGCCTGCTGTCTTCTCTCTTTCTCTCTCTCTGTTTAAAAAATATGAGAGTATTATTTTTTGGCAAGTTTCACAAGTAGAAAAGGGCTCGCCACAAGAAAATGGAATTACACGTAGAAGAGACCAAAAAAGGAAAAGAAGAAGATCGTATTTTGATGTGCTGGGGGGGGTTGCGTTCTTGCCACCACCTCCAGACGATTTGACTCAGCTGTTTAGTGAAGGAATTAACCCTTTCACTGCTACGACGTATTCTAGTATATTCTCTCTACCCCCAGACGAGTTTATACAGCTTGGAAATGATGGTCTGGCCGGGAAGGGGTTAGTGACGGTTGTGTCCACGTAACCAATCGCCCGGGGAGAGGAAGACCGAGGATGTGAAATAAATCATGGCACTTTGAGATCAACCCCTTCACCCCGAGTACGTGTTTTGGCTTAGGCGATTTTATTCAGCTTAGGGGAGATGGGGAGGGTTTGTTAGTGAAGGGGATTTACCGCGTTTTCTATAACAGCACGAGAATCCCTAATCCATCTTAGTTCTGTTAAACGATCGCGTGTGTAGTCAGCTTGGAGGGCCGATTTTACTAGTAACCAAGGAGACTCATCCCCATAAAGCACGTAGAATTTCATATAAGCACGGCGTAGTATTTAAGAATCGTTTGGAGAGCAAGATTTTTTCTTTATTAATAGGGGAGCTGGAGGGGTTAGTGAAGGCTGTACTTAACCCCTTCAGTTTGAAAATTCTCCCTCAGCTGACTAAAATCGTCTGGAATAATAATAATAATAATAGTAACAATAGCAATGATAATAATAATAATAATAATAAAAATAATAATAATAATAATAATAATAATAATAGTAATAATTATAATAAAATACACACATACATACATACGTCTAATAATAATAATGATTATAATAATAATAATAATAATAATGATAATAATAATAATAATAATAACAAACATACATACATACATCTAGTAATAATAATAATAGTAATGATAATAACAAATACATACATACGTACATCATCCAATAATCATCATCATCATCATCATCATCATCTGGAGATAGGAAGAATAAACTAGAAAGAAAAGTGCGTCACGGGACTGAAGGGGTTTTCTGCATAACTGTATATATACACCAAAAAATACCCATTGCCTGCAGCACTGATATACACACGTGAGTTTACCTTAGCACCGTACACCCGGCGACTTAGGCGGTCCCTGGCATATCTCGTTGGTGGATACTTTAGAGAGAGAGAGAGAGAGAGAGAGAGAGAGAGAGAGAGAGAGAGAGATGAAATAGAGAAAATATAGTGAAAAATACGTTAAGAGAGAGAGAGAGAGAGAGAGAGAGATGCCAGGGAGCCTTCTAAGACAGCGAGAATACAGTACTACGGTGCGACAGGAACTAAATCAATCACTTATACTGGGTTTCAAAGAGCCGCAAAGGAATAAATGTTACTGTAAATATTTTAAGTTAGTCTCCCCCTTCATTTCATTGGTTTTCTTTGGATGCGCCCGTTTTCTTTGCCCGATATTTTTGTTTATTTGATTATGTACCATTGTTTTTTTCTGTTGATTCTGTTCATTGGTTTCTCTGTTGATTCTGGATTCTGTTTTTTCTGTTAATGTTGTACACCGTTTTCTTTCTGTTTGGACTACAGTATATGTTTTTTTTTTTCTTTTTTTCTCTTGCTGGTTCTGTACGCCGTTTTCTTTCCGTTGTCACTGATTTTCTCTGTTGATTGTTTTCTGTTGATTCTGTACACCGTTTTCTTTCCGTTGTTTCCATTTATTTATTCTGTTGATTCCGTACGCCGTTTTTTTTGTTTTTTTTTCTGTTGATTTTAGTCATTTTCGGCTGATTCTTTACAATATATTTTCTTTATGATTCTATACTGCTTTATTTCTCTTAATTATATGCACTTTTTTTTTTCTATACTTTCCCCTTCACTTATAATTTACTGAATACACATCTTGTTTATTTTTATTTATTTTTTATTCATTATATTCTTCCTTCTAGTTTTTTTTTTTTCATTATAAAAATACACTGCTTTCTAAACTGCTGTCTATATTTTTCTGCTTTTTTTTCACATTGTTAATTCTATAAACTGTTTTTTCCTGTTTTTACACACTGTTTATCCAATTTCTTATATAATTTGCTTTCTCTCTTTACTATCTATCTATCTATCTGTCTATCTATCTATTGCCAGACGTCTTCATCTCGTATAGGGTGGCCACAAACAAACTGCCTCCATGTCACCCTTTCCCCCGTCATTACGCGGCCCTCCCCTCAGCTCACACCCCCCCTCTCTCATGTACCTCTCCACTCCATCCCTCCATCTCATCCTCGGCCTCCCCCTCCCTCCTCACACTACAACTATATACTGCCTCTATACACTGCTGTCTCACCATACACTGCTATACCTTTCACTGTACACTGCTATGCCATTCACTATACACTGCTATGCCTCACTATACACTGCTATGCCTCACTATACACAGCTATGCCTCACTATACACCCCTGTTTCTCACTATACACTGCTATTTCTCACTATACACTGCTATGTCTTTCACTCTACATTCCTATTTCTCACTATACACTGCTGTCTCACTATACACTGCTCTCTCTCTACAAACTGCCTTCTTTTACAAACTGTTTTCATATTCAGTATTTTTTCATCTACACACAGCCTCTCTGGAATACTCTACACACTGCTCTCCTACTCTACGCACTGTTTTTTTGTACACACTGCTCAAATTTCCTCTACACACTGCCCTTCCTGGCTCTGTTCGCTGCTGTTTAAATACTCTTAATCCGCACCTTTCTTTTTCTTCTACACACTGCCCTTTTCCATACTGCCCTTCTACACACTGCCCTTCTACATACTGCCCTTCTACACACTGCCCTTCTACACACTGCCCTTCTACACACACCCCTTCTACACACTGCCCTTCTACACACTGCCCTTCTACATACTGCCCTTCTACACACTGCCCTTCTACACACTGCCCTTCTACACACTGCCCTTCTACATACTGCCCTTCTACATACTGCCCTTCTACACACCTCCCTTCTACACACTGCCCTTCTACACACTCCTCTTCTACACACTCTTCTACACACTGCCCCTCAAAACCTATTCTAATGCCCTTCCTACATCTCAGCACTGCCTAATTATACACACTCATATTCTACACACTGCTGCCTTATAAACTGCATCACTGCTCCTCTACACACTACCAGCTTTCTTCACACTGCTTAATATTTTGTTACACACTTTTTCTTCCTTGTACACACTGCCTTTCATCCTGTTTTTCTGATTTCTTGTACACACTGTTTTCTATGCACATTTTCTTTACACACTGCTCTTCTCGCTGTTTTATTTATTTATTTATTTATTTTATTTTTTGGTTGCACTTTATATTTTGTCTGCGTTTTTAGACACGGCGTTTCCTCTTCACTGATTTTTTCATTTTTTTCCTCTCTATGCTTTTCTGTGCACTTCTCTGTCTACACACACACACACACACACACACACACCACACACACACACACACACACACACACACACACAGTATTTTTCCGCCTTGTATAAACTGCTGTTTTTCTGCATCGTTACCCCTTCAGTACGATGACGCTTTGTTATTATTATTATTATTATTATTATTATTATTATTATTATTGGAAGTAGTTCTAGTAGTAGTAGTACTGTAGTATAGAAGTAGTAGTATTTGTAGTAGTAGTAGTAGTAATAATAGTAGTGGGATTTAACATCATTATTTTTATCATTATTATTATTATTATTTTCCAAACAATTTTATCTATTTTATTGATTTCCAGATTTTTTTATATTGTCTCTTCCCGTAGTCTGTTTGTTTCCATCTGCCAAGCACCATAATTCCCCTTTTAGGCTGAGGGTCAGGGGTAGTCAGGCTGGAGGTGAACTTTGACTAGTAACCAAGGAGACTCATGCCTACCTCGATATAGCAAAGGGTGGGCGTGGGCAGCTCGCTCATGATTTTTTTTTTAGTTCTCGTTCTGAAGGGGTTTACGGTGTGGCCAGAGCAGAACCGTCCATACTGAATCCTCTGTGGCAATAAACGTGATAGGTGTACAGGCGGATAGATACATAGCTGAGTGGATGGGTAGATAGATAGATGTACAAATAGATAAATATTTAGCTGAGCGGATGGGTAGACTGATAAGTAGATAGATAAACAGATAGATAGAAGCAGCCCAGTAAATAGGTAGACTTGTAAATAAGTAGACTGGTAGATAAATAGATAAATGAATAGATAAATAAATAGGTAGACTGGTAGATAAATAGATAAATGAATAGATAAATAAGTACACTGGTAGATAAATAGATAAATTAATAGATAAATAAGTAGACTGGTAGATAAATAGATAATGAATAGATAGATAAATAAGTAGACTGGTAGATAAATAGATAAATGAATAGATAAATAAGTAGACTGGTAGATAAATAGATAAATGAATAGATAAATAAGTAGACTGGTAGATAAATAGATAAATGAATAGATAAATAAGTAGACTGGTAGATAAATAGATAAATGAATAGATAAATAAGTAGACTGGTAGATAAATAGATAAATGAATAGATAAATAAGTAGACTGGTAGATAAATAGATAAATGAATAGATAGATAAATAAGTAGACTGGTAGATAAATAGATAAATGAATAGATAAATAAGTAGACTGGTAGATAAATAGATAAATGAATAGATAAATAAGTAGACTGGTAGATAAATAGATAAATGAATAGATAGATAAATAAGTAGACTGGTAGATAAATAGATAAATGAATAGATAGATAAATAAGTAGACTGGTAGATAAATAGATAAATAAGTCAAATAAGTAGATTAGTAAATAGATATATAAACAGGTGGATAAGTAGATAGACAAATAGATAATGGCTAAATTAATCGAAATTATGTGTGTAAATCAGGTGTATATGTGTGTGTGTGTGTGCAACAAGAGTACAGTCACCAATGTACACACGTGCCTTCAGTACGTTACCTATGAATGTACAATTGTGTGTGTGTGTGTAATTCACCGGGTCGGTCAGGATCACTTGATGGTCGTGATCGTCAGCTTTTTACCCTCCCGGAAGGGAGCTGAGAGCTCATATAGTCCGATCTAAGGACAAGGCTGTGACCTTCACACACACACACACCCGTCCCCTTGCTCAAGGGGGACAGTAACCACCCACTTCATCAGTGAAACTTTTCGCAACCTGAGCGAGGCGCGAACTCCCGTCCACCAGTTGGCAAGCGAGAACGTTACCACTCCACCAGCGAGCGGTGTGTGTGTGTGTGTGTGTGTGTGTGTGTGTAAGCCCCAAATCTTATGAGTGTGTGTGTGTGTGTGTGTGTGTGTGTGTGTGCAACAAGAGTACAACCACCAATGTACACACGTGCCCTCTGTACGTTAGCTATGAATGTACAATTGTAGCACATAGTTTTTGCCACACATTAAATAAAATTAATAAAGAAATAATGAAATAAATAATGAATAATAAAATAAACAATAAAATGAACAAATGAATACGACGACACTACATACTATATACTTCCCATAAAACTTCCTCGTGACTAGCATTATAGAGAACACTTCCTCGTGACTAGCATTATAGAGAACACTTCCTCGTGACTAGCATTATAGAGAACACTTCCTCGTGACTAGCATTATAAAGAACACTTCCTCGTGACTAGCATTATAGAGAACACTTCCTCGTGACTAGCATTATAGAGAACACTTCCTCGTGACTAGCATTATAGAGAACACTTCCTCGTGACTAGCATTATAGAGAACACTTCCTCGTGACTAGCATTATAAAGAGGTGCTGTATTCTCTCTCTCTCTCTCTCTCTCTCTCTCTCTCTCTCTCTCTTTCTCTCTCTTTCTCCCTCTCTCTCTCTCTCTCTCTCTCTCTCTTTCTCTCTCCCAAGCTGAGTCAAATCGTCTGGAGCCGGGAAACCATCTTAAGATTTCCGTAAGATTTTTTTTTTTTATCACTGTACAGGGTGGCCCACAAATAACACCTTAAACTCCGGGTGGCTCATTCTGCTGGTGTGGGCGTGGCAGTATGGGTGGGAAGTGGGTTGGCTCAGTCTGCTGGTGTGGGTGGGAGGTAAATGCTGGCAAATAGACACTGATAGATACACAGCAGCGTTATATATGGACCACCCCGGATCTCAGACCTCGAATATCTTAACGCGTTTCATGTACCGATTTAGTTTTGGTTTCTAGATCAAAAAAAGAAGAGAAACGCGTGAAAGTGGCATCAATCTCTCTCTCTCTCTCTTTTTTTTTTTTGGTTTCTATATTAAAAAAGAAAAGTGTCCAAAAGCGGCATCAATCTCGTTTCCTTTGTTTTGGTTTCTAAATACAAAACAAAAATAAACGAGTGTGAAACTGGCATCATCTCGTTTTCTTTTTCTTTTTTGGGTTTCCAGATCAAAAAAAGAAAATCCTGCACCTTTTTTGAAACCTCCATGGCGTGTGTGGATCCTGTTTTTAGCGTCCATGTTTTATTGTCCCGAAACAAAACAAACAAATCACATTGTTTTCTTCCCGTTTTCTTCCTCTTGCCACAGACAGACATTTTCTTTCACCTTTTGCCACAGTTAAAAAAATATTTGTTTGTTTACTTGGGAAAAAACTAATCCTTGTTTTCGTGTTGTAAAATAATAATAATAATAATATTAATAATAATAATAAAATAATTATAATGGAAGCAGTAACAGTAATAGTAGTAGTAGTAGAAGAAGGAGGAGGAGGAGAAGGAGCAGTAGTATCAGTAATAATAATAATAATAATAATAATAATAATAATAACACCTCCCAGCCTGTTCAGTTCACCCCCCAGAATTGTTCAACCTTCCTTAAGCTTCTAAATGTTCAATATCAAAAAAGCTTGTTTCAAAATTATGTTCTTGATTGTTCTGTTATTGATTGTTATTATGTTCTTCTTGTTCATGACTGCGTATTTTCAGTTCTCGTGTTCTATGAGGCTTAAGCTTCCCAACCTTCACTTATTTAGGGGGCTTAAGCTTGTTCTGGTACCTGTTCTCTATGTGTTCAGAAGGCTTAAGCTTTTTCTGGTTATGTTCTTCTTGGGTTAAGCTTTCCACACTTTATATACCCAGAAAGCTTAAGCTTTTCCGATTATCTGGCTTAAGCTCCCCACGTTTCCTATACCGGCCGGCTTAAGCTTGTTTTGGTTCTCCGTTACTAGTGGCTTAAGCTCCCCCACTTCGTATATCCAAAGGGCTTAAGCTTTTTCTGATCATCTGGCTTAAGCTCCCCACGTTTCCAATGCTGGCGGGCTTAAGCTTATTTTGGTCATCTGTTCCTCGTGGCTTAAGCTTCCCACACTATTATATTCAGAGAGCTTAAGCTTTTTCTGGTCACCTGGCTTAAGCTCTCCACGTTTCATACATCCAACGGGCTTCAGCTTATCTCATTATATTTTCTTCGTTCCTTAAGCTTTCCATACCTGCTATATTCAGGGAGCTTAAGCTTGTCTGATTATCTCTTCTTTGTGGCTTAAGCTCTCCATATTTCCTGTATCTATGAAGGCTTAAGCTTCCCAAAATTCCTATATTCAAAAAGGGTTGTCTAATGTTCAGTATTTCACAGCTTAAGCTCACCAAGCCCCGTTCCCACAAAGGCTTAAGCTCCCCAAACCGTGTATCTTTAAGGCTTAAGCTCCCCAAACCATGTAACTAGGGCTTAGGCTCCCCAAACCGTGGATCTTTAGGGCTTAAGCTCCACCCCAAAAAGTCCCGTCATATAACAAAAGCTTAAGCTCCAATCTCTCTCGCACACATCGCTTCGGTAGGGACAAGCTTAACTCTCTCTCTCTCTCTCTCTCTCTCTCTCTCTCTCTGACATCAGGCTTAAGCTCTTTCACAAGGGCTTAAGCTTAAATTTTTCTCTCTGAACACTTTGGTTAAAGCTCTCTCAAAAGGGATTAAGCTCAAAAAATCTCTCTCTCTAACACGTGGCTTAAGCTCTCACAAGGACTTGACACGTGGCCTAAGCTCTCTCACAAGGGCTTGAACTTTATCTCACTCACAAGGGCTTAAGCTCAAATTTCTCTCTCTAACACGTGGCTTAAGCTCTCTCACAAGGGCTTAAGCTCAAATTTCTCTCTCTAACACGTGGCTTAAGCTCTCTCACAAGAGCTTAAGCTTCCTGTGGGTGTAGGGGAGGGGGTGGGAGGCACGGGGCGTCTTCTTCTTCGTCTTCGTCTTGGCTTTCGTCTTGGTCCACTGGAGGCAGGAGGAAGGGTGATATCAGACCACCTTGATCCACCTGTCTATCGAATATTCCAAGGCCGCTAACCACCTGTAGGGAGGGTATTATTACTATTATTATTATTAGTGTTATTATTATTATTATTATTGTTATTATTATTATTATTATTATTATTATTATTATTATTATTGTTATTATTATTATTATCATCAGTATCGTTATTATCATTTTTCTTCTCCTCTTCCTTCATCACCTTCTCATTACCACCACCACCACCATCATCATCAATAATCCATCCATCATCCAGTCCTACGTTGCCCCATGAGGAGCGTAGGAGCCCGGGGCTAGGCAAGTTGGTCTTGACATTAAAGATGAGAGTGACCAGCCTCACTCATCCATGAATGCCATTACGTGAGCAGTAAACCCCAACCATCCCTTGGATATAAACCTTCACCGGCTCAATCCGATTGGAGCGCCGTAATTACCCACTAAACCACCAGGCGCCATAATCTGGTGTTATGGTTATCACTCAGCGTAGTAAATGGTTTCCTGGTGTACAGGAAACCTTTTGGCTTATCACTCAGAACTGAAGAACCATAAACTGAATCGAACCATAAACTCCAGACATGACGGGCAAAAGACAGTGGTAAATTACTGCCTCTTTATCCCGCTCTCTGTCCCTGTCTCAACTCTTCTTATCACCGTCAGACTCTGCGTTGAAATGTCTGAAGCGTGGTTCTGGCGGGGGAAGATTAGATTCGTGAATATTAAGTACAACCTGTTCAGTACTCCCTATTAATAGTAAGTACCGTCTATCAATAAACAGTACTGCCTATCGGTATCCATTACTGACTGCCAACGTTATGTACTGGCTATGAATAGTACTGTGCTAATGCCCGGTAGCTGGCCTCGCACAACACTCACAGGCGGGGAACTCAACCACATTTACCAAGTAGTCAAAGTCCGGGCTGTGGCTACTACACATACATGTCTCCTATACACAGTTCATCCTCTTGGGGTCTATGCCTCCCTTTCACCTGCACCTCCAACCCTGGCCAGGCGCTGTTTACCACGAGAAGGCGGCTGCTTGCTTGTGTTCGTCGGGTCTGCTCGCTGAAAGGTCGGGGTAAAGCAACAAAACAACTGTCAATATTACTTGCAAGCTCTCATTATGAATCCCTGCGTATCAGTCCTTCCTTATCTCACCTCTTCTTATCGCTATCGGTCTCTGTGTAGAAGTAGAAGTGTCTGAATCTTGGCTCTGGCGGGAGGAGTTCAAAGGCGTGTTTCTTGCCGCCTATGCTGGTGCTCTGGACGCGGTAACCCTGCAGCTGCACCACGCCTGAAAGGAAGTAGGAGAAGACGCGTGAGGTAGTGGAGGGCAATGGGGAGGAAATGGAGGGAAAAGGGGACGCAATTGAGGGAAAAGGGGAGAAAATGGAGGGAAAAAGGGAGGAAATGGAGGGAAAAGGGGAGGTAGTGGAGAGAAAAGGGGAGGAACTGGAGAGAAAAAATGAGGTAGAAGAAGGGACTGGAGAGACGGTTGGGGGAAAAGCTGGGGGAAGTGGATGAAGGGACACAGAGTGCAAGAGAAATGTGAAGGGGTGCTCTCTCTCTCCCTCCCTCTCTCTCTCTCTCTCTCTCTCTTTAACTGTCTACCAGTCTATTTATCTGGCAGTACTCTACCACGTTGAGTACACCGCTTCCCGTCCGATCAGCGAAGTTAAGCAACGTTGGGTCTGGTTAGTACTTGGATGGGTGACCGCCTGGGAACACCAGATGCTGTTGGCATCCCTACGTGTCAAGTGGGGTTGGTGGAGGATTAGTGCCCCTCCCTGTAAAACAATTAACTCTAAGCCCCTGGCCACCCTGTTTGGGATACATGGCGTCTGGCAATGAATGAATGAATGTTCTCGTTCCTCTGTCTCTCTCTATGTATGTCTGTCCATCCCCCCCCCTCTCTCTCACTCTCTCCCGCTCTCTTATGCATCTATTTGTCTGCCCATCCTCTCTCTCTCTCTCTCTCTCTCTCCCTCTCTCACCTATCGCCTGCGTAGCGTCAGTATCGTAGTAGAGGTACAGCGACGCATCCTTCAACACGCAATATCGTTTGTTCCACTGGTGCCACCGCGAGCCGAGTTTGTGTAGGTAGCCGAAGCAGTCAGGCTCCGAGATCGCCGCCGGGCCGTGCTGTACTCGCCTCCCGCACACTTCGGCCACCTCGTCCCGCTGCAAATGGCAGGCTGTTAGTGGTGGTTAGGTGGTTGGGTGGTTGGGTTGTTAGGTGTTCTTGTTATTATTATTATTATTATTATTATTATTATTATTATTATTATCTGGTACTACTACTGTTGTACTACTACTGCTACTACTGCCACGACTACTATTCTACTGCCACTGCTACTACTGCTACTATTACTCCTACTACTACTACAACTACTGCCATTATTGCTACTACCACTAGTATTACTACTACTACAACTTCTATTATTGTTATTATTATATATAATAGGTTGGAAATTAACCTTGGACTTTGTTGGTAGGCAACAGTAAGATACCAAACCCTAACTCCTCCTCCATAGCGATTTATTTTTGGATATGGCCGGTTAATATCCTTTTGTACGGTATTTATGCAGAATATGGCGATGTTTGAAGGATTTTTGTAACTCAGAATAGAAGAGTATGGTGTAATAAGCAAAATAAATCGCTAACGAAAAGGTGTTAGGGAGCATTAGAAGTATCTTGAGGTGGTTTTGCCATGTAGAGAGAATGGAGAATGAGAGACTGACTAGGAGAGTATATGTGAGGTGAAGAGTGAGTGGGAGGCCGAGGATGAGGTGGAGAGGGATATGAATGAACGTGGCGTGAGTTGGAGAGAGAGCAACTTGATGGCGGAGGACAGGGTAACGTGGAGTCGATTTGTTTGTGGCCACCCCATTCCAGTTCAAGGCGTCTGGCAGTAGGTAAGTAGATAGATTGATAGACACAGATAGATTGATGGACACAGATAGATAGATAGATAGACAGAGACAGACAGATAGATAGATAGATAGTTGGACTGATGGGATAGGTTAGATTATATTCGATGAGATCAGGTAAGTTAAAACGGCAGGTAGGCTAATTACTGTTACCTGAGCAGCCTGAGCAGCGGCCTGAGTGAGCACCTGGCCCCACCTGTGCCTGGCGAGGGGCGAGTGTGCAGCCAGGGTGAGGGTGGCCACTCCCCCCCGCCCCAGGGTGAAGGGGTAGTGCCCCCCCTCACCCTCGCCGTCACCCACCCCCTCATCAGCAAGGGGGTGTACGCTGTGCCCGCTCACCTGCACGGCCCCCAGGGGGTGTTGCTCCTGGGGGGGGAGGGGGAGAGAAAGAAATACAGTACAATTGTTGGGTACTTATAATTACAGACTTATAATTACATTCTTATAATTATATACTTCTAATTACATACTGTACACTACACCAAACGAAATTACACCGTCCTTTCGGGTGTGAAGGCAAGACGACAAGAGGGGAATATTTATGTCATTATCTTTTATTTCACATCAGGATAAGTATGCATATGAATGTAGATACAATATATATAAAAGTAAATACTGTATATTGATCTGTCTGAGTACCAGTCTATCTATATATATATCTAGATCTATCAGTATGTCGAGATAGATAGGTAAACAGATAGACAGGTACACATCTATAAATTTTCATCTCATTTAGCGTCCTGTCTGTAACCCCTCCCCCCCATCCTGCGCCACTCACCATCTCACTCTTATAGTAGTACAGGCAGTGGTCCTTCTTCAGCGCAAACCACCGTCGTCTCCACTTCCTGATCAGCGCAGGGGTGCCGGGGGTGTGGTGCGCAGGGGTTTGTTGCGCAGTGCCCAGTTTGTACAGGTACCCGGCGCAGATGGGGGTGGGATCCTGCGCAACCAGAGGGGTGAGCACGTCGCAAGTCCGCGCAACCTCGAGGCGCAATGTGTCGCAGCCTGTAGAGGGGAGGGGGGGGGAGATTTTTTTTACAGGTAACATTGCAGGTTCCGTAGCTCCTGTTCCTTAGTGATTAATTTTGGATTTTACACCTCAGTACAGTCATCAATCGGTAATCAATGCATATATGGGAGTACAGTATGCTAATCATCAATCATTCATCAATCCATCCTTGTTAATCATCAACCATATATCAGTGACAGTAGCTCTTATTCATCAATCATCATTTCATCCACCATCAATCCCTCATCAGTCATCAATCAATCCATCTCGTCGTCATCAACAGCCTATCCATTTTCATCTGTCCACCCCTCCATCAATCATTAGTCATATATTATTAATGGTATCTCTTAATCATCAATCATCAATCCATTCATTCATCCTTCATCAATCCCTTATCGGTCATTAATCAGCTCATCATCACCCAGTCTCTCAATCATCATCATCAATCATTCATCCATCTCTCATCAATCAACTCATCACCACGTCTCTCAACCATCATCAATTCATCCACCCCTCATCAACCTACCAGCGTGCGCCAGCCTGACCACCTCTGAATGCGAGGCGTCGAGGACATTGATGCCGTTGATGGTGATGATGATGTCGCCCACCTCGAGGCCGCTCTCCTCCGCTGGGGTTCGGGGTTCGATCGCCGACACCACTACAGGTCGGGAGCCGTGGATCCGAAAACCGAACTCACCCGACTCCCGACTAACCGTAACTGTTTTGTCCGACTCTGTAAGGGGAAGGGGGGAGATTAGCGCCTACTGGGGAGATTAGCGCCTACTGGGGAGATTAGCGGCTATTGGGGAGATTAGCGCCTAAGGGGAGATTAGTACCTACTGGGGAGATTAGCGCCAATTGGGGAGATTAGCGCCTACTGGGGAGATTAGCGCCAATTGGGGAGATTAGTACCTACTGCGGGAGATTAGCACCTATTGGGGAGATTAGAACCTATTGAGGGAGATTAGCACCTATTGAATACGAGAACCGTGTATGTGGAGGCTAACCTGAGGGGAGAGAAGGGAGGGAGTGGAGGAGGGGAGGGAAAGATGAGAGGTGGAGAGGGGAAGGGGTGTGAGGAGGGAGGGAGGAAGAAAAAGTGGGTGAAGAGGGGTGAGAGGAGGAAGAAGAGGGGTGAGAGGGGGGAAAGAGAGGGGTAGGGGCAAGAAGAGGGGGAAGAAGGGAGGGAAATAGGGGAGAGAGAGGAAGGAGGGGTAGGGGGAGAGGGATGGGGAAGGAGGAGGAAAGGGGAAAGTTAGAGGATGGGGAGATAATGGGGAGAATGGGAAGGGGTGGGGCCGTTGAGAGACGGAGGAAAGAGAGGAGAGGAGAAGGGAGGGGAGGGGAGGGGAGGGAAGGGAAGGGGAGCGGAGAAGACAATGATGGGGGAGGAGAAGGAGGAAGGAAAATGATGGGGAAGGGGTATGTGTGGGGAGAGGGAAGGGGAAGGATGAGTGGAGAGGAGGGGGAGAGGAGGAAGGGGAAAGAGGGTTGCTTTGAAAAGAATTTGTTTTGAATGTTTTACTAAATAATTTTCTATGGCATCTGTAAATTCTTAATTATATATACATATAATAGTACAGTTAATATAAATGCTCTAATCCTTCTGTGGTTAGTCATTTAGCAACTTATAATAACGGTAAATAAACACACACACACACACACACACACACACACACACACACACACACACACACACACATTGAGAGGTGTAGACATGCACTTTATATCTGCTTTGACAGATTTCAGGGCACTGTTTTGTTTACATGCACTGATTCACAAAATATCCGGTACGTAAACAAAACAGGACAATCGGATACTTCCTAAATTTAAACAGGCCGCCAACACCAAACACATGCAATATTGTATAAGAATTCATTTTTACTGGTCAGGCAAAACTTCTTATACTTTAAAATAAAACACTTACCTATACATTTAGCAGAAGAAAATGAAAGAATGTATATAGCTTGTATTTTCCACTGAGTGATCATGTTGTTAATAAATAATAATGATATAATAATGTAGTGCTACCTTCATCTGGCTAATATTAACTATGTGAACTAAGTAGCCTAGCCCTGGGCCCCTACGCTCCTGATGGGGTCGTAAATAAGTGGGTGATGATTGTAATGATGATAGTGATGATGATGATAGTGATGTCTGTCACTGCAGGGCGATATGTATTACACTACTAATTAATTTAAGAATCCTAGCCGCGGACCCCTACGCTTCTGATACAGCAATAAATGATGATGATGATGATGGCGATGATGATGATGCTTTACCAGAGTGTGGGTGTACATTGCGCAGGGCCGAATTTTGAACGCACCAAACCACCAGCATCTTGCGCATCACGCTGTTCAGTTGCTCTCCTAGGCTGCCCCTCTCTCCTAACCGACGGAGAGAGAGAGAGAGAGAGAGAGAGAGAGAGAGAGAGAGAGAGAGAGAAGGAAATGGGGGGGGGGAGAAAGAAAGTCGGAGGAAGGTGGAAGAGATAGATGAGTGGAGTGGAAGGGCAGGGTGGAATGGAGGAAAGAGAGGGTGGAGAGAAAAGAGGAAAGAAGAAGGGTAAAGGGGGAAAGAAACGTAAGAAAGGAGGAAAGACAAAGGAAAAGAAGAAATAGAGGGATAAGATAGAGGGAAGGAAATGTGGTGGAAGAAAACGCGAAGGAGGAAGGAAGGAAAAGGAGGAGGGGAGGAGGGAGGAAAAGTGTCGATGAAACCATGGATTTATTAAGTTTATCGCATGTTTTTAGCTGTATATGTAAGCAAAATATGTATATTCTACTTAATTCAATAAAAAATGTGTAAAAAAGAATGTACACAATTCCTTTTTGATAAAGTTGGAGGGTTTCTTGACGGGGTATGCGTGACACCCAATCGGAATGCGCCAGCCAAGCCGAAGAAGTTGCATCCAGTCTTTTGAAAAGTTTCCAAACTTATTTTTACTGATTTTACGAGAGAATGGGATGTTAAAGCTGCTTGGAGTTTATAAAGAATAATTTGGGGAACATTTTGTGAGCTTTGGAATTAGGAGTGTTATTCTGTATTTGCGAAAATTTAAGAAAATTTCAATGCCCATTCCTGGAACAAAATGGATTTAACTAAGGGCGGGACACGTCACGCGTCAGAGAGACACCAACCATGGAAGAGGGAGTATATGTGACTGAGTGCGTGCGTGTGTCGTGCCGTTGCTTATGCGACATATATCACGTTATACCAGGATATACCACGTTAGAAGATCCATATAACGTGCAAAGAAGATATTTACCAGCCTCTGCGAGACGGAGCATGGCGGTGGTGATGGTGAGTGTTTGAATTTCTTTTGTTTCCTTTGATGGCGAAAGTTGGTCCGCTTGTAGTCGATGTTGTGTACAGATATTCAGAATTTTCTTGCGTCCAGTGATTCACGTTAATTCAAACTGCGTTCTTCGTTTTCTTGATTTGAGTTTGTAGTTCATATCTTGAGACAATAGATGGTGTTTGCTTTTTTTGCTTAATGGCTCCGCTTTCTTATACGTGTTCGCCTGCTCACTCCTGTCATTTTTCGTCCGTCGTTATTGCTGAATGGTAAGATGTCATTATTGCAAAGAATTATCTTGATTTTGTTAGCTTATTATTATTATTATTATTATTATTATTATTATTGTGGTGGTATTATTTAGGCGGTGCAAAAAATTCCAGTGTTCATGTTTTTGTATTTCATTGTAGTGGTGGCTTTTTTTTTTTTTTAGGTTACTCAAAAAAAATTAAACGTTCAGATTATTGCATTTATATATTTAGTTATTTTTGGTTGTAATGGGGTTACTTTGGCAATGCAAATATTTCAACGTTCATGTTTTTACATCTACACATGCATAGTTTATTATATCGTGGTGGGTGGGTGTTTTGTGTTTCCTCGTGACGATATAGTTGCTTAGGAAATTTGGGAGGGAAAAAGGGCAGGGGAAGGGAAATGTATACGATAATGGGATAATTGTATCAAAGAATAAACAGTACGTTAATAAACTGTATCCCATGAACCAATTTCACGGTTTTACGATAAGCTGTTGTATCCCTTGAATATATATATTTTTTTTCATAAATGTTCGTATTCTAACCGGCGTTGATATCGTAACACCTCATCCACAGCGATTTATTCCGTTATGTGTTACTGATGTGATCTTTGTCGATGTACAGATGACTAAAATAACATGTAAAATATAAAGTTTAGATTGTACCGTAAATCGCTGGGATGTTACGAATGCCCATTTGAATCTGAATTTGGCTCTTGTTTTTGTTTATTGGAGGGAACAGTCATTGGTTCTTTTTCCCTTCCATTAAAAAAAAAAATATCGGGGAAGGAAGCTCTCTAACACTTCCTCCATAGCGATTTATTGTTGTGTATAGCTGGTTAATAGCCTTTTGTACGTTATTTATGCAGAGTATGGCGATGTTTGAAAGATTTATATAACAGAAGAGGATTGGCGTAATAAGCAAAACAAATCATTTAGGAAAAGGTGTTAGGGAGCTTTCTTAATTGAAGAGAATGCACACCAATTCTCCTATGCAGTCTAGAATTTATTTTTATTACATTTTCATATTGTCTGTAATTTTGTTTTCCACGTAGTTTGCTACAGTAACACAGGATAGTGTATTAATCCCTCTGTCCTTGTGTGTGTGTGTGTGTGTGTGTGTAATTCACCGGGTCGGTCAGGATCACTTGATGGTCGTGATCGTCAGCTTTTACCCTCCCGGAAGGGAGCTGAGAGCTCATATAGTCCGATCTAAGGGCAAGGCTGTGACCTTCACACACGCACACACCCATCCCCTTGCTCAAGGGGGACAGTAACCACCCACTTCGTCAGTGAAACTTTTCGCAACCTGAGCGAGGCGCGAACTCCCGTCCACCAGTTGGCAAGCGGGAACGTTACCACTGCACCAGCGAGCGGTGTGTGTGTGTGTGTGTGTGTAAGCCCCAAATCTTATGAGTGTGTGTGTGTGTGTGTGTGTGTGTGTGTGTGTGTGTGTAAGCCCCAAATATTATGTGTGTGTGTGTGTGTGTGTGTGTGTGTGTGTGTGTGTGTGTGTGTGTGTGTGTGTGTGTAAGCCCCAAATCTTATGAGTGTGTGTGTGTGTGTGTGTACTATTTTTTACACAAACCTATCATGAAATAACCATCTCCCCGTCTTGAATGCAAAGCTGTAACAGTACCGTAACGCCAGAATATGGTGCTAGTCACGAAGAAGTGTTATGAAAAAGATGTAGAGCCATAGTATCGACTTTCTACTTTTAAGCTACATTAAATGAGATGCAAAAAAACGAAAACCTGGGTCTAGTTAAAGTGAAAGGAGTATAGGAAGAACGAAACAAGACGGCATCGTAGTGAAGACCTTAACTCCTTCAGTTCGGTGACTTTTTTTTTCTTGCCATCTCCAGACGATTTTATTCAGCGGGAGAGACGTCGAATTTGGGGGGTTAGATAAAGCCTGTCTCTCTCTCTCTCTCTCTCTCTCTATGACCTGCTCCACTTAACCCCGTCCCTTCCACTGTGTACTTAAGCCTCTTCACAACGAGGACATCTAAATATAGTTCACTCTTGCCACCTGCAGACGATTTTATTCAGAACGATTTATTTTTCGAACTGAACCCCCCTTCGCTACGATTGGAATATAAAATTTGTTCATAATTCTTGCTTTATCCAGACGATTTTATTCAGCCTTGGATATCTTTTTTTTTTTTTTTTCTGGAGGGGTTGATGTAGTCTTCTTCAACCCCCCTCCAATACGATTCGAAACTAAATTTTATTAATTTATTTGTGCAGTATCCAGACGATTTTATTCAGCCCTGGATATGTATACAGTTTTTACTTTTATTGGGAGGTTGGTGTAGCTTTCCTCAACCCCCTCCCCGTTCTATAGTGGGGATCTTCTTAGGTGAATAAAATCGTCTGGCGTCAACGAGAATAAACTTTACATTAACGCTGAAGGGATTTATAAATAAAAGAATGGTCTTCCTCTGTTTTCTAGTTTATTTTTAAACTCTCTATTCAGCTTTGTTTTCGATTTTCTTAATTAGGCTATTCTCTTTTGCTCTGTTTTCATCTGTATAATTTCGACTTTATTGTTTGTTTTCTGCTTTCTCTTATTATTCAACATTTTATTACTTTATTTTTTACTTTCATTTTGTCTTTTATACTTTATTTTCATCGTATTTTCTGCTGTATATAATTTCTACTTTTATACTACCTTATTTTCTGTTTTCTGCTCGGCTTTATTTTTCACTTCTAATTTCCTGCTTTCTACTTTATCTTCTGTTTTCTATTTTGCTGATTTCTACTCATCCACAGTTTTCTCCTTTCTGCTTTATTTTCTATTTTCCACTTTTCTGCCTTCTACATTTTCTGCTCTTCTACTGTTTTCTGTTTTTTTCTACACTATTTTTTCCTTTATTTTCTACTCTTCCACTTTTTTCTGCTTTCTGCATTATTTTCCACATTGTTTTCTACTGCACTTTCCACTATACTTTCACTATCTTCATTTTCTACTATTCTTTCTATTTTTACTCTACCGTTAACTATTTTCTACTTTACTTTCTACTTTATTTTCTATTTATACTTTACTGTTAACTATTCTTTATTTTCTTTTATTATCTACCGTACTTTCTGCTTCCTGGAACTTGTTTTCCATTTTCACTTTATTTTCCACTGTTCTGCTTTGTATTCTACTTTACTTTCTTTATTTTCTACTTAAGTACATGTCCGTTTGTGATGCCCTTTCCTTCCCATGACGTACCTGGTAACACAAACGAGTGATAAGGTGTGATAGGCAAAGTAGTTAAGGAAGTGGTTGTACAGAGCCTCCTAAGTCTTAAAGCCGATTATAACACCGGTCTGATAAGGGGCCAAGGTCACGAGGATGCTTGGAATAGTTACCCTTAGTTACCGTACCCCCCTCCCTCCCTCCCCCCCCCTGTGCTCTCCATCGCTACATGTACAGTAGGTTACCAACATTCCACTGGCGTTTCTCTCTCTCTCTCTCTCTCTCTCTCTCTCTCTCTCTCTCTCTCTCGCTACCGGTATATAAATCCCTCTGCCTCTAAACTCTTTCTGTATCCCCACTGCCTCCCCTTTCGTTCCTTCTTACTTCCTTCTTTTCCTTCCCTCCCTTTCCTCTCTTGCCCTCCTTCCCTCCCATTTCCTACCCCTTCCCCTGTCCCACACGTCTGCCTTACTTCTCCGTCTCCCCTACCATGCCGGCACTATAGTAATTAGGGAGTCTAGCTAAGCCCCGATGTGTGTGTGCGTGTGTGTGTGTGTGTGTGTGTTACGTCACTGTCACATACAAGAGGATGACTCAGCTACGGACTCAGACTTCGTAACAGCCAGTAGAGGAGCGTGACGTTTCATAATCATCGTCATCAACATCATTATCATATCCTCCATCATTATCATATAGCCTAGGTCACTCCACAACTGATCGGCTGCAGGATTGGACCATTTGCCTAGGGAGGGGTAGGACCTAACCACGCTGGCTTAGGACGGGTGGATAAAGGGGGTATGCATTCACAGCGGACAAAGTTGGTCAGAATTTCGATATTAGGAGAAAATTTCGTTATAAATGCCGAAGATAGAACGTCCGAAATGATTAGGTGAAGGTTACAAAGCAGTCGGCATTTCAACCAGGTAACTGAACGTTCATTACAAAATATAATTACTGGTAGTGTAAATAATAAGGGTAGTTATAGGTAGATTGCAGGTGTTACTATCGGCACTGGTACAAGTAAAGGTGTAGAGATGGGTAAACTTAATGTGTAACTCAGTACTGGTATATATTAAAGTGTAGGTAAAGGCAGACTGCAGGTGTAACATCTCTGGGAAGTAGGTCCGCTCCCCTCTCCTTCACGTAATTGGTCCCTTACCTGGCGCTGTGCCTCACCTGAGCTGAGAGTTCAGTGACGGATATATCCCTATGTCCTCTTCACTCGAGATACACTGACACATTACCGATCGAGAGTGTAGTGTCTGATTTAATCCCTGTGTCCCTTACGCCCCAGATACACTGACACTTTACCGGTTGGGAGTGTAGTGTGTGATTTATCCCTGTGTCCTTTACGTCCCAGATACACTGACACTTTACCGATTGGGAGTGTAGTGTGTGATTTATCCCCATGTCATTTATGGTCGAGGTACACACACTACTGAAAGCGTCAACTCTTTAGCTCTGTGGACGCTAAGAGTATAATGTAGAGCCTACCTTATTACTATCTTTTATTACGGTTTAGATGCTTTTAGTCTCTTCTGACGATATTAACTCTAGCCATTTTGAACACATGATATTTTACTACTCCCAATACAGGACTCTCTCTCTCTCTCTCGTACCCACTTGAATCCCACTCAGATTATCAAAGCTCATTTTGTTTATCCTTCAGAGAGACAGAAAGAGAGAGAGAGTCCAATAATGGCTGTTTTGTATTTACGTTTGGAGCTCCCTTATGTCACAGCTGCGAATTTGAGAGAGAGAGAGAGAGAGACAGAGACAGAGACAGAGACAGAGAATCCGATAATGCCTGTATTGTATCTATGTTTGGAGCTCCCTTTATGTCACAGCTGCGAATTAGAGAGAGAGAGAGAGTTCATTATACTCAGTGCTTCCTCATGTCACAACATCGGAATATAAACCCAGTCGTTAGGCTACATAAATTTCCACCCGCAAGTTAAATAAATAAATAAATGAATAAATGTGGTAGGTAAATTAGGGTTCATTAGTGCCACAATAAATGAATGTAACCGTGTTTATCCCTCATTGTCGCCACCACCACCACCACCACAGACATCTTTACCACTGCTACCACCACCACATTTATCATCACTACCTCGATTTTCGCCTTTTTTTTTTTTTACCATCACAGTCTCATAACTAGAATAATTGTCAGTTTTTTCACCACATCTTCCAACACCATCACCACAACAGCTACCATTACTACCACAGATTTTCTCTCTCTCTCTTTTTTTTTTTTTTTTTATTTTTTTATTTTTTTTAACCACGACAATAATCAGTGCCACATTTTTCACCGCCAGTTTTTCCACTGCTTTCACCACTACATATACACTACTACCACCACAGCAACCACCCTCACTACCGCTTGTCATCACGATATATACCATTACCACCACCACAGCTACACAACCACCACCACCATCACCACAACATATATCA
This sequence comes from Coenobita brevimanus, assembly GCF_032717465.1. NCBI lineage: Eukaryota > Metazoa > Arthropoda > Malacostraca > Decapoda > Coenobitidae > Coenobita > Coenobita brevimanus. The sequence goes on along the minus strand of NC_136980.1, from coordinate 1,339,631 downwards.
TTACCACAGCCACAGCTGCCATCATCACCATCGCTGCTGTCACCACCACCACCACTGCGACTATCACCATTACATAAGGTACCATCACCATCACAGCTACTACCATCACCATCACAGCTACTACCATCACCACCGCTACTATCACCACTACATGTACCATTACCATCACCACAGCCACCACCACCACCACCACTGCGACTGTCACCATTACATATAGCACCATCACCATCAGAGCTACCACCATCACAACCGCCACTGCCACCACTGCACATAACACTACTACCACCACAGCTACTTCCACCATCACCGCTACTGTCACCGCTACCATGATTTTCACTGTTATTGTTTTCACCATTTTCACCACTACAACACCACAACTATCACTCCAGTTAGTTTGTTTGTGTTAGAGGGAACTGGACCACTCCTACACCTTGACTACTAAATCATGGCTGGATGAAATTGGATGAGCCCCAGTTGTGAGGTGGAAATGAGTCTCCTTGGTTACTGGTCAAAATTTATCCCGCAGTAACACATGGCCACTAACTGAGCTGAAAGGGGTTAAGGGGTCCTCGTCAGGTGAAAGCAGACACACTATAGCATCAATGTTTTCTCTGCCATAAGTACCAATAATACCGTCACCATATCATCGTCACTGTTAGGGTACCATCACCATTGTTTATATCACTACCACCACTGTTTTCATCCCATTTAATGCCACAATCATCACACAGTCACCATTACCACGGTTAATATCACCTCTTCACCACACATCATCATCACTATTGCCAAAACATAACACCACCACTACCACCAATGTTGTCACATTTAATGCCATCCCCACCACAGTTACCTCACTGCCACCATCATTGTTACCACAGTTAACACCACTTTTCACCACACACCACCATTACCAATTTACCACCACTTTTCACCACACACCACCATTACCAATTTGCCACCACTTTTCACCACACACCACCATTACCACAACTGCCACCATCACCACCTTTCATCAAACATCACCATTGCCACCACCACTACCATCACCACCCTCACCACTTCACCACACATCATTGCCACCACCACTACCATCACCGCCCTCACCACCACTGCCACCATACTGGCCACACACGTGATAAGGAAGACGTAGACACTATTTTGGCACTGCGCCTCTCACTGGCTGCCAACCATTACAGCCCCACATCACACACACGGACATGCATACACAGACACACGCACATGCTGACAGACGCGCACACATATATACAAGTACACGATGTCTGTCTGTCAGTGGTCTGTCCGTCTGTCTGTATCTTCATTGTTCCGTTTGTCTTCGTTTGTCTGTCATTCTATCTATCTTCATTTGTCTGTCTATTTTCAGTGTATCCATCAGTTCTACACGCAGTAGATGCTTCACTTACGTCTTAGTATATCTTTTATATACTGTATAACTATCTCAACTCTTTCTACTTAAATACGGTACTTTTCTGTTTATCTGCATCTGTATATTCCTGTCATTATGTTTTTTCTCCGTATATCAGTCTTTTTCTCTGCAACTGTCTATCCGCATCTGCACATCCGTCTATCCATCCATGCCTACACTATTGCCTTCTCACTGGCAATCCCCTGGCCCATCTAAATATATCAGAGAGAGAGAGAGAGAGAGGGTGGGGGGTATTTACCATAATAAGAGCATCAGGGACTGACGGGGTCAACGTTCAAATGTATGAATATGTATGTACACTATCTAATATGTATGTAGCTTGGACCTATGCCCCGTATATGTATGTATGTATATGTAGCTAAGCCGTGTGTATCGATATGTATGTGCCTGTTTGTATGTCCTTGTATATGTATGTGTATTTGTGTGTTTGTATCTATGTGTATGTGAGCTTGTATGTATTGAATTTGTATGTATGTGTGTCTTACCCACGGTGTTCGCTCCCCGTCTCGTGAACTTGGCTCTCTCTCTCTCTCTCTCTCTCTATCTCAATTGATCTCTCACTTCTTCCCGCAGTCTCTTATTCCCCGTTTCTCCATTATTCTCTCTCTCTCTCTCTCTCTCTCTCTCTCTCTTTTCAGTCTAACCCGTAATCCCTCTCTTTTGCACTCCAACCGTCAGTCCATCTTACTATATGCATCTCACTTCCTCAGTTCCTCTCTCTCTCTTACATATTTTATTTCTCTCCCTCCAGCCAAGCGCGTCTCTTTATTTACAAGTATCCGCATGAATCCGGCCAGAATGATGAGGCCCTCTCGAACGACCGCGGATTCAGGTCGGGTCCAACTGAAATGGGGGAGGACACTGCAGTTTTTCTCTTTCTTGTTATTTCGCTGTTTTCTGTGTGTGTGTGTGTGTGTGTGTGTGTGTGTGTGTGTGTGTAGGAGATATAGTTGATGCAGGCAGGGGGGAAATAATTCTTGTATATATAGTCCTGAATCGACTTCGAACGGGGGGGGGGGATGTGCATTTTTTGTTTTATTTTTTACATACACGGTATAAACTATGTATCTATCTATCTATCTATCTATCTATCTATCTATATATATAATGAGCTTTCAGTTAGTAAAAACTAATTAAATAGTTACTCCAGGTTAAAGTGAAAATTTTAGTTTATTTATACTACCTCCAGGCGATTTTATTGATTTGTTGTTTCGTAAATAATGAACGCTGTTTTTGGTGCATCCTGGTCAAAAAGTCCATTATATAGCTAGAAAAAGTGGAAATAGAGAACAAAAAAATGAACTGAAGAGGCTAACATAATAACTTCCTTGTCAGTTTTCCTATATTCTGGGTATCACCAGATCATTATTATTATTATTATTATTATGATTATTATTATTATTTATTTTTTTACTACAACACCACCAACAACTGCTACCACTGTGATGATGATGATGGTGATGATTATTAACTTGGGCATGATATCTCGAAATAAGGCCGTACACAATCCATTAACCCGTTTGACATCGAGTCGACTGTTCTCATTTCGACCAGAGAACAATAACAAGGATAACAGTTGGACGGCCCGTGTTGTGTATTTGTTCTCCGAGTCCCGCCTTGGCACTGGCACATACATAACTTGTTCTCCTCGGTTCATTTTGTTCTGCGTCGTTTTGTTCTCCAGTGGGTTGATGTGCAGGGTGATACATAAATAACGCTTCACCGAAAACACCTGTTTGGCTCGTGTGCTGGTGGGCTCTTTCTCTTGTCTAATCGTGGTCAGAGCCTGTTCTGTTCTTACACCGATTTGTTCTTAATTGGTTCTGCCCCTTCCTTGTTCTCTGCTCTACCTTGATCTGTTGTTAATTTGTTATAATCCCTGCCTAGTTCTTTACCTTGTTCTCTGTTCTACCTTGATCCATTGTTAATTTGTTCTGACCCTACCTTGTTCTTTGCCTTGTTCTCTGTTCTGCCTTGATCTGTTGTTAATTTGTTCCATCCCTACCTTGTTCTTTGCCTTGTTCTCTGTTCTGCCTTGATCTGTTGTTAATTTGTCCTATCCCTACCTTGTTCTTTGCCTTGTTCTCTTCTACCTTGATTTGTTGTTAATTTGTTCTATCACTACCTTGTTCTTTACTTTTATCTTTTTTGTGTGTGTTATTTTGGTCTGTTCTTAATCTGTTCTCGCCCCACCTTGTTCTTCCTTTGCCTTATTCTGTGTCACTGGGAGCGGTTGTACTTACGGAACATGATAATACTTACAGAAGACCACGGTGCAGCTGGGAAGTACTTACAGAATTCTGGAGGTAGATATAATATACATACAGCAGATAACGTTACATTCCATAAAGTACTGACGAACAAAAACATTACATTCCACGCAGTACTTACAGTAACTTACGGAAGGGAGGTTGTAAGAGTCGACGGTACACCTCTTTGGTACTTACAATGATAGTGGTACTTACAAAAAGCGATATTACAGTCCCCATGGTACTTACAAATAGGTACTGTACTTACGGATTTAGCATGTGCGAGAAGACGGTACATTTCGATGGTACTTACAAAAATATTAAAATCCACACAGTACTAACAAAAACGGTACAGTACTTACGGAAGGAGGCATGTACGAGTCGACGGTACATCTCGACGGAGGCCTTACGGTGCACCATACGGTGAGTTATGGCCTGGTACCGTCTTCTGAAGTCCCTCTCGCTCCCCGTAGATTCCGTGGAACTCCGTCTCTCTGGGGATAGATAGATAGATAGATAGATAGACGAGGAAGGAAAAAAGGAAGACACGAGAGGAATGAGGTAGTAAAGAGGAATGAAGGTTGAAAGGGTAGGACAGTAGGGAAGGATATATGAGAGAGAGAATACCATAACGAGTCGTAAGTTTTTTGAGCCACAGGTGTCATGGACGTGTAATTAACAAGGCGCGCGGGCGCAGGCTGAGGGTAGTTGAGAGGTGGGGTTGGTAAATATAGGTGTAATTATTAAACCAATTGAGAATTAGATTTTTATGTATTTATCAATATATCTGTCTGGTCATCTATGTATGTATGTATCTCTATGTCCGTATCTCTGCATCTGTCTTTCATTGTGACTTTTCTCCTTTTCTTCATCTTCCCTTTCTTTTTTTCGTTTCTTCCTGTCCTCCTTTTCCTCCTTTTCTTCCTTCTTAAATCTCTTAATTTTCTGTTATCCCCTCCATTCTTTCTCCTTCCTCTTCCTTTCTGTATTGTGCCACCATCCTCTTCATCGTCATTCCCACCTCCTCCTCCTCCTCCTCCTTAAATTTATCCACTTACTTTTCTCTTTCTCTTCAACATCCTCCGCTCTCTCTTCCTCCTTCCCCGTGTCCACCTCTTCCTCGCCCCTATCCTCCTGTTGGCTGTGGCTATCCTCTTCCTCTTCCCTTGGCTTGGGATAGTCGGGTCTTGGATCGAAACCCGGGACGCGAACGTGTTCCGGGATAGGGCTAGGTGATCCCTCGTCCCTCCGCCACACCTGGGGATAGATGGATAGGGAGATAGATGGATGATGAGTGGAGAGTTGGGTGGATATTTGGATAATGAATGGATGGTTGGATGAATAGATGAATGGATGGTGAGTGGATGGATGGGTGGATAGATGGATGATGAGTGGATGGTTGGGTGGATAGATGAATGGACTGACAGATCTAACCTCACTCTATCCCTCTCTCAAACTCTTTCTGTCTCTAACCTTTCTTTACTACTCTTGCACTGACCTCACTCTATCCCTCTCTCTACAGTACCTCTTCCTCTGTCACTAAACTCTGTCTCTAACCTTTCTTGCTCTAACCTCACTCTACCCATTCTCTCTCTCTCTCTCTCTCTCTCTCTCTCTCTCTCTCTCACCTTGGCCTCGTCGCTTGGGGTCACGTAGAGCCAGGGTGACGCGTGATAGGGGTCAAGGTACACGCCCTTCTCGTCATCGTCTATGTCGTGGCGAGGATGGTCTCCGTGTTCCAGACTGATAGCCGTCGTCCTGGATGGGAAAAGAGTGCTGGAGTGACGGGAAGAGCAGCTGCAATTGCTAGTGTGAGGATGACTGGAAGAGCAGATCAAGTGTTAGTGTTAGAGTGACTGGAAGAGCAGCTGGAAGTGTTGGTGTTAGTGTTAGAGTGACTGGAAGAGAAGAGTGAAAGTATTTAGTGTAGGCTGAGAGTAAGAGTGTTAAGAGTGACTGGTGGGGTGGTTGGAAGGGAAAAGAGTGCTAGAGTGACGGGAAGAGATGACTGGAAGTATTCAGTGTAGACTGAGAGTAAGAGTGTTAAGAATGACTGGAGGGATGATTGGAAGAACAGAAGAGTGACCTGAAAGATTTTAGGAACTACTAGAATGGCTAGAAGAGTAAGTTAAACGAGAGGACATAGAGACTGTAAGTTTGCCGATGAGGTAGACTCTGATTCTGTCCTTACCCCTTTATGAAGATGGTCTCTGTTTATAATTCTTCTTTCCTTCAGGTGACTTTACTCTGGGTGAGGGAGAGCAAGGTTGTGTACCAATCTGAATATAATTGTGTGGCAGTAACAGGACAACCTTTAACAAAACGACATTGTAGTGAAGGGGTTGTGTGTTATGGCACGTGATAAACATGGTGCTCCGACATACTCACCCCCAGTCCCTGGAAAGATGTCGTTCCTCAGACTTGGCCCTGTAGTTGGCGGCAGGTCGGGTTCGTGAAGGGTCTCGATCGGACAGACAGCGCTCGATGGGAACCTGGGGTGGTGCAGGTCGGAGCAGTCCCTCTCTTGAGGCCGGCCGTTCCCCACATTGCACACACAACCCAGCCCTCTCGTCGTTCAGTTCCTCTCGACTCCCTCCAAGGAACACATTGTCTGACCCCGGGCTCATGGATCGTAAAGACTCGGCACTTCGACGGGAATCCTTCAGCGGCGCAATGGCTAATAACTTGGCTTCTGGTAATTGCAGCGGTCGCCCCCGGGATGTGGGGCTGGTGCTGCCTGCACGTAGGTACCCCGTCACTGGCCCGGCTGGTCGTAGTCGCTCCTCACTTACCTCACCAACCTCAGAAGGATGCTTGCTGGGTGGAGACTCTCTTGGGACACTCACTTGCTGAGGAACGACTCTCTGAGGACTGTGTCGCAACGGCTGTTGCTGTTCTGGACTCTCTCTCACTAGTACACCTCGCTGTGGACTCTCTCTCCTGCCAGCCACTCGAACTGGACTGTGTTTTTCACCAACTTGCCTCACAGGACTGTCAGCTGGGCGGCCTGGACTCCCAGCTTTCTTGCCTGGACTCTCCCTTGTCCGCCTTCCTGGACTCCTTCCCTTTGGGGGATGCCGGGGAGTTTCAGAGTAGGACTCATCTGAGGAGTCCAAGAGGTCCAGTGTTCTCTCAGGTGTCCCAGGTGTTCTGACAGGTGTCCAGTCCTCCAGTCTGAAACCTTCATGCATGGCTGGACTGCGCACCATGCCTGGTGTTGTGACTATTTCATCAGATTTGCGTTTTGACTTATCATGTTTTGCAGCCTTGGTGGGCTGGCGGCCATCTTGGCTGTCTGAGCTGCCAGATTCAACCTTGACTGCCTTCCTGGTCTTGTCAAACACTCGTGTCTTGCGTTCCACCTCCCCAGTGTGCAGTTGTTCTGGGTCTGGCCAGCCTGGTGCCTCCCCGAACATGGTGATGCCAGGAGGGAAGTCCAGTTTGAGGGTCTGTTTGGCCTTCTCCCGTTCTTCCTCGGACCATGCTTGGCTGTCACCTTGACCTTCACCATCGCCTTCACCCTCAGCATCACCATCATCCTCACCCTCATCATCACCCGCAGACTCCGCCAACTCACCCTTGTCACTGTCCTCAAAATACCTGGAGTAGCGACGGTTGTCATCCTTAGGCACTTTACCGGCAGAGTAGCGCTTCTTGATGGCTCCTGTCCTGGTGTCCTCACTGCCGCCTGTCTTCCGACGCACCACTGCCTCCTCTCGCCCAGGCGACCTCCTATCATGCTTAGGCAGCACATCAGGTTTGGGTGGGAGGTCAGGTCGGGGCAGGAAGGAGGGCTTGGGTGGCACTTCAGGCTTGGATCGGGAGTCTAGGGCAGTATCAGACTCTTCGGTAACAGAGTGGTCGATGTAATAACTGGCGGAGGTTGTGGTAGTGTCACCGTCAGGTGAAGTCAGGTCCTGAGCTGTCTCAAAGTCACTGGCCACACTGACTCCCTCTGTGATGTCACTCAGCTCGTGATGTTCCACTGCATACCCTGCCGCAACCTCACTCGTCTCAGGACTCTGTATCTTGGGTGTGAGCGCCTCGTCTTCGTAGATGTCAGCCATGGTGGGGGGTGAAGAGACATGCCGCTCCTCACAGTAGTATGAGCGGCGCAGGTCCTGGTCATAGTTGCTGTTCTCAGTGGCTGTCACATAGTCTTCCGAGGTCTCTGATTGGTCTGTTGGGTGGGAGTCCGTTCTGGAGAGGTCGGACTTGGAGGTCATGGTGTTGGTAGTGCCTGAGGCTGGACTACGTGAGGTCTCTTGCTCAGTAAATAAGCTACTGGAGGAGTCTGACTCAGGTGATGCAAGTCTTCGTCCCTCTGCAGTCTTGATCGGCGTTGCTACCATGTCTCCTCCCTTCAGCTGCTTCACCAACCGTGCCATTATATTCTCCTCAATCACCACCTCACCCTCAAACTCGATCTCTTCTTCTTCTTCTTCCTCTTTCTCCTCCAAAACCTCAGATTTAATGGTGAGAGACTCACCACTGCGGATGGAGCTATAGTCATTGTCAGTGGAGCAAGCTATGGCCCGGTCAACTTCACTGGAGGTGGTGCTGTTGGTGATGGCATTTTCACTAGCATCTGTTGGCTCATCCTCGATAGAAGAGAGCGTGGTGGTGCTTTGGACTAGAGTTGACACCCTCATACGTGGCAACAGGTCCTCCTCCAGGTCATCCTCGTCAAAGCTGCCTGCTGTGGCCAGGGACTTGTGGCGGGTGGAGGGAGTGGTGGCTGCCGAGGAGGGGTCCGTCAGGTGGAAGCTGCCATTTTCAGAGTCAGAATGGATGCCCTGTGAGGCAGCCAAGGCACGAGCCACAACCGTCACCTGACTCTCACTCACAGATTCTTCCAGGTGTTCTCCAAACTCACCTCCCACCGGGGCCTCACTGGAGGGTGTTCCTAGGTACATGGTGGGTGAGCCGCCTTGTCCTCCCGTCCCACCCTCCACGGACAGACTGGCCTCAGGCAGCGGTGGCGGCACGTCACCCAGGGAGTCTAGAGAGAGGGCCTCCAGCTGCGCCTGTAGTTGCTCCTCTGTCCGGAACTCAGATGGGTCAAATGTCTTCAGGTCTGAGTCAGTGGATTCATGTGACATCCTGCGCTCTCCTGTGTCCTGCAGGATGTCTTGTGATGCTCGCCGCTCCCTCGACCCTTGCAGGATGTCGTGGGAAAACCTGCGCTCACTGGTGGTTTTTAGGATGTCGTGTGATCTTCTACGTTCTCTCATAGAGTTTAGAATTTCCTGTGATATTCTTCTCTCCACAGAGTCTTGTAAGAGATCGTGTGACATCTTGCGTTCTAGTAGGTCATGTGACGTCTTGCGTTCTAATAGGTCGTGTGACAATTTGCGTTCTAATAGGTCGTGTGACATCTTGCCTTCCCTGGGTGCCAGTATGATGTCGTGGGAGAGTCTGCGCTCCCCAGGGCCCGGCAGAATGGCCTTGTGCAACATATTCTCATGGAATTCCTCCTCCTCCTCGATAAAGGAGTCAGGGGTGAATATTTTGCTGCGGGACAGGTCACGTGCCACCTCGTCCACACACTGGGGCTCGATCACGTCCTCCTCCGTGTCGCTGTACCCGTTGATGTCCACCTCAAGGTAACCCGATGCCAGACTCAGCGCCCGACGCCGCTCTGACAGGATCTCTCCCTCAGATAAAGTTTTTTGAAGGAGGCCTCTGCGTGGCTTAGAAGAGGGTGAATCATTCATGGACAGCTTGTCGTAATCCTGTCGGAATTTGAGGGGGGGCGGGGGCGGCGGTCCCTCGTCCAGGGGGATATCGTAGGCTGAGAAGCGGAGAGGGCAGGGCGGGGGTCCGTGGGTGGTGGAGGTGCGGGATGGCAGGAGCGGGTCAGTGAGGTCATCCAGGTCGTAGATGGCGTACTGAAGCCCCTCGTACCGGGCAACCTCAGACAGGCTCTTCACCAGACGCCGCCGCCCCCCCTCACCGTTGGTCTGGGCACCCTGGGAGATCATCTCAGCCTGGGGGTACATAACACTAGGTAATTAAGATCTCCTTCGGTCCCAGGGCGTATTTTGTACTGATTCTAGACAACACTAGGTATTTAATGAGAATTTGCCTTATTTCAAGATGGCACTAGATAATATTACTTAGCATGGTTATGTAGTCTTATTTAGGGATATTATACAAACAAAACCTTCTTGATCATAAAAACCACTTACTTTATAACCTTTACAAAAATATGTGTTTAATATAAACCAGCGTAAATCATTGTATACTCGTATATCTATTTATCTATCTATATCTATCTATCTATCTGTCTATTTATCTGTCTTTTTATCTATATACCAGTAGTGAAATTACTTGCCTTTTCCGTATACTGACACAAGAGAATTGGATTAGTTTGATGCCATTAGTGATATTAGTAGTGGATTAGTATCATAATCGGTTATGCAAAATCATTTAACTAGGGCAGAGAGAGAAAGAGAGAGAGAGAGAGTAATAAAAGTATGAATGCATGCTTTTTTTTTTTTTGCACCATTTTCTTTCATTCCTCGTTTATCTATCGATCTTTTTCTATATCATTTTTGTCGTCTGTATTTTTTTTTTTTTTTTTTTTTTTTTTTTTTTTTTTTTGTCATCCTTCACTTCCTCTGTATCTTCTTGTCTCATACCTCCTCTTCTTCTCCCTTTCTCATCATCTCTTCCTCCTCCTTTTCTACCCATCGTCTCCTCATCTTCCACAGTATGCATTTTTTCCCCCTTTCCCTTTCCCCCCCGTCTCTCTCTCTCTCTCTCTCTCTCTCTCTCTCTCTCTCTCTCTCTCACACACACACACACACACACACACACACACACACACACACACACACACACACACACACACTGCGTCACCTTGTCATGTATATTCTACTTTTCCCTCTCTCTGCTACAATATCTCTCAGTTTCTTCCTCCATCCTCCATCTCGTCTATATTGCTACTCACCCCCTCCATCCTCTCCCGCCCTTTCTCTGTCTTTCCCTCCCTCCTGCTCCTCCTCTCTCTTTTTCTCTCCCTCCATCTCTTCCCCTCTGTCTTTCCCTCCCTCCCTCCCTCTTCCTCTTTCTCCCAGTGGTCACCTTCTCCGCTTGTGGACTGGTAGTTGCGCAGGGCAGGTGGGGTAACGACTTGCGCACCTGTCCCACATCCGTCTGCGTGGCCTGGGTTCGCATACAGGATCGCTTCAGCCGCTCTGTAGGGGGACACGGGGGTCAGGGGGTGGGGGGAAATGGGGGGGAAAGTGGAGGGCTTGTGGGTGGGTGGGGGAAAGAGGGGGGGTGTGGGGAATGCCTGGGGAATATTGGAAAAGGGACTAAGTGTGGGAGGGAGGAGGTTAGAACTGTTTAATTTGCTTGTGGTTGGGGTACTTTTGTGGCTGTGGGTGTGGGAAGGGGAGAGGCAGATAGGTGTTTGAGTACGGGAGACGGGATGGGGGGCTGGGGCTTGTGATGCGGCGGGAAAGGGAAATAAAGAAAATGGGAGAGGGTGTGGATGGATTAGGAAGGAAATTGGGATAGTGAATGTGTGTGTGTGTGTGTGTGTGTGTGTGTGTGTGTGTGTGTGTGTGTGTGTGAATTGGGATGTGGCAAAAATAGGAACATAGATTAGGAGGCATGAGAGGACACTGGGGAAGGATGGGTGTGAATGGGAGAGGGGTAAAGAGTAGATGGGGGGCAGGATGGGATAGGAATGTAGGGGGGAGTTGTATGGGTTCGGGGATAGGATATGAAGTAGGGGTGTGGGGAAGCATAGGTATGTGAGTTGGAGATGTGAGAAGCTAGCGGGGTAGGGTTGGGTGTGGGTGGAAGAAGGGGGTAAAGAGTATTGTGTGGGGGAGATGAGTGTGGGTAGGGGGACGATGGGACAGGAAGAAGAGGGTGTGGAATAGGGTTAGGAAGAAAGAATGGGGGTATGGAAAGTTATATCATAGGAAGGTGGAATATAGTGGTAAGAGAGGGGGAGACGTCCTTTGTCAGTGGGATGGAGGTAAAACAAGAACTTGGGTGTGGGGAAATAGCATGGATATGAAGGGAGATGGGGAAGGTGGAGATAAGGAAGTTGGGAGATATTCTGGAAGGAGTTATGGATTTGCTGTAGTTCTTAATGGGTAATGGGGAGAGGCTGGATCAAGAAGGCCTGGGGATGTTTAATGGGTAGCTAGGGGGTGGGGGTAAGGGAAAATGGGGAGATATAATGGGTGGAATTATGGAGTAGGTGTGCATCTTAATGGGAAAGGGAAGAGACGAGCAGATTTAAAGGCCTAAGGATATTTAATGGGGGCTCAGATTCTAATGGTACTCAATGGGGGCTCAGATTCTAATGGGACTCAATGGGGTCGTTTCCTGGGAGTCTCCTAATGGGTAAGGAGTTCAAGAGCGAGAGGATGAGAGGGTAATGGAGAGAGAGTGAGAGGTGAAATTTAAGGGAGCAGTTAAGAGATGAAGGGAAAGTTAGGTACAGAAAATGCAGGTGCAATAAATATGATATTAAAGGAGAGAGAGAGAGAGAGAGAGACTATACATACAACATGGTTTAAAGGATGCAGAATAACTTTTAATGATTTAAGTCGTATAGAACACTCGAAATCCGTGTTATGTTCTGTTCTCTACCATTACAAGATGCCGTGAATATTCTACTGAAGTTATGCCTCCAGTGTATAGTGTGGAGAACAGGGGTATCTACGTTTTTTTTTTTTATACTGTACATGCAGAATGGTATTTTATGTGTACGGAGGTTGTGCGATATCCTCTTCTGCTCAGTGATATGTTTTTATTTTAATCTTGCCATCTCCAGGCGATCTTATTCATCCCTGGATAGACTTCGAACTGGAGGGACGAGAAATAGTGTTCCTTATGTCCCTCGCCGCAAGAAATCCCTCCTAAACTGAAGAAAATCGTCCGGAGATAGCAAGATCAGATATAAAAATAGATCATTGACTTGAAGGGGTTAAGATACGATTCTTCATGCCCCCTTTCCTCGCAGTCCCTCCCCCACACTCACACCCCAGTTTCTGTTGCGTAGAAAACGGGCTGCGATCACACCCTAATCACCTCGTTAGACCCACAACAGCCAATTGAAGTGGTGATGGTGAAAGTTGTTAGTGACACTGGATTATACCACGGCACTCAACAGGGTTTAGGTCAGGTCAGGTCAGGGCAGGGCAGGGGGGTCAAGCTCTACTGACCTTCGATTTGGCCCGTCGAATGCCCCCCTGTCCCTCCGACAAGCGTCATCGTCTTCTTCATCCTCATCCTCCCTCTTCTTTAACCTTTTCTCAGTCCTTGACCTGACATCCTTTGCGGTCCCAGAGGCCTTGTGTGGTTGACCTTTGACCTGGCTTGAACTTGTATCATCGTCTTTCCGCTCAGCAGTTACTTGGTCACTATAGTTACCGAGGTCTTGTTTTTGTTTTTGTGGTGATTCTGGTGAGGTTGGGCTTCGAGGCATAACTTGTTTGTTTTCACTGCTTCGTTTACTGGCCTCTTTTCCCCTTCCATTTGTTTTCCTCCCTCTCTCTGTTCCTCTCTTTGTCTCATCTGGTGTTTCCATCTCTCCACTCTCTGACCGTCCTTCACTCCCATCATTAACGCCTTTGGTTTTTCTATCTGTTTCTGCCCCTCCTCCATCTATCGTTTCTTTCTTCCCTCCCTTAGCTCCATTCTCCTCTCTCCCACCCTCTACTCCCCCCTTCATTCCTCCTCCTACTTCCCATTCCTGCTTTACTCCCCCTCCCTCTCCTGCAGTCCCTCCCTCCTCTCGTGTTGTCCCTGTTTTCCTATTTACCTCATCCCTCCGTTTCTCTCCTGTTTCATCCTCCCTCATCTTTTTCTCTCCTAACGTTTGTCCCGCCACCCCTCTTGTTTCTCCAGTCTCTCCCTCCTCTCCTACTATCCCTCTTTCCTTTTGTCCTTCCTCTCTTACCTCTTCCCCTTCTGCATCCCCTCCTGTCGCCAATTCCTCTCTGCTGCGCTCCACCTCACTGTCACTCAGCAGGTCAATGTCGCTGTACCCCTGAAAGACTCTACTGAAGATGAGATCCACAGCCTGTATTTCCCCCTCCTTCAGCAGCTCTAGGGCGTCCTGCTCCCCCCACCCCTCCCCTAGAGCCTCCCCCAAACCTCCCCCTACCTCCACTCCCCCTCCCACCCCCTTCCCGTCTCCCATTTCTCCAGTATCTGCTTTTTTGTCACCCCATTTTATTTCAGATACCGCCCCTAGCTCCTTTTTCTCCTCAGTTACCCCTCCTCTCACTGCATTTTCTAGTCTTGTTCCTAGGTCTTTTATTCCCTCTCCCCCAACTTCCAATCTTCCTTCCCTTTCTCCTCCTCCTCTTCCTACTTCAATATTTCCTTCTCTTCGTCCTCCTTCTCTTCTTCCTACAGCTCTAAGTTCTTCCTCTTCCTCATCCATGTGGCTTGAGTCTTCCATGTAAGATGTGTCGTCTTCAGTGGCTGTTTCAATTTCGGTGATGACCTCCGTATCACTCCCCTCCTCCTCTTCCTTCTCTCCCTCTTCTCTTACTTGCCCTGTTTCTCCTTTCTCTTCTCTCCTTTGCCCCTTTTCTTTTATATCTTCTCCTCTGTGTTCCTTCCCTCCTTTTGCGTCTCGTATTTGTTCTATTCCTCCATTTTCCTCAGTGTTATGCCTCCTTTCTACTTCATCTGTTCTACATCCCTTTTCTCTTCTGTCTTCAATCCCATCTCCTTTTTTATCGTCTGTCCCGTGTCTTGCTCTGTCTTCTTCTGTGTCTTCCCTTCCTCTTTCTTCAGTTCTCTCTCCTCCTTTATCTGTTATTACCAGTTCATCCCATTCTTTCAGTTCCCCCTCTTCCATCTCCTCCACCCACAATTTTCTACGTTTGGGCTCCGTTTTCTCTCTGCGTTGTTGACGTTCGCATTCGTCCTTCGTAGATTCGGATTTTTCAGTCTTCACCTCTTCTCTTGGTATATTTTCCTTCCTGTCGCTTTCCTCTAACTTAATATTGGCCTTTTCTTCCTCCCCCTCTTCTCTTTTTTCGGGCCTTTCCGCTCCCCGACTTTCGGCTCTCTTCGGCCTTTCTGTTTTCCCACCATTTTCTTTGCCCTCGTTTTCGTCCCTCATTGTTTCGGCTATTTCTTCCTTCGGCTCCATTAGCCTTAGTGGGTCTCTCGCTCCCTCTCTTTCGCCTCTCTTTTCCTCTTCTCTTTCCCTTCTGTTTTTCGCTTCCACTTCTCTCCCTTTCGTCTCTTCTCCCTTATTTTCGTCTGGTTTCGTCTTGGGCTTTCTAGCTCTCGGTCTTCTCCTCTTTTTCTCCTTCCTTATTCCACTTTCTGTTTCCTCTTTTTGTCTTCCTCCTTCCTCCTCCTCCTCCTCCTCCTCTTCTCTTCCTCCTCTCTTCCTTAATTCCCCCTCTCTTTCCTCCACCCCATCCCCTTTCTTCTTCCTCACCCTTGGTTTTCTGGGCCTCTTTCTCTTCTTCGTTTCCTCCGTTTGCTCCTCTTCCTTCCTGTCCTTCGTTTCCACCTCCTTTTCAGTTTCTTCTTTCTTCTTTGTCTCCTCCTTTCCTTCAGTTCCTTTCTCTCCCTTTTTCTCCTCCCCCTCCCTTCTCTCCGTTCCTTTCTCTTCCTTGTTTTCTCCTTCTTCTTGGTTTTCATGTTTTTCTTCCTCCTTTTCTCTACACTCTTCTGTATGAATCTTTGCTTCTTCTTCCCCCTCCTCTTCTTTCTCTTCCCCCTTATCTACGGTATTCTCTTTCTTTTCCTCCTCTGCGTTGTTTTTCTCTGTTTTTTCCTTTTCTTCCTCATCTTCCTTTACCGTGTCCATTGCCTTCTCTTTCATTTCCTCCTCTTCATTTTCATGCTCTGCCCACATCTCCATATCTTTCATGCCTTCTTTCTTTTCCTCCATGTCCTCTTCCCTTTTCTCCTCTTGTATTTGCTTCTCATTTTTCGTCTTTTTATTGTCTGCTTCACACCCCGCCTTTTCCTTGTCTTCTGTTGCCTTTTCTTCGTTTCTCTCTCTTCCTTCCTTACCACATTCTCTCTCCTCCTCTTCCCTCTTCTCCCCTCTTGCATTGTTCGCTCCCCTCTTTTCCCTCATATAGTCTTCATTGGCTTCATTTTTGTTTATTTTTTCTTTGCTAGTTTCTTTCTTCTCGTCCTTCTCCCCCTGTTTGACTTCTTCCCTCCCATCGTCTACCTTTAGCTTATCTGTCTCTCCCATTTCATCCTCAATTTCCCTCTCCTCTTCTCCCGTCCCCTTCTCTTCATCTTTTTTCTCTCTTTCCTCGTGTTTTTTATCGCTCTTTTCTTCCTCTTTTCCTCTCTTTTCCTTCTCCTTCGTCCTTTCTTCATCCACATCTTTCTTCCTCTCTCCCACTTTCTCCTTTTCGCTCTTTTCCTCCACATCCTCTTTCTTCCTCTCCTCCTCCATCTTCCTTTCTTTCATCCCTCTAGGTCTCCTGTACGTGAAGACCAGAACTTCTTCATCGTCCTCACTAAACGTACTCCCCAAATCCAGTTTCCTCCTCCAGTCATCCTCCCACTCCGCCGCCTCGTCTCCCTCCATCTCTCCATAAGTTTCCTCCGTCCCTCCTTTGCTAAATCCACTCCCCTCCTCACTGCTGTCCGTCAGAGCTTGGCCTTCCTCGTCGATGGCACCAATACTGTCCTCAATATCCCGTCTCGCACCCGGATGGTCACAACATTCGGCTGAGTTTGTGTCGTCCCATCTCGCACTCCCACGGGCAAAACATTCACCTGGTGCTTTCTGTCCCGTATATTTTCGGTCTTTCGTTGGTTTATTTTTTGCCTCTTCTGCATTTTTACTATATTCTTGTTTTTCATCTTCCTTTTCTACATTTTCACTGCATGTTTCTTTACGTTTGTGCCTTTCTTCTTCCTTCTTCTCCTCTGCTTCTTCTTCAGTGCCTCGTTTCTCACCTCTGCGCTGAGAACTTTCAGCTGGTTTTCCCTCTTCTGCATTCTTTTGGTCTTCTGCCTGTCTCATCTGTTCGTTTTCTTCATCTTTACTGTCTTCTTCACCTCTGTCATTGTCTTTCTTCACTTTCTCCTCCTCCTCCTCCTTCCTCTCCTTTTCAGGGTCCCATCTCTTGCTTCCGAAATCAAAACATTCAGCCACTACTTCCTCTCCTACGCTTGCTCGGCCTTCTTTCTGTCTTCCCTCTTCGTTTTCCCCATCTTCATTATCTTCTTTGTGTCTGTCATTGTCCTCCTCCTCCTCTTCTTCGACTGTCTCCAATTCCTCGTTTCGTTCGCGTATAAATACTTCTTCATTGTACTGTGTTTTCTTCCCATCCCTTTTGTCTTCCTCCTCTCTTTCCTCGCTTAAGTCTTCCATCGATGCTAGAGGTACCAGTCTTCCTCTTCCCACTGTTCCTTCTCCTTCTCTTCTTCCCTCTCTCGTTACGGTGTCTCTTTCAGTTTTACTTCTTCCTTCACCTTCTCCTCCTCTTTTTCTTTCTATCACGCTTTCTCTCTCCTCCTCTTCGTTATTTTTTTCTTCCACCCCTGGTTTATACACATCTTTCCTAAACCCCGATTCATTTGCCCTATCTTTGTTATGTATGACTTCGATTGCCCGCGCGGTTTTTATTTGAGTCTCCCTTGCTCCATTTTGTCTTTGCTTAGTGGATTGTTTACCTTCAGCGTTTTCCTCCTCTCGTAAGTTTCTCCTGTCTTGTTTGGTTCCTTGCTCTCGCCTGCTGTCGTTCTTAGCCAGTTCTTTTTCGCGTTCATCTTTCCACATACTTTCAGTTTCTTTACCGTTTCTCTTCGTTTCTCGCTGCTGTTCGCCTCGACTTTCTACTCTTTCGTTTCGTGTCGTTTCTTCTCTTCCGCCGAGTTTTCTGTTCACGCTTTCATCCTCATTTCCTTCCGTATCATCCTCATTTCCTTCCGTATCATCCCTCTTCCTTTCTCTCCACTTTACTTGTTCTGTCTTCTCCCTGTCATCCTTTTCTCCCCCTTCTTGTTCCAGTTTCTTTGTTGTATCTTCAGTTCTATCATGTCGTCTTGTTGTTTCGCTTTCATCTTTTCTTTCCTCTTGTTTCCCTCGTTCCTCACACACATTTTTCTCTTTATGTTCTTGTTCTTCTCTCTCATCTTTCGTTCTTTCATCTTGTTCATCTATGCCTTCACCTTCATCTTTTCCTTCTTCATGTTCATCTAATTCTTCGCTTTCATCTTCTGTTCTTTCATCATGTTCACCCGTTTCTTCACCTTCTTTCTCTCTCATTCTGTTCGTCCAACTCTCATCGTCACTTTCTCTGTCCCCATCGTCGTGATAGTGAACCACGTAGATGTCCCCCACCGCCTCACCATCGTCACTTTCATCACTCTCACCTTCTTCGGGGGACGGGGAACGTGAGGGAGTCCTGTCGTTCGTGTCGCAGCTGGCATCTCTCACGTTCACCTTACGCCTCCTCTCACGTTCACCGGGTGTCACTTTCTCTCCATCATCCCCATCACTTTCACGGGCTGTATCCTGATGCGATATTTCATCTTCCACACTTTCGCCCACCTTATCATTTTCATGGCCTATATCCTCATGTGGTAGCTCATGTTCCGCACTCTCAGTTTGTTCCACACTTTCATCATATTCTTCACTTTCACCTTCCACGTCTTGGGTTTCACGTTCCCCACTTCCACCGCGTGTATTACGGGCATCATCTTCAGGTTCTGGATCATGTTCACTAGCTTCTGCTTCCACTTCAAGAGCCTCACCTTCACTATATCCGCCGCCTTGGATGAGGACTTCGATGTCACGTTCCTCCGCAGTCTCTGTCACCGTTTGTTCAGGTTCCCCGTCACTTTCACCATCAGGTTCGCCCAGACTGTCAATGTCGTGGTCACTTTCACCTTCCAAGTCGCCTCTCGTAGCGGCACTTTGGTTGGTGATTGGATTCAGGTTAATGAAGTCGTAATGGTCACTTTCACCATCGGGGGCACGTGTGTTTGGTCTGGAGTCACTTTCACCATCGGGGGCACGTGTGTTTGGTCTGGAGTCACTTTCCTCCTCCTCGACGTGCCCATCTTCAGTGCTCTGGGGTAGGTATATGTCCCCAACTCTGTCACCTTCACCAGCAGTAACCCCCGTCGCATCCTCATCTTCACCGGGACCTCCCTCACTTTCACTCGTAATCTCTATCTGCTTCTCAACCTCGTATCTGATGTCCAGGTGGGATATATTTAACTCAGTGCACCCTAACGTGGTACCCCCTTCCTCCCTTTCCGTTTTATTTTCTTTGGTTGCCTCCTGGTGTTTGTCCCTCAAGAGCTTTTTCTCTATTTCTCTCCCTGATACAGCCACGCAAGTCACCAATCTCCTTTCTTCTCGTCCACCTTCACCAGTTCCCCGCCTTTCTCTTTCCCTTTGCCTTAGTTCCTCTTCTGTCTCACCAGTTCCCCGCCTTTCTCTCCCCCTTTGTCTTAGTTCCTCTTCTGTCTCTCCTTCACTCACATCAGCATCATTCCCAGATTCGCCAACTTCCGGCAAAGCTGCGGGGATGTTGGCGTATATTAGCGAGTGAGGTGTTAGGTCCTGTCCCTCTGGTCCTCGTGTCCTTCCTTGCGTTAGCTCTGCCAGTGTTGCGTTGAGGTTGTGGTTGTAGATGGGAACGATTTCATCCGTCTGAATCCCTATCGTCCTCTTCTCCACCCGTCTGATCCGCCTGAGGGAGCTGGTCCGGACTGAGATGGTGTCCATGGGGACGTCGGATGGGCCATGTGGATGGTTGCCAGGGAGGTCGTCTGTCTGTGTGGTGGCCGCTGCTTTCCTCACTTTCTTCATGCGTCTTAGGGAACTCGTGTTGGTGTTCACGGATGCGCTGTCTGTCTTCGCATCGTCTTCTGGGAGCCTATTTTTGGATCTGGATCTGGATCTTGGTCTTTGGTTATCCGAGACGTCTGGTAACCTTGTTGAACTCCGAGTCTTACTGCCATCTGCAGCCGGAGGCAAGAAGGATACAGAGCCTTTCCTTTTTTCGTCAGACGGCGCTGGCTCGTTTTCAGTTATGTCTTCGTATGATTCAGTTTGTATGCATCCCAGCTTTTGCTTCAGGCTCCTCTTTAGCTGTTGAGAAGTCAGTGCTAAAGAAGAGGAGTCGGGTTCTTTCGCAGCATAATTTCCCTTCCCATAGGCTCCCGGTGCCGCCTTTCTTCTGGCCACGTCTTCACTCACCTCCTCTTTTCCCGTAGCCGTTGCATCCTGTGTTTCTTCCCTCTGCTCGGGAATCACATCGTTACCTTCATCAGTCTGTATGGCCAGGGTTTTCTTCTTGACTCGCCGTACCCTTCGTCCAACCGAATCTGTATTAGTCATAGTGGAGCTTGTGTCTGTTGTGTCCAGTGGTGCCGTTGGCCGCAGTCTTAGTTTCTCTCCTTTGATGCTACCACTCTCCTGTGCCCTACCAGCTTTGGACGCTAGATTAGACTCCGTTAAGTCCTTCTGGCTGGTTTTCTTCCGCCTCTGGTAGCTCTTACTGCCGTCAGAACGAGTCGACGGCTTTCTTGATAGTGATGTTGTCTTGTAGTCGTTGTCACTTCTCGGATATTCGTCGGATATTTCTGCTTGTGGCTGCTTCTTGTTCTTCCATTCTTTGCCTGGAGATCCCAATGAGATTTTGACTTTTTTCTCCTCTTTTGTGTGAATTTTGTCATCTCCTGGTCGTATAGGGAGACTTGGAATGATAATGGCTGGCTGTTTTGTGGCAGGCTTTTCATTTTTATGGTCGTTTCTTTTTGGCAGATCTGTTTTGAAGCTTGGAAGGTTTGTACTAACACCCTGTGTGCTCACTGGCTCAGTCTTATACACCAGGTTGATGTCTAAATGGCTTCTTTTATGCTGTTTTACGCCATTTCCCGCCACTGGTCTTGTTCGCCCATATGCAACATGTTCTCGAATGGCGTCAAGCTTTCTCAGATCGATGTCGTCTGATCTCTTATCAGTTTCATTGGAACCTCTAGGCCAGGTTCCACCACAGTAAGCCTCGTGAAGAGCTGCCTGACTAGGGTTCATCGTTGAGACATGAGGCGAGGTGGAAGGTCTGAATCGCGAGTCATGATCGCTTCGTCTGGGGAATGTAGAGGCGAGTTCGGGATAGGAGGACTTATGTGTGTTTGTGTCTGGTTTCCTGAGGCGTAGTGTGATGCTGGTGCTGCTTGAGTGAATTCCTGAGGGGTTTGGACTAAGAGATCTAGACTGTCTTGATGCTGTGGGTTGTACTCTGAGAGAACTTGTGGTGTAGGGTTGTGACGCTGGTGTAGTGGTGTCAGCAGGAGACGTCTGTGGTTGTAATGAATCTCCTGAGGTGGCGGGTGGTAGGGGATGAAGTGGGGGCGGTAATCTTAAGTCATCTGCAGGGACGTGGTGAAGAAAGTCCTCTGCCATCTGTCTGCGGAATCGAAGTCGACGAGCCATTGCATCTGAGTCACAGCTTGCCGTCGACCACTGGCTTATTCTGTCTTGGCTTTCGTCTTTTTTCGTGTCACTTACATCTAGCATATTTTCTGTCTTAAATTTGCCCTTAGCTTCTTGGCTCTTATACTTAGTGAAAGTGGTAGTATCGATTATGTGTTCGTCTCCCAGGTGGTGTGTGTGGCCAAATTCGAGGTCTTTGTCAGTATATGGTGTTCGATCTTTTCTTCGAGCTCCTCTTCCGTCTTGTATATCTTTGCCCTCCTCTCTTCCTCCATGTCCTGTTCCTCCTCCTCCTCCATCCCAAGGAACATTTTCAAGCACTAGTTTTGGCGGTGAGTGCCTGTATCTTCGCTCCCTGATTAGATCGATGTTTGTATTCAGGAGATCAGAGTCCATTCCCTTACGGTCATCGAAATCCATAAGAGATTCAGGTGGGAAGGAAATGTCTGCCAGTCTTGTGGACGAACCCGCTTCATCAGTCTGCCAGGCGAAAGAGCTTAAATCCGTCTGCCACTCCATTGATGTTTCCATGGTCCCTTCGTCCTCTTCACGGTAGTCTGTGCTCGTGTCTAATTCCTCATCATCATCTGGGGGAAAGAACATGAGGTCCTCTGTTGGGAAAAGAGTTGAGGCATCGTAAACAAAGGCAGGGTCGGTCTGCATTGCCATCGACACCTTGCTCACGGCCGAGGCGGACTTTTTGATGCCTCCAACAGCTTCATCGGCAAGCTCCTTGTCCCTCTCGCGACTCTTGCTTCTGTCTCTTCTCTGCCCAGACTTCTGATTACCTACGCCCTTTGACTTTCCCAGGCTGCCACTCATGCTTTCTTGGATGTCCCTTTCTCCTGTACTTGCATGGTATTCTTTCCTTCCCTCTTTAGGACTCGGGACATCCTTGTCTGATGCTCGACCCTTGCTTGTTTTTCGCAAGCTACTTTTAATGCTTTCTCCCGATCGGTGTCTCTCCCTGCCACTCTCAGGCTGTGCAGACCTATCTTTTTGCTTATTGTCATCCCAGGGTCCCTGTGGATGGTCAGGTACGAGCCCTGGTTGGATCAGTTGTTCACAGAAGGTTACGCCCTCCTTCGTCGGTTTCTCTGATTCTTGAGTTTCGGTCTTCTTTTTGGATTTCTTTTGTCTTTTTGTTGCTTTGCTATCTCCAGTGTCATGTTTGTCTTCCTCCACCCACCCTTCAGCCCCTTCTAATCTCCTCTCCCTCCCTCCCGCAGCGCCCCCTATTCCTCCCTCCATCTCTAATTCAGTGCCTCCCGTTCCCTCCACATCTTCCTCACCTCCCACACCCTTCTCCAGTTCAACTGTCTTCGTCCCCGCACTCTTATCCCTGCTCTTCTTCCCACCAGAACCACTGGCTTTCCTCGTCCCCCTGTCCCTGTCTCCCTCTTCTCCTAGCCTTTCTGTTCCCCTTTCCTTTCTCCTAGCCTCTATCCTCTCTGTTCCCTGTCCTCCTTTTGCCCCTAGTCCCTCTGCTTCGGCGCATTCTTCAGCCCCTACCCTCTCTCTCAAACCCCCCTCTGCTACTCTATCCCTTCTTGAGACCCCCTTTCCCCCCGTCCTTTCCTTTCCCCCTTCTGTACCCTTCTCAGATCCCACCCCTCTCTCTCCCAGACTCCCATGCGTCCCTTTCCTCTCTTCCCCCTTCTCTCTTCTCAACCTCTCTTTTGCCCCTATCCTTTCTCCTCCCACTCCCCCTTCTGCTCCTAGCCTCTCAGACCCCATCCTTCCCTCTCCCAGACTCCTATCCACGCGTATCCTTTCCTCTTCCTCGGACGTCTGAATGCCTATCGTCTTCTTTATCGCTTTCTTCCTCTTTAATGACGGTGTTCTTGACCTCGTCCCAGCCTCACTCTCGACCCGGAGACCCCCTGACCTCTGGCCGACCTTGTGCCGGGGTCCTGACTCGTCCTCTGAGTGGGTGAACCAGGGTATACTCACAGATACTCACAGATAAAGACCCCTCACTAACTCACAAAGACCACTTACTAACTCACAAAGACCCCTCACTAACCAGCCCCGTCACCCTACCCACATTATGAAGAGGGTGATATTTACCTTTTAATTTCTTTGCAAGCGTAACAGTTATCAAAATTTTGAAAACGACACAAATCGAAAACTTCCCTAGCAGTTTTTTTTTTAGTCGTTTCAGTATCAGACTATTATTATTATTATTATTATTTTTTTGCAATTGGACCCGTGTTGTACCCTCAGTTTAGAAAAAAAAAATATGTTCACCCCTGACTGCGATTATTTTTTCACATAATGATTCGTACAGTTGAATTTGTCTTCGTTTGGTAGTGTTCATGATTCTGAATTGTAGGTTCGTGTAGATATATTTGTGTGTGTGTGTGTGTGTGTGTGTGTGTGAGAGAGAGAGAGAGAGAGAGAGAGAGAGAGACCATAAACTGACTTTGGAATTATTTGTTCCTGTACAGAATATTTTTCAGTAACCACATAAACAGTCTGATGTTTCTGATTCACGTACAGAGTAATTTTTAGTGATTACGTGTACAATATTTGGTACAATTGGTTCGTGTACAGAATATTTTTTTTTTAGTAACTGTACATAAACTGTCAGGTACAGTTGGTTGGTGTAGAGAGTAATTTTTTTACTGATTACGTGTACAGTTTTGGTAATACTGGTTCAAGTACAGTCTTTTTTTTTTTTATTACATGTACAGTTTTGGTACTAGTGGTTCATGTACAGAATATTTTTTAAAGTGACTACTGTACATATGCTGTTGATAAGCAGTGGAATGTATGTATGTATGTCTGTGAGTGTACTTTGCTGTGGACTGTAGGTATGTCTGTATGAGTGTACCCTGATGTGGAATGTATGTACTGTATGTACTGTATGTCTGTATGAGTGCACCCTGCTGTGGAATGTATGTATGTACTGTATGTATTGTATGTCTGTATGAGTGCACCCTGCTGTGGAATGTATGTACTGTATGTCTGTATGAGTGTACCCTGCTGTGGAATGTATGTCTGTCTGTCTGTATGAGTGTACCTGCTGTGGAATGTATGTCTGTCTGTCTGTATGAGTGTACCTGCTGTGGAATGTATGTATGTGTATCATGATCCTTGCTGTGGAATGGAATAAAATGTGTTGATGGGAATGACAATGCTCTGTTCACTTCAACTTGACCTAAACGAAGTGAAGGGAGAAAAATGTGGACGAAAAACAGAGAGATGAGACAACATTTGACTGGAGGTAAGAATGAGGGGGAGGAAATGGAGAATAAATTGAGAGGAGGGAGAGAGAAGTGGAGAGGAAGGAGAGAAAAGTAGCGGAAAGTTGAAAGGAAGGAGAGACAAGTGGAAGAAAGTGGAAAAAAAAGAGAAGTGGAGGAAAGTGGAGAGGAAGGAGAGAGAAGTGGAAGAAAGTGGAAAGAAAAGAGAGAGAAAGGTGGAGGAAAATTGAGGAGAAGGAGAGAGAAGTGGAGGAAAGTTGTGAGGAAGGAGAGAGAAGTGGAGTAAATGAGACGATATTAGGAGACTCCCTGTTAAGCCTGACTATCTTTGGCCATAACTCTAAAATATCTTTAATTTTGCCCCGAAAAATTGAACTTCAGGTGATATCATTGCCATTGAGAGGCTAGGTAGATTGCAGTGATAAATAGGAAGCATGGTATGGAGGTGATGGAAACTGTCATTGAGAGGATGGGTAAATTACTTCGATAAACAGATATAATACTTGGGAAATTAGCAGAGGCGATGGAAACTGTCATTGAGAGGATGGGTAAATTACTTCGATAAATACATATAATACGTAGAATATTAACAGAGGCGATGGAAACTGTCATTGAGAGGATGGGTAAATTACTTCGATAAATACATATAATACGTAGAATATTAACAGAGGCGATGGAAACTGTCATTGAAAGGATAGATAAATTACTTCGATAAATACATATAATACGTAGAATATTAACAGAGGCGATGGAGACTGTCATTGAAAGGATGGGTAAATTACTTCGATAAATAGATAAACTGTAATACTTAAAAAATTAGCAGAGGCGATGAAAGTTAACAGAGGCGATGGAGACTGTCACCGAAAGGATAGATAAATTACTTCGATAAATAGATATAATACTTGGAAACTTAGGAGAGGCGATAGAAACTGTCTTTGAAAGGATAGGTAAATTACTTCGATAAATAGAACAGTTAAACCTTGAGCCTGTATTGACTGAGTTTCGTTTATTCAAAGTTTGACCTGAAATAGAATCCTTCTCAGTAATCCCCTGCGACACCCATTATAACGTTGACCAATAACTTTGATACATAAATAAATAAATATATAAAGTCCAGCTACCTACCTATAGCTTAGATTAGTAAAGGAAATAAAATCCACCTGCCTACCAATAACACAGATTAATAAAGGTAATAAATAAAGTCCAGCCACCCACCGGTAACTTAAATTAATAAAGGTAATAAAGTCAAGCTTCCCATTAATCACTTAGGTAAATAAATGAATAAAGATTAAATAAAGTCCCACATCCAGTCCCACATCCAGTCCCACATCCAGCACTGAAATAAAGCTTTCTTAAGGGCGGCGCTTACTATTAAAATATTCCTAAGAGCTTTACTTTACTTGTCCTTTATTTAACATAGACAGATGACGTGGATGAAGAAGTGAAATTACCGGAGCATAACAGAAAGAACAGCAGTAACAATAATAACAGATGAATAAATGAAAATAACATAAACAACAGAAAGAACAGCAGTAATAGGAATAACAGGAATAAAGGAGATAAATAAAAAAAACGGAACAACAGAAAGAACAGCAATAACAGGAGTAACGGAGATGAATAAATGAAAATAACATGAAGATTACAAAAATAACAGAGAGAACATAGATGAAATAACGAGAATATAACAGAAAGAACAGGAATAAGAGGAGTAACCTAGGTGTATAAATGACATAGGATCCAACGTTAATTGTATAAATAACACAGGATCCAATCACCCACCCTGCAGCAGAGCCTTGGTAAGCACGGGGGCCAAGAGCTGATCCAACGCCCTCTGCTCCATATAATCAGGGGATCGACGGGCATCCAATAGTCTCTCCTGGCTTCTCGATCCTCCACTTCCCCCTCCGCCTTCTCTCCTCCCCCCGTTGGTCTCCTGGGCTGTTCCTCCAGGGTCCTCCAAGCCTCCCACAGTTGCTGATCGGCTGGAGGTTAGAGGTGGTGGAATTAGAGAGACTAAGAGAGAGGTTGTGTTGTGTTTTGATAGGTGTTGCTTCCTCCTCCTCCTCCTCCTCCTCCTCCTCCTCCTCCTTCACTTCGCTTCTTGATTTATCTCGCAACTTTACGCTTATCTTTCAATTAGCGTAAAACACCTGCATTTTTACATCTGGTTTTTTATCCCTCTTTAAGAATTCTTGGAAGTCTTTCTGCCTGCCTGAATGTCTGCCTAACCTTGGCTCCTTACTCCTCCCCCACTTGCCTAACCTACCTGTCTTTCTACCTGTCTACATGTCTTTTTACGTGCCTTGGTCCTGCCTAACCTCCTGGCACTTTACCTCTCCCTCACCTGCCTAACCTACGTATTTTCCTACCTGTGTTTTTACGTGTCTTGTTCCTGCCAAACCTCCTACCCCCTTACCTCTCCCCGACCTACCTAACCTGCCTATCTTCCTGCCTGTCTTCGTACCTGTCTTGTTCCCCCCTCACCTACCTAAGCTGCCTGTCTTCGTACCTGTCTTGTTCCTCCCCACCTACCTAAGCTGCCTGTCTTCCTACCTGTCTTGTTCCTCCCCACCTACCTAAGCTGCCTGTCTTCCTACCTGTCTTGCTCCCCCCCTCCTCCACCCTCACCTCATAGCCTTCTGAAAGCTGACGTGTTTCTGTGGTCGGTCGTCGAGGTAGGCTTCTGGGGTGACTGCGGTCTGTCTGTACCGGCTGAGGTCTGGGGTGTTGGGCTGGGTGTAGGCCGTCCGACGTACTGTGTAGCCTGTGTGGACGAGGGTAACACAGAAGAGAACAGTAAGGGGTAATACAGAAAATAAATCACTTAAGAAAAGGTACTAGGGAGCTGTGGTAAAGGAAATCGCTTAGGAAGAGGTGCTGGGGAGCTGTGATAAAGAAAATAAATTGCTTAGGAGAAAATGTTAGGGAATTGTAATAAAAAAAAAAATCGCTCAGGAAAAGGTGTTAGGGAGCTGTGAAAAGGAAAATAAATCGCTTGGGAAAATGTGTCAGGGAGGTGTAATGAAATTGAATCGAGTAGTAAAAGGTGTTAGGGAGATGTGATAAAGAAAATAAATCTCATAGGAAGAGGTGTTAGGGAACGGGCTTGAGGGTTGGTTTGGAGGTGTAGAGGTAAAAGAGAAAAAGTTACCCCTCCTTCCCTCGAGAATATGGTTCACACACACACACACACACACACACACACACACACACACACACACACACACACACACACACACACACACACACACACACACACACACACACACCACCATACACCATTCACTTCTGTCGCGTCCAGGCAGCAGTATAAGCAGCATGATCCAAAGCAATCCATTTCCCTTGTTATTCTCTGTTCTCTACTTACTCTCCTTGGTGTTGGCGTCCTCCGTGAAGATCTCCGCTGAGTGGTAGCCCCCGGAGGAGATGGCCAGCTGGGTAGGTCTCTGGGCGGGGTCGATTTCACTGCGATCATCGGGGTAGTTGTCATACGGCGCCGCTTCAGACCGAGGACGGGATGTGCGACCGGCCTAGCGAGGGGGGGAGACGAGGTTTAGGTGGATGGATGAGTTAGGGGTATATGGGTACTGTTAGATTGGATGGGTTAGGTGAAGTTAGACTGGATGGAGTTAGATATATACAGATTAGGTTAGACTGGATGAGTTAGGCATAGCTTAGGTTTGGTTAGATTGGGTTAGGTGTAAGTTATGTTAGACTGAATGGAGTTAGGTTAGATTAAGTTACATCGAGTTAGGTTAGGTTCAGTTTGGTTTAAGCCTGTTACGGAAATCTCTCCACATACTGTCACTCCTAACCTGTTCAGCTTTGTGCGTGAACAAGTAATCTCTTAATGTTTTACAGTTCATCAAATCTAGAAGTTTTTTTTTTTCTCATTGCATTTTTCCCTTCTCACGACCTGTAGTCTTGGAATCGGAAGGTGTCCAGGTGTCTTGATTGTCTATTGATTGATTTTCTTGGGGAGACACCAATCTTTTACTATCTTAGCTTTTGGTTCACCAATTTTGCATACCTGGTACGTATGTGTAAAGATATGTGAGTACGTATAAGTGTATGTATAAGTGTATGAAAGATATGTGAGTACGTATAAGTGTGTGTATGTGTTGTAAATAAATGTATGTGTGTGTATGTATGGGACTATGTACTGTATCTATTTATCTGTCTAGCCATCTGTGTCCTCCTTCCTTCCGTCAACCTCTGTGTCTCTCACCTGCGCCAAAGAATCATCCAGTGATGCCAGTCGCTTCGGGTCGGTGTAGCAGATGGTCTTGGGTCGCCTCTTAAAGTAGCTCTCATCCTCGTAGTCTATACCGTCCTGCTGACCCGCCTGCTGACCTCCCTTGCTCGGTGAGGGGGACGTGTGGGCGCACTTGATGTAAATGTTCTCGTCCGAGGGCACACGGCCTCGCAGACACGCCGGCAGTAAGCTTTTCTTCTTGCAAGGGGACGCCTGTTGCAAGAGAAAAAAAGATTGGGTGTTGCAAGGAAGGGGGTGATTGAGATAGGTATGTTGCAAGAGAAAGGAGGTTGGGTGTTGCGAAGAAGGGGGGTGTTTGAAATGTTTATGTTGCAGGAGACAGGAGATTGGGTATTGCAAAGGAAGTGGGTGTTTGAGAGGGTTATGTTGCAAGAGAAAGGAAATTGGGTGTTGCAGGAGAAAGGAGATTGGTTGTTGCAAGGAGAGGATGTTTGAGATAGGAGATTCGATGTTGCAAGGAAGAGGATGTGTGAGAGTATGTATGGTTGATTGGATGGATGGATGGATGAAGGTAGTCTTGCTTCCTTCCTATGAGGGGATGATTGGAGAGAGAGAGAGAGCATAGTGTACACTGACTTAACGAGCAACGAGAGAAAAAGTGAGAGAGAGTTGTCGCGGACCACACATCACACTGTCAGAGAGAGGGGGGGGGGAGAAGATGGAAGCTAAATTAAATGCATGTAAAATGAGAGAGAGAGAGAGAGAGAGAGAGAGAGAGAGAGAGAGACAGGAAGCTTAATTGAATAAATGAAAAATAAGAGAGAAAGAGAGGAAGCTTAATTGAATGAATGAAATACTAGAGAGAGAGAGAGAGAGAGAACAAAGGCGAGCCAGGCACATAAATTCCAACCCCAGGATGAACTACAGCCACAGTATACCCGCCACAAAGAACAGGAACAGGATTAACAAAGAAAGGGGTGATTCTAAACCTAGGATGATCAAGGAAAAGATATTACTGCTTTTGAGTACAGTTTTAGGGATTTATTTTTCGTAGGATGAATGGAGGATTTGTTTTGTGTGGGTAATTGAGAGAGAGAGAGAGAGAGAAGTGTTATGCTTACTCTGGGGTCTTGTCAGTTGTAAATATCAGACTCCATTCTGTGTGTGTGTGTGTGTGTGTGTGTGTGTGTGTGTGTGTGTGTGTGTGTGTTTGCTTTTTGACTCATCAGTATGTCTGTCTCCATCCATCTGTCTTATTCATACACATCTCTGTCTCTCAATCAGTCTGTCCATCTGTCTATCTGTTTGTCTATCTATCTATCCACCTATCTATCAGTCCACCCCAGTAAGTGTTGAGAAATCATTAATGGCTCAGATTATTACGGAGGAAAAAAAAAAAAAAAAAAGTGAAAAATGGCGAGGACTTCCCTTAGATTTTGTCACGTTCCGCAAAGATTGACTGCGTGTGTGTGTGTGTGTGTGTGTGTGTGAGGGGGGGGGGGGGCTCGTGTTATGTTAATATATAAAACAGAGAAAAGTAAGAGAAGGGAGGGAAGGATAGACGAGAGAGAGGAAAAGAAAATACTTATATAGCAGAAAATATAAATTGAAGTAAGAGAACATAGGGAATAGAGAAGAATATAAACAAGGCGGATTCATGTTGTTTGAAAATTAAATTGACTACATAGAGTTGTGGAAAGCAGAAAAGAAATGATTAAGAGCAAGATAAATAACAAAATAAGTGGTTAAATAAGAGAAGAGATGGACAGGGTGAATAAATGAATAACAAGAGAAATTATAGTGACAGTGGGGGAAAGATAATGAAGAGAGGAGAAAAGGGATAGGGAGAAATTAGGAAGGTATCGAGGAGAGAGAGAGAGAGAGAGAGAGAGAGAGAGAGAGAGAGAGAGGCGTGGCGGTACAGTGTTCAAATATTTAGCTGGGGTGTTCTAAACTTAGAGGAAACAGCGGTCCACCTGGTCCATCTCATGCCTCTTTTTATTTCTCTTTCCCTTCTCTTTTTCCCCTCCCTCTTTTTCTCTCTCTTTAACCTCTCCTCTTTTTCTGTTTTGCTCTTCCTCTTTTTCTCTCTTTTTCTCTCTCTTTAACCTCTCTTTTTCTGTTTTGCTCTTCCTCTTTTTCTCTCTTTTTCTCTCTCTCTTTAACCTCTCCTCTTTTTCTGTTTTGCTCTTCCTCTTTTTCTCTCTTTTACCCATCCTTTTTTCACTCCCTTTTCCCTTTTCTCTTTTTCTCTTTATTCTCTTCTTATTTTAAGTTTGGTTCATGTATTTTTTTTTATTTTTCTCTTTCCCTATCTTATTTTCTCTTTTCCCTCCTCTCTCTTATTTTGTCTTTACTTCCCTCTTATTTTCTCTTGTTTCCCTTACGCTTTTCCTCATTTTCTCTTTCCTCCTCTCGCTTTATTTTTCCGTATTTTCCACATCGTTCTTGTATGTTTCATGTCTTTCCCTCCTCTCTTTTTTTTTTCTCACTTTTTCCTCCTCTTATTACCCATCTCATTTTCCCTTTCCCTCTTCTCTTTATCTTATTTCCCTCCTCACTCCTCACTTGCTCTTCATTTTCGCTCTTCCTGTTTTTCTCTTTTCTCTTTATTTTCCACTTCGTTCTTTAGTTTAAGTTTTTCTCATATTTTTATCGACACGTGTCCACCTGATCCTTCCGTCTTACCCAGTCGTCTCATTTCAGGTCATTCTCTTTCTCTCTCTCTCTCTCTCTCTCTCTCTCTCTTGAATTTTATTGAACCTAATATATTAAGCATTCAGTTCATAGGCGAAAGGAGAGAGAGAGAGAGAGAGAGAGAGAGAGAGAGAGAATTTTCAGAGGTGCTTGAATTCAAGAGAGAAAGCATTGTATATCTAAGTTATAGTCGTTTGTATCTCAGCTACACAAGGTCATTCTGCAACAAGCCACCTCTGATACACAACAGAACCCAGCGTTAGCCACACTTCAGGCTTTTATTCTTTATCGCTAAATTTAAGTGTATTGTTACCGGGAGCTGGTTCAAAGGCGGACGGGGAAGGAGAATGTAAATATCCAGTTTTCTTTGATGTACGTGGCGCTCACAGAGAACGTTTATAAGGGGGGAGCTGATAAAAGTAAATAAAATCTTCCCCCTCCCCCCCAAATGTTTACTCAGGCAATTTTTTTCTACGTGTTGGCAGGTAAAGAGGTTCTGCTGTTTACCTTCTTGTATATTTTTTACGTGTAAGAAGGTAAAGCAACTGTTTAAAACGAGATTTTATGCTAAAGGAAGGGTTGCTTTTTTGATTTATTATTATTGTTATTATCATTATTATTACTTTTATCTCCGTCGGCAGAGTTGGACGGAGATTATGTTTTAACCTGTGTCTGTTGGTTTGCCTGTCAGTCTGAGTACAAGATATCTGAAAAAGTTGTTCCCGGATGTCAATGTAATCTCGTCAATAGGTGGGCATTGTGTAATGGAAGAGATGATTGGATTTTGAGGTGAATCCGGATCAGGATTCAGGAATAATTTAATATATACTAAATTATGTTGACGTCTGCGGAGTTTATGTAACATGGCAGACTAAGACCGTAGACTTAATTACCTGTACCTGTGTGAGTCTAAAGGTAATAATCTGGTAGGGGAGGGGAATTACAGAGGTAAATCTTAAATTTTATTGGCCTGGGTGCCGGTGTGTGCTACGACATTTCTATTTATTAATTTATATATTTATTTGCCTATTTATTGCTTACATGAAGAGGTAAAGTACTGGAAGGAGTTGTATTCTTATTCTAATTCTTATTATTGCCTTTCCGGTGCTTTTCTGTTTTTCTTTTTTTTTTAAAGTTTGTTCCTCCTTCCACTAGACGGGTTTATTCAGCTTAGGGAATGTCTCGTAGTGAAGGAGCCAAGATACATTATAAACAGATATTGGTCGATGTAATATTCCTGATGTAAAGCGATTATTCGTTAAGTGTATGGCGGTAATACCGGACTAGTAGATTAATAAGCTTTTAAATTAGTATCCAGATTCTCTCTCTCTCTCTCTCTCTCTCTCTCTCTCTCTCTCTCTCTCTCTCTTTCATGTAAACAGAATATTAATGAGAGTTTGATGGTGTAGTCAGTTTAGCAAATTAATAAGCTCTTTAATCCTCTTCTAGCCTGTTGCTCTTTTAATCTACTTTTTCTCTCTATTACTCTTTTATCTACTCTTTTTCTTTTACCTGTATCTACTGTATTACCTTTTTATATACTCTTTTCTCTATTACTTTTTCTCTACTCTTACCCTTTGTCTCTTTTCTTTTTTTATCTTCTCTTACTCTTTTTCTCTCATTTCTTTATCTACTCTTACTCGTTTATCTGCTCTTTTTTAATCTGATGTTTTACTGTTTTATCGACTCTTACTTTTTTCTTTACTGTTTTATCCACGCTCTTATTCTCTTTACTTTTATTCACTCTTTTTCTGTATTGCTTTTTTATCTGCTCTTACTTTCTCTCTTACCCTTCTATCTACTCTTATTTTTTTGTTTATCTTTCTCACACTGTTTTTATCTACTTCATTACTCACATCTACTCTTGCTCACTATTCTGTTTCTCATTTCTCTCTCTCTCTTTTTTTTTTTAAGGGTTATGCCAATTATTAACTTTTTAGGGGCGGAGGAATCTGTGGGAGCGGCTGTCCGTCTGTCTCACACTGACGATTTTCGGAAACGAGGTGCTTTACTCCCGTAGACTTATAATTTATCCACGCCTCACCATACCATTCCATACCATACTGCACATCACACCACACCACACTGCATTATATATACCACCCCTCACCACACCACACAAGATCACCTCCCACACCACACCACACCACACCAAGAGCATTAACGAAAGGGTCCTGAAGCTCCCGCACCTAGTATTTTTATAACTTTCTCTCTCTCTCTCTCTCTCCTACTCTTCTCTCTCTCTCTCTCTCTCTCTCTCTCTCTCTCTCTCTCCTACTCTACCCGTCTATCTGTCTATCTGTTTGCTTAAATATCCTTTTATCTGTCACTCATTCCACCTTCCGTTCAGTATTTCTCTCTCTCTCTCTCTCTCTCATATACACAGTTAAGAGCGATTTACGGCATCCAGGCTTTCCCAGCGCTTTGTAGTGTAAGAAATTAACTCGCAAAAATATACACACAGCATTAACCCTTTCACCCCGAGGCCTCATATATTGTCCTTATTTACAGGAGATCTGATTTTTAGCTTAGACCCCCCCCCTTCCCTAATTTTGAGAAAGGGGTAAATGAAAGCTGTGACTAACCCCTTCTGTTTGAAAGGTGTGTCTTAGAGAGAGAGAGAGAGAATATTACTACCATCATCGTCACTGCCGTACTATCAGTAAGAACTAGTAAGAGAGAGAGAGAGAGAGAGAGAGAGAATATTACTAGCATCATCGTCACTGCCGTACTATCAGTAAGAACTAGTAAGAGAGAGAGAGAGAGAGAGAGAGAGAATATTACTAGCATCATCGTCATTGCCGTACTGCTAGTAAGAACCAGAGAGAGCGAGAGAGAGAGAATTACTAACACCATCGTAACTACTGTACTACCATAACTACCACCATTTCTACAAGTTACATACCATTAGCAATATTACCAGCATTTTCTCTCATCCTCTCTACCACAACTACCACACTACACCACAGCCATCGTAAGCATTAACTATGGAGTAAGTGCTCTCTCTCTCTCTCTCTCTCTCTCTCTCTCTCTCCATCTATCTATATCTTTAATTTCCCTTTTATGTCATTCCACATTCCACTCTCTCTTTCTCTCTCTCTCTCTCTCTCTCTCTCTCTCTCTCTCTCTCTCTCTCTCTCTCTCTCTCTCTCTCTCTCTCGTTATCCATGCAGCACGCGCCTAGCTATGAACTTCTTATACTACTGTTCAGTAATAGGACTATCTATGTCTGTTTTTATCATTAGTTTTCATGTCCCTATCAAATCGTCTGTCTTTATCTGTCTGTCTGTCTCACATCTCCATCTGTCTTTATTCTCTCAGTCTGTCTCTTTTTTCCCCTTTGTCTTTTGTGTGTGTGTGTGTGTGTGTGTGTGTGTGTGTGTGTGTGTGTGTGTGTGTGTGTGTGTGTGTGTGTGATTTTGCGTGTGGGGTTTTCAGTCAGTTTTGTTTATTTGTCTGTCTGTCTGTCAGTATCTATCACTATCCATCTGTCTGTCTGTCTGTATGTCTGTCTGTCTGTCTATTCTTGTGTGTCTGTCTGTCTGGTTGCCTGTCCATCCCTCTGTTTACCTGTTTATCTATTTACCCATCTGTTTTTTTTTTCTTGTATTTTGTCTGTCAAGTCTTTCCAGCCATCCTTCAGTCCATCCGTCTATCCATCCATCCATCTATCCAACCATCCATCCTTCAGTAGCCATCCATCAGTCCTTCATCCATCCATCCATCCATTATTCTGTCCATCCATTCATCTATCCATCCATCCATAATTCCATCCTTCCATTCATTAGTCTATCCATTCATCCATCCATCATTCCATCCATCCATTCATTTGTCTATCCATCCATCCATCCATCCATCATTCCATCCATCCATTCATTTGTCTATCCATCCACCCATCTATCCATCCATCCATCATTCCATCCATCCATCCACCTTACCAGGGGTTAATGAAGTAATGAAAATATTAATTAAGTGATTGAAAGCACCTGACGCCTTCAAAGTCATTAGAGAGAGGGAGAGAGAGAGAGAAAGAGAGTGGCTGATTGATTAACTGATGATTGATTGTGTGTGTGTGTGTGTGTGTATGTGTGTGTGTGTGTGTGTGTGTGTGTGTGTGTGTGTGAGAGAGAGAGAGAGAGAGAGAGAGAGAGAGAGAGAGAGAGAGAGATTTAAAGCAAGGATGAATGACTCACGGAATGACTGGATAGATGAGTTGATGAATAACTATGGGAGATTAGGATTGTTAGAAGGATAGATAGATGAACAGAAGGATAGATAGATGAAAAAATGGAGGATAGATAGATGGATAGATGAATAGAGATTATGCACGAAGGGATTTTGAGAATGAATGAATATTGTGTGGATAGATGGATGGATGGATGGTAGGTCTAGGTGGGATAGAGGAATGGACGGAATATGTAGATGGACAGATTAACATGTGGATGGATGGATGGAAGCCTGGGTTGCGGGAGAGGTGGATAATTAATTTTCTCTCTCTCTCTCTCTCTCTCTCTCTCTCTCTCTCTCAAAATAGTAATAATAATAATAATAATAATAATAATAATAATCTCATCGCTGCAATGTCTCCCGCAAAATACACCCCCCCTCCCAAAATTAACACAAAACTCTAGGGTAAAGGCACTCCAACTTTCATACCAACTTGCTCTCGCCCAAGCATTTCTCACAGGCCGAGGGAAAAAAAAAGAAAAAAGAAAGCAAATGGCACGTTTTTTTCCTGCTTCTCTGGAGGGACTGGGTTCGTGTCTGCCTGTATGTATGTGTTTGTATGTTTGTATCTATGTTTCTTCTAGTTATTAATATGTTAGTTAATATGTTTGGACACTTTTGACGCGTTCTGTTATTATTGTAGTTATCCACTTGAGAGAGAGAGAGAGAGAGAGAGAGAGAGAGAGAGAGAGAGAGAGAGAGAGACCCTAGTACACTTACATGCTCATAAAAAGCGCTCATAAATACAGGGTCATAAATACGTACACACGTACACTCCTACGTCCATAAAACACACTCATATATAAAGCTCACTCGTAAACCTACATGGGGATACGTACACACACACACACACACACACACACACACACACACACACACATTCTTTGGCATTCTTCGGTTTCTCTCCCTCCCTCTCTCTCTCTCTCTCATGCAGCGTAACACAATACTCTCTCTCTCTCACACACACACACACACACACACACACACACACACACACACACACACACACACACACACACACACACACACACACACACACACACACGACCATCCCTAAAGCCCTTGCACGCACTCAGACTCCTAAACTCACACGCACACACACACACTCCAGTTAGACACACACGTACACAGTCGCACCCAAACTCATTCACTTCATCTGCTAAATTATATATACTGTATGTACCATACTCTAATTTTACTCTTCAGTAATGTATAACCGTGCAGAAGTATTTTTCATTATGTTACACTTATATGCTCTTCATAAAACGCACACACACACACACACACACACACACACACACACACACACACACACACACACACACACACACACACACACACATTTGCAGTGCAGTAGGCAGACAGATTCACGTACACAAATAAAGGTACATGCATACATATACGTACGTACGTACACACACATGTATGCATACATTTTTCATTCACGCACACAAAGAACTGCTCATGCCCACGTATCCTAACTTACATGCTTATTTATTCATGAAAGCGCGTACACACACACACACACACACACACACACACACACACACACACACACACACACACACACACACACACACACACACACACACACAGGGAAAACAAACATTGTCTTGCCCGAAAACACGCACATGCACCCACACACACAGGATAAGCAAGCATACACTGCCTGTAAGGAAAATAAACGCGAACATAAAATACACCTAGTCTCTATACACACACACACACACACACACACACACACACACACACACACACACACACACACACACACACACACACACACACACACACACACACACACACACGGTCCCATGAGCATAAAAGATTGTGTTATTGTGGCTAGGCAAAACACCTGTCGTCTCATTAACACACCTGTGCATCCTCGTTGACCTTCGGGCCTCGTTAACCCTCCATCCTGCCTCGTTGAACATACATACACAGGCACTTATACATAAACATACACACAGTCCACACATTTATACATAGATATACCAAATTACGGACATCGCACTCGTTAACCAATGAACCTTCCTCGTTAAATATACATACACAGGTACGTTCTCGGTTAGATCCACGTACACACGTTAAACCTCCTCACTTCATAGCACCTGCCTCGTTAAACACCTGCACTTCATAACACCTGCCTCGTTAAACACCTGCACTTCATAACACCTGCCTCGTTAAACACCTGCACTTCATAACACCTGCCTCGTTAAACACCTGCACTTCATAACACCTGCCTCGTTAAATTCATCCACATTATAACACCTGCTCCGTTAAGCACTACTTTATAACAATTGCCTCGCTGAACACTTGCACTTTATAGCACCTGCCTCGTTAAACACCTGCACTTCATACCACCTGCCTCGTTAAACACTAGCACCGTATAACACCTGCCTCGTTAAACACCACTTCATAACACCTGCCTCGTTAAACACTAGCTCTTTATAACACCTGCTTCGTTAATTACAGTACATGTCATTGTAATTATCAGAACCATACGCTTGCATCGTTAACCTTAGTTCGTTTAACACCAGCACGTCACCCTGATTCGGTAGCCCCCAGTATACCTCTTAAACCATTCGTTAAGCCTCCACTCGTTGAACATCCAGTTAATATTACTCTTCGTCTTATTAGGCCATCTCGTTGAACAGCCAGTAGATGTTATTTCGCCCCGTTAAACGTCCTTTTAATATATATAACTTCGCCTTGTTAAGCATTTTCGTTTAACATCCAATTAATATAAACCTGTCTCGCTAAACATGCTTCCGTTGAACATGCAGTTAATATAGCTCCATCTCGTTAAACCTCGTCGTTGAACATCCCTCACCCATCCAGTCGCTTAAATCACCTGTCGTTAATTAACATACCTGTGTCGTTAAACATCATAGTGGAGGGAATTAACTAGAGTGACATCCTTACCTGCCTACCCCTGCCTCACCTACCTACCCCTGCCTCACCTACCTACCCCTTCCTTACCTGCCTGGCCTTGTTCACCTGTCTATCCTTACCTCACCTACTTACCTCTGCCTTACCTGCTACCCCTGCATCACCTGCCTATACGTACTTCACCTGCTTATACCTGCTTACCCCTGCCTCACCTGCCCACCCCTACATCACCTGCCTACCCCTGCCTCACTTTCCTACCCCATCATCACCTGCCTACCTTTGACTTACTGCTTCACCTACCTTACCTGCCTCACCTTTCTACCACTGCCTCACCTACGTACTCCTTCCTCACCTGCCTACCTCTGCTTCACCTTCTACCCCTGCGTCACCTGCCTACCCCTTCCTTACCTGCCTTACCTGTCGACCCCTGCCTCACCTACCTACCCCTTCCGCACCTGCCTACCTCTGCTCACCTTCTGCCCCTCTGCCGCACCTGCCTACCCCTGCCTCACCTGTGTACCTCTCCCTCACCTGCCTAACCCCCTGCAGACCTCATTAACCTCGCAACACAACCCTGGTTTATATGAGTGCTCTTGCTGCCTTTGCGTATCGTTAAACGTCGGGCCTCGCTAAACTTCCCCGATTTCGTTAACCCTTCTGGTCTCGTTAAACATCGTCCCCCACGTATTGATAATCCTCTGATCTCGTTAAGCTTCCCCGTTCTCGTTAACCTTTCTGGTCTCGTTAAACATCATACTCTCACGTATTAATAAGCGTCTGGTCTCGTTAATCTTCCCCGTTCTCGTTAACCCATTTGGTCTCGTTAAACATGTGTCCTCGATAATCCACCAGGCCTTGCTCCGGTAAACATGTCCTCGTTAACCCTTCCTTCTTCGTTATACGTCTCTCATCGTTAGCCCACATGTTCTAGTTGAGCATTTCTCCTCGTTAATCTAGCCTTGTTCAACGAATGTCGTTAATCCATCTGAACTCACTGAACTTGTCTCGTTATCCCTTTGCCTGGTCTCGTTAACTCCTCTGACTGGCCTCGTTAATCCTTCTTATTGGCCTCGTTAACCCTTCTGACTGGCCTCTTTAACCTTTCTGACTGGCCTCGTTAACCCTTCTGGCTGGCCTCGTTAAATTTGTTCTCGTTAACCCTCTTGACTGGTCTCATTTCCATACTTCATATCGTTAAACAAGTCTTCGTTAACGCAGCAGACTGTTGCATAAGCCTTCGTTGAAACTGCGTCACCTCGTTAAGCTCAT
>NC_136980.1:1262500-1295000 GCF_032717465.1 Coenobita brevimanus | reverse complement strand
AGTACCACCACCTCCACAAATACTCCTACCACCACCATCACCACAACTACCACAACTCGACTGTCTGCCACCAACTTTTCTCCTTTCCTGCACCACCACCATAGTGACTACTTTCCAACCCTCCACCTTGCTCTCATCGACCTTACTGCCTCTTATTGCTAGACTTATTTTTATTTTTCGCTTATTTGTCGCTTTTCTTTCATATTTCTTTAAGATCTCTCTCTCTCTCTCTCTCTCTCTCTCTCTCTGCTTTCCTTTCCTTCCTTCCTTTCTTTCTTCCTTCCTTCTTTTCGTTTTTCCTTCCTTCCTTCCTTCCTTCCTTCCTTCTTTCCTTCCTTTCTTCCTTCCTTCTTTTCGTCTTTCCTTCCTTCCTTCCTTCCTTCTCCACTCCTTCATATTTTTGTACCCTATCCTGTTGTTCTCTTCCTTTTTGTATCCCTCTGTCTCTTTTCCCTCCTTCCTCCTTCCCCTACTTCCACCCTTCCTTCTTCCCTCCCTCCCCTCCTTCCTTCCCTTCCTCCTCCATCCCTCCCTTGCTTCTTCCCTCCCCTCTTTCCTTCCCTTCCTCCTCCCTCCCTCCCTTGCTTCTTCCCTCCCCTCTTTCCTTCCCTTCCTCCTCCCTCCCTCAGTCTATCCTTCCCTCCCTCCACTCTCCCCTCCTTCTTTTCCTTCCGCCTCCCTCCCCTCTTTCCTTCTTCTCCCTCTCTCATTTTTGTCATCTCGTGTGCAGTCTTTCTTTACTCCCTCCCCTTTCATAACTTCTCTCCATTTTTCCCTCCTCCTCCCCTCCGATCCCTTCTCTTTCTCTCTTTCCTCTCTTCTCCTCTCCCATGTTTTCCATTTTTGCTTCCCTCTCCCCCTTGCCTCCTTCCTCTCTTCTCTCGTCCTCTCTTCTCTTCTCTCTTCTCTCGTCCTCTCTTCTCTTCTCTCTTCCTCTCTTCTCTTCTCTCTTCTCTCGTCCTCTCTTCTCTCTTCCTCTCTCTTCTCTTTTTCTCTTCTCTCCTCCTCCCCTGCCCTTTCTTCTCTTTCTCTCTTCACTCCTCTTCATCCTCTCATTCCTCTTCACATTCTCCTTATTCCCTCTTCTCCTCTTGCCTCTCCTCTTAGTCTTTCATTGTCCTCTTTTTTTCTATCCCTTGCGTCCGCCTTTCCGCTCTCCCTCCCTCTCCTTCCCCTCTCACTCTCCCTCCCTCCTCGCCCTCTCCCTACCCCTCCTTTGCCCTCATTCCTTCACTGCCCCCCCACCTCTCTCTCTCTCTCTCTCTCTCTCTCTCTCTCACACACACACACACACACACACACACACACACACACACACACACACACACACACACACTTGATAATGGAAACGCTCTTTTGTCTTAATCTAGTGTGTGCGTGTGTGTGTACTTTATGACCCATGTGTGTTTGTGTATACCTCTAGGGTCCAGAAGGTTGTTTGCGCGCGCGTGTGCGTGTGTGTGTGTGTGTGTGTGTGTGTGTGTGTGTGTGTGTGTGTGTACTTCTAGGGTCCAGAAAGTTGTTTACATGTGTGTGTGTGTGTGTGTGTGTGTGTGTGTGTGTACTTCTAGGGTCCAGAAAGTTGTTTACATGTGTGTGTGTGTATGTGTGTGTGTGTGTGTGTGTGTGTGTGTGTGTGTGTACACCTTTAGGGTCCAGAAAGCTGTTTACATGTGTGTGTGTTGGGGGGGAGGGGTAGAGGGTTGAACGTGTGCGTGTGCCCGTACGAACTTTATGACCCATGTGTGTATGTATACCTGTGGGGTCCGGAACGTCGTGTGTGTGTGTGTGTGTGCGTGTGTGTGTGTGTAGAATTCTGAGACCACTAATGTTTGGTGGAATTTTGTGCATATTTATGAGAGAGAGAGAGAGAATGGCCTTAACCCCTTCTGCCCGAGTTTTTTAATTTTTTTTTACCAGTTAATGCTAGAGTGTTTTAACAATAACCTGGCTCAGATTTTCGTCCTTTTGCATCTTATTCCACGTAGCTCAGTGACAAAAAATCGAGAATTCTGTGGCTCTGCATCCTTTCAACAGCACTTCTTCGTGACCAGCATCATCGTCTATGGTTACTCTTGTTACATCTCAACATTCAAGATGGAGAGATTGGCATTTGGACATGTGAGAGTAGAAAGAGTGTAGGCGGGGTGGATGATGATGGTGATGATGATGGTAATGGTGTTTGTGATGATGATGGTGACGGTAATGATGGTGGTGGCTGTGATGATTTTTTGTGATGGTGATGATGATGGTGGTAGTAGTTGTGATGATGGTGGTGATAGTTGTGATGATGTTTGTGATGATGATGATGATGATGTTAATAATAATAATAATAGTAGTAGTAGTAGTAATAATAATAATAAGCATGAGTACAAAGGAAGGAGGTGGCTTTACATTGGGTGACAAGCCATATGGTTTCCTACAAGCCAAGAAACCATTTACAACGCTGGGTGGTAACCATATAACCAAACCATACAGTACGTTCTTCCTACGTGTCAACAAGTGGGTTGGTGGAGGGTTAGTGCCCCTCCCCGTAAAACAAATAACTCAGAGTAAAATGGCCACCCCTTACGGGATTGTGGCGTCTGGCAATAGACAGACAGACAAAGGAATGAGTGGATGCGGTGAAACTGTGATGAGAGAGTGGGGAGTGGAAGTGAGAGTATGTTGTGTTTGTTGTTGTTTTTATTTGTTGTTATTGTATACTAGGGTTCATCCGGAATGTGAACCCAGTGGACTGTAGGCTGAAGAAGTTGCCCTCCTGCAGTCCACTATTCTTCTTTAGGGGCTAGGAAGCAAGTTGAGGGATGTGGATATAACCGGGCCGTGGAGCTGCCAGGGTTATATTAGTGCCACCACATGAAGGCGTCCCTCCATCAGGAATCAGTAGGTTTTGAGGGCGGTGTCATTTTGGGGACAGGGCCACATGGAGACGATTTGTTTGTGGCCACCCCTTACAGGATTGAGACGTCTGACAGTCGATAGATAAAGTTGAGTTTTATTTCAAGGTTTTCTTCGGTAACAGGGTAAGCACGCGTTGCTCTCATTACACCCGGCAGGTAAAAATTAATTATGCATTCAACGGTAAGGAGTAAAGGCCAAAAGCGCTCACATCAGTCTGGTTTAAGTACGGGGGTAGCCTATTTCGTGAGAGAGAGAGAGAGAGAGAGAGAGAGAGAGAGAGAGAGAGAGAGAGAGAGAGAATTTTTGGGGAGTGCTTCAATTAATAGTGTTTACAGTATTAGGAGGGAGAGAGATTTTTTTGGAATAATGCAGTAGTACGTGTTTTTACGCATATTTATCTTTCATATAAGGTGGTCCATTAATTGCACTCTACTCTATTTATTTGATGGTTTCTAATGTTCCGGGCACGGCTCACTCTGCTGGTGTGGGCGTGGCAGTGGGAGTTGGAAATGAAAGAGGAGCGTTATATTTGGACCACCTTGGATAATTACCTTTAATATATATTTTTCATTAGTCTAATTGCCGTAATTATATATAACCTTTGCCGGTAAATAATTAGTGTCCATTTCTAGTGAGTGAGTTCTTCACTGACGAGCAGATGGCCACAATATACATAAGTCATGTGCGTTCTCAGATCGAATACTGTTCACCACTGTGGAGTGGATGTGGAGCGGTTGCATTGAGGCAGTTGGACAAAATTCAAAATAAAGCCATTAGATTAATCAATAATCCTGCCATTACGCAGAACCTTCCTCCACTATCAGTACGTAGAGATGTTGCTTCTTTAGCACTATTTTATCGATAATTTTAATGTAAGTGCTCTGACGAACTGTCTTCAATTGTGCCTCCCCTTCACATTTTCTCCCGAAATACTCGGGCAGCTGGGAGCGCCCATGAACTCACACTCTCTCCCCCGCAATGCAGAACCTCTGCTTATCAAAATTCATTTATCCCCAGAACTACTACTCTCTGGAATTCACTTCCTGGGAGTTGTTTCCCACAGGCATTTAATCCACTTCAATTTAAATCCAGTTGTTATAAATATTTTATGAATGGAGGATGCCTTTAGGCACATGGACTTATTTTTTTTCCTTTGTTTTTCCTTCCTCCATTCTCTTCTAAAAAAAAAAAAAAAAAAAAAAAAAAAAAAAAAAAATTGTACGGCTCCACATATTTTCCACGGCACTTCTTCGTGACTAGCACCAAATTCCAGTGTTAGTTATTTTTATAGTGAG
The DNA here is from genome assembly GCF_032717465.1 of Coenobita brevimanus. Lineage (NCBI taxonomy): Eukaryota > Metazoa > Arthropoda > Malacostraca > Decapoda > Coenobitidae > Coenobita > Coenobita brevimanus. The sequence continues at coordinate 1,290,801 of NC_136980.1, read as the reverse complement.
TGTTCAGGTGGATTGATGGCCATTTTGCTCCTTGTTTATATGTTTTCGTCTGGTTGTGTGTGTGTGTGTGTGTGTGTGTGTGTGTGTGTTTCGGGCTTACATATGTGCGTAGCCAATGGGTGTGTCTCCAGCGTGAGTGTTAGGTGTGTGTGTGTGTGTGTGTGTGTGTGGTAAACGAGGAAGGCTTGGGAGATTAAACAAGGTTAATGGTTAGTTAGCTGGGTACGTAGGTAGAAGGGTAGGTAGGTAGGTAGGGAAGTAAGTAGATTAGCAGGTAGGTAGGTAGGTAGAGTTAGGGGTGTAAGTAGGTAGGGAAGTATGTAGATTATCAGGTAGGGGGGTAGGTAGAGTTAGGGGTGTAAGTAGGTAAAGGTAGGTAGGTAAAGATTTAGGGATGTAAATAGTTATAGATATGTATGTTGGTAGGTAGGTAGGGAAGTACAATAGGTAGATTAGCAGGTAGGTGGGTAGGTAGAGTTAGGGGTGTAAGTAGGTAAAGATTTAGGGATGTAAATAGTTATAGATATGTATGTATGTATGTAGGTAGGTAGGTACATAGGTAGATTAGCATTTAGGTAGGTAAAGAGTTCGGGCTGTAAGTAGGTATAGGTGTGTAGGTAGGTAGGAAGCAAGGTAGATAGGTTAGTAAGTAGGTAGGGAAGTACTGTAGATTGGTAGTTTTTTTGGTAGGTAGGTAGGTAGGTAAATTGGTATGTAGATTGGTAAGTAGATTAATAGATTTCTTGCATCTTATTCTGCTTGGCTCTATATCATCTCTGTAGCACTTCTTCGTGATTAGCATCTTATTTTAGGGTTTTATGGTTTGTCACCACGCAGCATTCAAGATGAATAGATGGATTTTTCCCGCTCAGTTAAAATGAACAGAGTGTAGTTAAGATTAATAAACTATGCGTCAACTGAATGATCTGACTTGTCGATATAGGGTAAATTAGAAAAAGATATTGAAGTTGAAAGAAAAGAAAAGGAGATAATGAGTATAGGGAAGTGATGCGTTGGGGGTGATTGGAGGGGGAGACCAAGGATGAGGTGGAGGGGTGGAGTGGCCAGAGAGGGGGGGAGGGGTGTGTGAGTTGGAGGGAGGGCAGTCAAATGACAAAGGACAGGGCATTTGTTTGTGGACACCCCTTCAGAGATTTATGTGTCTGAGTATAGATAGACAGGTAGATAGATAGATAGATAGATAGATAGAATTTGAGGGAGATGGATAATTTACATAAGTGGGTGGGATTGATACATACAGTGAGATAGATGGATAGTTGGGATGGATAGATAGCTGTGTATATAACAATGAGATTAATAGATAGATGGAGAATTGTAATAGACAGATATCTCTAAGTCTATTGATAACTGAGATAGGTAGATGGATAGGTAGATACATTAATAGATAGGTTAGTAGCTGATCTATAAGAGTATAAATTGATAGGTAGATATATGGGTAAGTTATAGAAAGATAGGTAGATAGATAGGTATAAGAGAGAAACTGGATTTATTGAAATGTTAGAGACCTGATATGTGTTGATACTGTGTAGACACGTAAAGGAGAGATATCTATGTGGAGAGATAGTTGGAGATAGACAGAGGGAGTTAATTGAAAAGCTGGAGAGATTGGATGTGTCTGTCTGGAACTTAAGGGGGAGGTGTCCATACAGGAGCGTTGCACAGACCACACAGACCTAGAGGACCCCAGAGAGACAGAGTTACACAGACTGCACAGACCTGGAGGGCATAATACCCGGCTAATAATCAAACGTGGCATATTATTTAAACCTGCATTTAATACTCATGTCCATGATGTGTTGGTGGTGAAGGAGTAAAGGTCGTAACCGCTGATATCAGTTCTTGTGTAGGAGTTAAGTAATTTAGACCATGGGCGGTGATGGGATGATGTCAACGAAGAGAGAGAGAGATAGATAGACAGAGAGAGAGAGAGAGAGAGAAATGTGAGTAGGTTAGTTGAAATTAGAGGAAATATGTAGGAAACACACACACACACACACACACACACACACACACACACACACACACACACACAGAAAAATCCATCACTCCCCTGTCCCATAGATCTCCCACACCTGTCCTGCCTCATTAGTCCTCCCACACCTGTCTCTCTCTCTCTCTCTCTCTCTCTCTCTCTCTCTCTCTCTCTCTCTCTCTCTCTCGATCCATTATTATCAGCGAGAATCTCAATCTATTCACATATCTGTCTGTATCTCTCCATTTGTCTATCTGTCATTCTATCTATATCTGGCTGTGGCTTCCTGGACTATCAATTATTCTGTCGATACGTCTCCCTTTCCATTTATCTTTGTGTATATATCAGTATTTGTTGTCTGTCTAAGTGTATGTACGTATGTATGTAATATCGTTCAATCTTTCAGTCGAACACACATGAAACTCCTCCATAACATTCTGAAAAGTGTGTTGTGCTTCGAGGATGGGTTTACTGGGTTCCCAAAGGCGTTGATCACCGTCTCATTAGTTATCGTTATGGGGTGGATTAGTATTTATGGCCGCAGCTCCACACGCACGCACGCTTGCCGTCATGCAAACGCACACGCAAATACATAAACACATACGGACACACGTACTTATATACACACGCACACCAATATACATACACATACACAAATATGCATACACACAGACGTGCACATAGATGGATACAGTAATAGATAAATAGATAGACAGGTTTACCACGTTTAACCGTTCTCTCCAATTACCTGTTTACCCGTTTGTACCTGTTTATCAGCGTGTCAGTCTGTCTATCACTTCCAGCCTCCTATACTACGTTCACTTTAACTTGGCCTAAAATTGTCATGCCTCCATCTTGAATACTGAGCAATACCAGTAGTTCAACAGTAGAATACGATGCTAGTCACGAAGCAGTGATAGGAAAAGGAAGGGGAAATGCAGCGTAATTTTTTTTTTCTGCTACAAAGGGATGAAAATTTGGACCAAGTTAAAGTGAGTGAGCTATAATCAACATAGACAGATAGATAGACAGATAGATTTACCACATCTGTCTCACGTATCTTTCCCTCTATATCCATTTGTCTGTGTCAGCGCCTGTCGTTCTATCACTTTATAACGTACGTGTTTATCCGTGTGTATCCCATCTATTTCTCGGCGTCTGTCACTCTGTCTGTCACCTACTTTACAAACTGTGTATCTATATGCATTTGTCAGTCAGCGTCTGTCGTTCTATCTATCACACTATAACGTACGTATTTATCCGTCTGTATTCATCTATTTGTCAGCGTCTGTCTATCTATCTATCTGTCACTTTCTAACCTCCATGCCTATCCATCTATATTTTTCAGCATCTATCACTCTGTCTATTTATCTATCCCTTACAATCCCACAAATCATTTATTTCCTCGTCTAACTCACCTGTATAGACACATCCAAAGTCTCTGCCGATCTCTTTCCGGAGCCAAGGGAGAATCGTGAACTATGGATGGAGTCTGGAAAGAAGAAAGAAGAAAATAAATTGGTTATGTGGTTATTAAATGCTTTCTTCCTTTATTATTAGTGTCATCATTATCTTCATTATTGTCATCATCGTTATCGTCCTCATTATTATTATTATTATTATTATCATTATTATTATTATTGTCTTCATCATCATTATTGTCATCGCCATCATTGTCGGTATCATCATTATTATTATTATCATTATTGGCATATTTATTATTATTATTATTATTATTATTATTATTATCTTCATCGTCATAATTATTGTCATCATCATCATCATCATCATCATCATCCTTATCTCTTTTTCCTGTCCTAGGGTCGGTTGAGTTTTCCAAATAGTAAATGATTAGGTATAGTTCTGTGTGTGTGTGTGTTTGTGTGTGTGTGTGTGAGAGAGAGAGAGAGAGAGAGAGAGAGAGAGAGAGAGAGAGAGCCGGGGGGAAGGGGGAATAATTAGTGAAGAGAAAATTAAATGGCTTCCCCTGACAAAGATAATTATAACTGCGGCTTTGGATTAAGAAAGACTAGATAGATAGATAGATAGATAGATGGATAGGGAGATAAATAGATGGATGGATGGATGGGTAGATAGATAGATAAATGAATAGATAGATGGATGGATAGATAGGTAGATAGACAGATAGATGGATGGATAGATAGATAAATGAATAGATAGATGGATGGATAGATAGGTAGATAGACAGGTAGATGGATGGATAGATAGATACATGGATGGATAGATGATACAGATGGGTAGATAGACAGAGATGGATGGATGGATAGATAGATGACATGGATGGTTAGATAGATAGGTAGATAGATTAGTCGCGGAAAAAAAAGAATGTTTGCTTTTTTAAGTGTGTGTGTGTGTGTGTGTGTGTGTGTGTGTGTGTGTGTGTGTGTGTGTGTGTGTGTGTGGCTGGGGTCATGGTTAAGAAACGTAGGGCAGTCCATATATAACGCTGCACGGCTCAGTCTGCTGGTGTGGGCGTGGCAGTGGGAGCAGGAAATGGATAAACAGTGCAGAGTGGACACTGGTAACGCTGCCTGAACCGTCCCCGGAGTACAAGAGAGGATAAGAGGAGCGCTATATTTGAACCACCCTATGTATTCCTATTAATCGGTTTGTTTTCAGCTGGAGGGTTGATTTGACTAGTAACCAAGGAGACTCAATCCCGCCTAATCAAATTTCACGCACCCAGGACTAATGTCAGTATTCTCGTCGGTTCAGGAAGCTCCCTAACACCTCCTCCTTACCGATTTGTTTTTGGATGCGGCTGGCTAATATCGCCTTGTACGTTATTTTTGCAAAGTATGGTGATGTAGAGTGATTTACGTAACACAGAAGAGGACAGCAAGGTGTAATGAAATAAATCGCTTAGGAATAGGTGTTAGGGAGCTTCCTTGTGGTTGTGTGAAATTCGATAAGGCGGGAATAAGTCTCCTTGGTTGCTAGTCAAAACACCTTTCCACCCTGACTACACCTGGCCATCACCTGAGCTGAAAGGGAGTTGAGGTCTTCGATAGGTTGGAGTAAATGCTGAGCTATGAATATTAACACTGGAATATGGTGCTAGTCACGAAGAAGTGTTTTATAAGATGCAGAGGACGAAAATCTCTGCCTTTTTAAATGAGTGAACTATAGGTATGTGTTAGCTTTTATTGTTTTATTTACTTAGGCTGTGTTCTCTCTCTCTCTCTCTCTCTCTCTCTCTCTCTCTCTCTCTCCGGGGGGGTTATTAGCTCAGAATGACTTGGAGATGATTGTGCATAATAATGTTATTTAATAATTTATTATTTTTATTATTACCGGTATTATTATTATTATTATTATTATTAATATTATTATTATTATTGTTGTTTTTGTTGTTGGTGGTGGTTTTGTATTATCATTAATGGTAGTAGTAGTAGTAGCAACAACAATAGTAGTAGTGGTAATAGTCGTAGTAGTATCAGAAGTAGTAGCAGTAGTAGTAGTAGTAGTAATGTTATTTTTTTTTCATGATAATGATCTTAGTTAATTATTGCTACTAAATGTTATTAAATCAGTCTCACTCTCAATTAATATACTTTTATACTGAAATCTTTATCTCAAGCTTCTCTTTGATGCAGAAATCCATGAAAATTCTTCTATCTTTACAAAAAACTATTCAAATATCAAAACTTCCACAGTCTGAGAAGTTTGAAAGAGAAAAAAGAAAAAACAGCGAACACGTAAAGTTTAGCATCGTCCCCCCTCACCACGTCTCGGAGTTAAAATTCCAGATATCCCGTTTTTTATGCTCTCTCTCTCTCTCTCTCTCTCTCTCTCTCTCTCTCTCTCTCTCTCTCTCTCTCTCTCTCTCTCTCTCTCTCTCTCTCTCTCTCTCTCTCTCTCTCTCTCTCTCTCTCACACTTTATCCATCTTTCTATCTGTCTATCTCTAACTATTCATCAGTCCATCTATCTGTATATCTTTCCCTCTCTCTCTGTCTCTGTCTGTCTGTCTGTCTGTCTCTCTCTCTCTCTCTCTCTCTCCACATATACACCACTGACTACCTTTTGCCCGAGTACCGCTAAAAATGAATCACCTACGTTATTCATGATACCAGTATAATTTCTCTGCACACCTTAGTCATTTAATTAATTACCTTTCCTCCTCCCACAGGTAAGGAGCCTTGGTCTGACCGGTTATAGTAAGTTACAGCAAGATTGATATTGTATACCTTACGTGGAGGCGATTTGTTTGTGGCCACCCCGTATAAGGGATTAAGGCGTCTGGCAATAGATAGATAGACAGACTTTACCATGAGATTCACTTCTATGTTATTTATCTGTGTGTTTGTCTGTAACTATCAGTCTGTCTGTATCTGGCTGTCAATATATTTGTGTGTGTGTGTATCAGTCTATCCGTGTGTGTGTGTGTGTGTGTGTGTGTGCGTGTGCTTGCTTCTTTCTACCATCGACACTGTTTAACTTGGAGTGGTGTTCTGAGCGAATAGGCATCGCAGTACCCCTTCCTTTGCTATGTACTCTCCAATATAATTAAAATTGTCACCATTGCTACATATATACTTCTTACATCTATCTACATATTGCCAGACACCTTAATCCCGTATGGGGTGGCCACAAACAAATCGCCTCCTTGCCGCCCTGTCCCCCGCCATTTCACTGCCCTCCCCTCAGCTCACACCCCCCTCTCTCTCATATACCTCTCCGCTCCATCAATATCTATTTTTATCGACACAACACTTCATGTAAGGTGTGTCAGTATTGTTTGTGTATGGAAATGTGTGTGTGTGTACGTGTGTGAACGTATTCGGTGCACGGAAGCGTATCGTGTGTGTATTTGATGTGCATGTATGTACGAATATTTGTGAATGGATGTGTATTGAGGGAAAGATAGAGAGTGGAAGGGAGAGATTGGTGATGCACGAAAGAGAGAGAGAGAGAGAGAGAGAGAGAGAGAGAGAGGGAGGGAGAGAGAGAGAGAGACCGGTAGTGTTGGTGTGATGGAGAATTGACCTTTATACAGCTGAAGGGATTGAGGGGGAAGGGGGGGGGTTAGAGCCAGCTTTCATCCTATTTTCTCACATTTTGTTCTTTTTCTTGTTTCCATCTTTTTTTGTTGTGTACCGTCTCTCTCTCTCTCTCTCTCTCTCTCTCTCTCTCTCTCTCTCTCTCTCTCTCTCTCAGCTCAGGAAAATCATCCGGCATAATTCTGAATACACTGTTAGGGGGCGTTCATAGCAGCGAATTGCCTAAACGGATTTAACAGCATTGCAGGGGTGAGAGAGAGAGAGAGAGAGAGAGAGAGAGCGCATGTTCAGTTATGTTGTGTGGTTGTCTGTGTATGAGAGAATGTTCAGTTATGTTTTGTGTTTTTGTATGAGAGAGAGAGAGAGAGAGAGAGAATGTTCAGATTGTGTGCGTGTGTGTTAACCGAGTTGTCTCACACACACACACACACACACACACACACACACACACACACACACACACACACACACACACACCCTCGCCACCTCCATCACGTCATCACTATCATCACCACTTCCTCCTAAACTAACCCCCCTTCCACCCCCACCTACCCATCACCACTACGAACATCATCACTATACACTCATCACCTACTCTACTTTCTTCATCTTTACCTGGCTCAAACGTTCACTAACAATACTCATTTCACTTTTAATTGGCCTAAAGTTACCATATCTCCGTTCTGAATGTTGAGTTGTAGTAGTAGAATATGATGCTGGTCACGAAGAAGTGCTGTGTTATAGAGCCAGGCTAAATTGAACGAACTGTAACGATGACTACCCCTACACCTTCCCTCACCACCATTACTACTACTACTACTACCACTACTATTATAACTACTACTACTACTATATCCTGAAAAAGATCCCTAACCCCTTTCAGCCCGGTTGATGGTCAAGTGTAGTCAGATTAGAGGGTTGTTTTGACTAGTAACCAAGGAGACTCATTGCTACTTCCTACCAAAGGTTCATTGAATTTCATGCCACCACGATTTAGTATTCGAGGTGAGAGTGACCCAGTTCCGTTAGGTGAAAACAGCGAGTATATCAAGTAACTGCTCCCCCCTGCTCCCACCGCCACTCTCACGACTCCCTTCCATCCCTCCCCTCCCTCACCAGCTGCTCCCAAACCTCGCCAAGCCCCCTGTGTAAGCTGATCTCTCACGGGATGGTGACCCCGCCTCACCCCTCACCCCACCTGCCCTCACCTCACCCCACCTGCCCTCCCCTACCTTGGGTGTATGTTGAAGGCTGCGTTTTTGTTGAAGGTATATGTTGAAGGCTGTTTTTTTTTTTTGGTGTTGAAGGTGTGTGTGTGTGTGGTTTGGTGCTGAAGTCTGTCGCTATCTGTCCAGCCCTACCTTGCCTCACTTGCCGTGCCACACCTCGCCCGACCTGCCTTCCCCTACCTGGCCTCGCCTATCCTCCCTTACCTTGCCTCACCTCACCCGACCTGTCCTCCCCTACCTTGCATCACCTCACTTCACTTACATTCCCCTACCTTGCCTCACCTTACCGGACCTGCCCTCCCCTACCTTGCCTCACCTCACCCCACCTGTCCTCCCCTACCTTGCCTCACCTCACCCCACCTGTCCTCCCCTACATTGCCTCACCTCACCCCACAAGTCCTCCCCTACCTTGCCTCACCTCACCCCACCTGTCCTCCCCTACCTTGCCTCACCTCACCCCACCTGTCCTCCCCTACATTGCCTCACCTCACCTCACCTGTCCTCCCCTACATTGCCTCACCTCACCCCACTAGTCCTCCCCTACCTTGCCTCATCTCACCCCACTAGTCCTCCCCTACCTTGCCTCACCTCACCCCACCTGTCCTCCCCTACCTTGCCTTACCTCACCTCACCTGTCCTCCCCTACCTTGCCTCACCTCACTTCACCTGTCCTCCCCTACCTTGCCTCACCTCACCCCACCTGTCCTCCCCTACATTGCCTTACCTCACCTCACCTGTCCTCCCCTACCTTGCCACACCTCACCCGACCTGCCCTCTACTACCTGCCTTCACCGGTGTTCCGCCTTACCACACATCAACACACACGGTATATCCAAAAGGTCACTGGCACTATTGCGTGCACTTTCTGATGAAAACACACACACACACACACACACACACACACACACACACACACACACACACACACACACACACACACACACAGAGTCTAGCTAGAGTACGTACACACTTTACCAATGATTTAAACGTGCCCTGTCACTCAGAGGTCATTGGTTCACATCAGGAAGGGCACAGGATCACCCAAGAGCTGCACGTCCCAACAAAACCCACAATGTGTAGGAAGCGATTTTGCCTATGAAGAGGGGAATATATAGCGGAAGGCAGCGACACGACAAATATCATAATTCTGACAAACATATTATATACTTCTACAATAGCATTTATGTCAGTACTCTCATCCAAGCCACTGTCATCACTATATACTCTTTTCACTTTCATTTGGCACTTTTTTGCAGTTTATATCACGTAGCTCCTTGGGGGGGGGGGATTGCCACGACTCTACATCCTATCCATAGCACTTCTCCGTGACTAGCATCATATTCCAGTTTTAATCTATTACTGCTACTCAGTGTTAAAGAGGGAGTTGTGTAATTTAGATCAGGTTAAAGGACAATGAGTATGGCACTTATCAATTCCACTGTAATGATAACGACAGCAGTGATGATTGTGTTGATAATAATGATGATAGTTGTGACAGAAATAAGCACGATAATAATAATAATAATAATAATAATGATGATAATAATGACAGCTTGCTAATTCATCACCACACCCTTTAAAACAACAGACCTCCTCCCTCAACACAAAAACAGCAAAAACACCTTTAATATAATAATAATAATAATAATAGTAGTAATAGCAGTAGTAATAATAATGATGATGATAATGATAAAATTTTTGCCAGTTATTCCCCCTCATACCATTACAAAAAATTCCCCTCTTTCACATCTCCCCCTGTCTTTCCTCCCTTCCTTCTCCCCTCTCTTTCCCCATCACCCTGCTTCCCCCTCCACTTCCCCTCTCTCCCTTTCCCCTACCCTTTCCTTCTCTCTCTCTCTCTCTCTCTCTCTCTCCCCAACAAGCGGTGCTGCCATTGAAGTCATTAAGGAAGAGTGGGTTATTAGTGGCGGTGTCAATTAGAGGAACCCCCGTGACATGACACTTGACACCACCTGATGAGAGAGAGAGAGAGAGAGAGAGAGAGAGAGAGAGAGAGAGCAGTGGAAGAAGAATTGTGGTTAAAACGAAGCGGGTAATAGAGAGAGAGAGAGAGAGAGAGAGAGAGAGAGAGAGAGAGAGAGAGAGAGAGAGAGAAAGAAAGAGAAAGAGAAACGGACGAGGAAGTGTTTTTGAGATGAAGCGGGTAATGCTGAGAGAGAGAGAGAGAGAGAGAGAGAGAGAGAGAGAGAGAGAGAGAGAGAGAGCAGTAAAAAAGGAATAGTGATTAAGATGAAACGGGTAATAGAGGGAGAGAGAGTAATGGAAGAAGAAGTGTGTTTGAGATGAAGCGGGTAATGCTGAGAGAGGGGGGGGGGGACAGTGAATGTTAGTTGTTTAGGGAGTATTGGTCTATATGGTGTATGTCTATATGTATGTTTGTGAGTTTGTATGTACGTATGCCTTTCTATGTATTTATGCCTGTACGTATATGTGTATGCCTGTGTGTATATATTTTACCTTCCTCATTTCGTACTTGGCTAGCATGAAGTGGTGTCAAATTTAGCTCTCCCTCTCCCTCTGAGAAGTAAATCCGGAGCTACAGTGGACCAAGATTGAACTGATACAAAGATACGTTTAGACTCGCTGTATACATTTTTAACAACTAAAAATAGATAAAGATAAAACACTTCTAACAATGACAGTGGGTAGGTTAGGTGTGTGTGTGTGTGTGTGTGTGTGTGTGTAAAAAAAAGAAGTGTTTGTGAAAAGTGGTGTGTTGAATCCCAAGACTTATGCAAACTTTTTTTTTTTAAATAAGCCCTTTGTATAATATTGATCGCTAGTCTCTCTCTCTCTCTCTCTCTCTCTCTCTCTCTCTCTCTCCTGCATACGAGTTAAGCAGACAGCATTTATAGATGGGTATGGTAGGTAGGTACAGGGAGAGAGAAGAGAGAAAGAGGGAGATTGGGTGAAACAAATGGAGGGAGTGATCACCATATTCACCCCTTCATGCAAAAGAGAGAAAGAGAGAGAGAGAGAGAGAGAGAGAGAGAGAATGGGAGGAAGAAGGGGAGCAAGGAAGGAGGAGGAGGAGATAAAAGGTGGCGAAGAGAGAAAAAGAGGAAGGAAGGAAGGAGAAAAAGAGAGGGTGAGGAAAAGAGGGAGGGAGGGGTGGGAGGGAGAAGACAAAACGGGAGGGTGGATAAAAGAGGGGAGAGGAGAGGAGGGGGGAGGGAGGAGAGAGAAAAAGAGGTGGGGTGGGGGGAGTGGGAAGGAATCAATATGTGAGGACAGTATACAAACATACGTAACCTGTCCACCCGCTCGATTTTGTGTGTGTGTGTGTGTGTGTGTGTGTGTGTGTGTGTGTGTGTGTGTGTGTGTGTGTGTGTGTGTGTGTGTGTGTGTGTGTGTGTGTGTGTGTGTGTGTGTGTGTGTGTGTTGACGTCCTGTAATTATGAGTGTTTGTGGACCTGTTTAGTGTTTGGATGCTTTTCTGTATGTATGTATACGTATGTGTTTTCTTGCACGCGCTGAGAATATACAGGTGTGTGTGTGTGTGTGTGTGTGTGTGTGTGTGTGTGTGTGTGATAATGGCATTTATAGCGCATTCCTCATTAAACGCTTGTCTAAATCACAGCCTCCAGTTATTGTTTGGTTTTTGTTGTTGATGATGATGATGATGGTAATTTTCGTGTTTTTCTTCGTCTGTGTTGCCGTTTAATACATCGTTTATGTTAATGTTGTTGTTTGTTTGTTATGTAGTTTTTGTTAATGTTGCTGGTGTTGTTGATGTGTTTGTTGATATTGCTTATGAATGAGGTTGTTGTTGTTGTGTGTATGAACTCCCAGACGATTTGCCTCAGCCTCGTAGTGAAGGGGTTAATGAAGCCTGATACTAACCCCCCCCCCCATTCCTAATGTCTCTCCTGAGCTGAATAAAATCGTCTGGAGATAGCAGGAGTGTGATCTGAGACGTCCTCGGGCTGAGTGGGTTGTTTTGGTTGTTGTTGTTGATGTTATTGATGGTGGTGGTGATGGTGGTGGTGGTGATGATGATGATGATGATGGTGATGTGGTAGTGGTGGTGCTGGTGGTGGTGGTGATGGTGGTGGTGGTGGTGGTGGTGATGATGATTCTGATGATGGTGGTGGTGGTGGTGATGAGGGATGTGGTGATGATGGTGGTGGTGGTGGTGGTGATGGTGATGTGGTGGTGGTGGTGGTGGTGGTGATGATGATGATGATGAGAGGCGGTTTATAAAAGGAAGGAAAACACAGCTTGTGCATAGGCCTATAACTACAAATACTTTGGGCCTACTTAATAAACACACACACACACACACACACACACACACACACACACACACACACACACACACACACACACACACACACACACACACACACACACACACACAGGTAGGCTAGTGACTTTCTCTTCTCTCCTTCCATACCTATTCTTCCTCCCCATCTCCCGCCTTTCCCTTCTCTCTCCCCTCCTTTCCTCTTTCCCTTTCTTATTTCTGTCCTCTTTGCCTCCTCCCCTTCCTTTCCCTCTTTTCCTTTCCTCATCCTATCATTCCCTTCCGTCTCCTCACTTCTTCTCATCTTTCTCCTCTTCCCCTCACTATTTCCCTCCTTTCCTATCCTCTACCCCCTCCCCCTCCCTCCCAGTCCTCTCTTTCCCATCCCTCTTTCTTCCTTTCCCCCATTCTCACTTTCCTTCTCTCACTCTCCCACTCCATGTGCCCCCCTTTCCATTCCTCTCCTATCCCCCCTCCATCTTTCCCTTCCCCTTCCCTCCCGTCTGTCTTCCTCCATCACTCTCCTTCACTCCCTTTCTCCTCCTTTCCCCTCCATTTTTCCCTTCCCTCCCTCCTGTCTTCCTCCGTCTCCCCCTGCCCCCCTTCTAACCCAATAAAAGTCTACGGTCTAACGCAGCCACATTTCGCCTCCCTGATGCCTGGCTCGGCTGATGGTGGAAAAAAGTATATTATTGTTATTATTGTTCTTATTGTTGCTGCTGTTGGATGGAGGTTATGTAATCGCCCGTGTGTTTGTCTGTTTAATTACAAGATATCCCAAAAGGGTTGTTATAGGATTGCAATGATATCTGGTGGATGTGTGGGTAGTGGGGTCAAGGGTGAGTTGGTTAGATCTTGAGGTGCATCCGAATCTGGTTACAGAAATTAATAATAAATTTTTGTTGGTGTTGGTGGAGGTATGCGTTCTGTGAGTGCCCTCTGATTACAACTACTACTACTATTACTACTACTACTACTACTACTACTACATTACTTTTTTATTAATGCTGAGCTGGTAGGTAGGGTTGTAACTCTCTCTCTCTCTCATTCTTTGTATATTTTTCTATTTCTCTTCTCTTTTATCTATATTCTGCCTTTCCCCTGCCTCACCCTTCCTGCCAAACCCTTCCCTGCCTCGCCCTTCCTGCCTGTGTTTACCAGAGTGCGATCCAGCTGCCTAGTCCTGCCTCGCCTCTCTCACCTGCCTATATCTTTTGTCCGTGTTTATCCAAGTGTAGACGCTGCCTCACCCTGCCTCACCCTTCCTCTCCCAGCTTAACTCTCCCTCACCCTGCCTCACCCTTCCTCTCCCAGCTTAACTCTCCCTCACCCTGCCTCACCCTTCCTGTCCTTGCTTAATTCTCCCTCACCCTGCCTCTCCCTGCTTAACTCTCCCTCACCCTGCCTCACTCTCCTTGTCCCTGCTTAACTCTCCCTCACCCTGCCTCTCCCAGCTTAACCCTCCCTCACCCTGCCATGCTCTACCTCTCCCTGCTTCACCCTAACTTACCCTGCCTCTCCTTACCTATCCCTGCTTCACCCTACCTTTCCATTTCTCACCTTGCTCATCGCCCCTTCACCCTGCCTCACTCTACACATCTCCCTGCCTCTTCCTGCCTCACTTTCCATGTCCCTACCTCTCCCTGCTTCACCCTGGCTCACTGTCCATCTCCCTGCCTCTCCCTGCTCACCCTACCTGACCCTACATCATCCATCCTGTATTTATCTATTTGGCTCCCTATCTATCTACCTTCCCATCTGTATATCTATCTGTCTGTCTGTGTGTATCTGCTGTAAATCTATCTTTCTATCTATCTATCTGTCTGTCTATCTATCTATCTGTCTGTCTGTGTGTATCTACTGTAAATCTATCTTTCTATCTATCTATCTGTCTGTCTATCTATCTGTCTATCTGTCTATCTAACCCTTTTTCTCTCTGCCTCGCCTCGTTTACTCAAGTCAAACCAGATGGTGTAAACTGCCTGGCCTAACCCTTGCCTCACCCTTTAGGCAGAGAGAGAGAGAGAGAGAGAAACAAGTGAAGGGAGTGATCACCATATTCACCCCTTCAGGCAAGTGAGAGAGAGAGAGAGAGAGAAGGAACGGAGGGAGTGAGGTTGAAGGTAGGCAGGAAGATTGGTAGGTAGGTAGGAGAGTAGGTAGGTAGGTAGGTGGTAGATGGAGGAAATGGTAGGCAGGTAGGTAGGAAGATAGAGGGAGAAAGGAAGGCAGGCAGGTAATTTGTCAGGTAGGAAAGTAGGTAGGTAGGTAGGTAAGTAGGAAAAAAGGGAAGGGGGAGAGGAAAATAGGTAAGTAGGCCATAGGTAGGTTGGATGGTTGGTTGATTGGCAGGTAGGTAGGTATTGTACATGGCGGGAGAGAGAGAGAAAGACCCTTAAAACTTTCTCCCTTCCTATACATCTCTCTCTCTCTCTCTCTCTCTCTCTCTCTCATTTAGGAGTGTAAAGGGCGAGTTGACGAGTCGTGTAGATGTTGAATAGAAGGGAGGTCATCATTCTCTCTCTCTCTCTCTCTCTCTCTCTCTCTCTCTCTCTCTTTCCCTCTCCACTCCACTCTTCCCTCACTCTCATCTTCTCTTCTTCCCTCTCATCCACTCCTCCACCTCTCCTGTATTCTTTCTCTTCCTTTCACTCCACTTTCTCCCTCCTTTCTCTTTTCTCTCTATCTCACTACAATGTCACTCTCCTCCTCCTCCTTCTCTCTCTCTCTCTCTCTCTCTCTCTCTCTCTCTCCAAATCATGCACGTTCCACAGGCTGGGCAAACACTAAAGATGTCCCTCTCACTGTCAGGAGAGAGAGAGAGAGAGAGAGAGTTGATGTCCTATCATGTCTTTAACGTTGCGATCTTACCTATGCTTCTAAAATACATGAGATAGATAAATAGATAGATAGATAGAGAGAGAGAGACTCATTTCAGTTAATTCCTTCTTTTTCCTCCTCCTCCTCCTCCTCCTCCTCAATCCAAGATGCCATTCGTCAAGTGAGAGGAGAAGTCATGATGAGAAAGTGAGAAAAAGAGGAAAGAGAGGGGAAGGAAGGAAGTAGGTAATGAAGAAAGAGAGAGAGGAAAGGAAAGAGAGTAGAGAGAGAGAGAGAGAATGAAGAGTAAATAAATGAATGAATCAGGGAGAGAGAGAGAGAGAGAGAGAGAGAGAGAGAGAGAGAGAGAGAGAGAGAGAGTTAGGAAAGGGAGAGTAAATTAATGAATGAAAGAGAGAGAGAGAGAGAGAGAGAGAGAGAGAGAGAGAGAGAGAGTTAGGAAAGGGAGAGTAAATTAATGAATGAAAGAGAGAGAGAGAGAGAGAGAGAGAGAGTTAGGAAATAAAAAGTAGATTAATGAATGAATCAGGAGAGAGAGAGAGAGAGATAACAGTGAGTGCTCCGTTAACTCTGGTGATGCTGGAGATAACAGAAAACGGAGGCACGGAGTGGAGGAGGAGGAGGAAGAGGAGCAGACAGGATGTTGAGGGGGAGGAAGAGGCGAAAGAAGAGGAGGAGGAAGTGCAGGGAAGAGGATGTGGAGGGGGAAGAGAGAGAGGAAGAATAAAAGAGAGGATAGAAAATACAGGGAGGAGGAAGAGGTGGGAGGAGTAGTGTTAGGTAGAAGAGGTGGAGGAGAAGGATGAGGCAAAAAGATGGAGTAGGAGGAAGGAGAGGTGGTAGAGAGGCTGAGAAGGAGAAGGAGGGGGACAAGGAGGAGGAGTAGGAGGAGAGGACGAGAAGAGAAAATGGGAGGGGAGGAGATGCAAGGGGAGGATGTGGTAGAGAGAAGAAGAAAGGAGGAGGAGGAGGAAGAATATGATAGGAGGAAATGGGAAGGGAGGAGAAGCAAGGGGAGAAGAAGGTTGTAGAGGAGGGATGAAGAGGCAAGAGGAATTGAAGGAAGAGGAAGGAAGAGGCAAGAGGAATTGAAGGAAGAGGAAGGAAGAGGCAAGAGGAATTGAAGGAAGAGGAAGGAAGAGGCAAGAGGAATTGAAGGAAGAGGAAGGAAGAGGCAAGAGGAATTGAAGGAAGAGGAAGGAAGGGTACAAGAGGAGTGGGAGAGGAGGAGATGGGATGCAAGGAGTAGATGGGGTGGAAGGAGTAGATGGGATGCGGGGAGTAGTTGGGATGTAAGGAGTAGATGGGATGGAGGGTGAGGTGTGCATAGTTACATGGATACACAGAGCTTACAGACCTATTTATTTATTTATTTATTTATATATTTACCTTTATTAATTGAGTCGACCTTGATATTAAAGATTTACCTGTCGTCTGTATTTAGAAGTGCAGTAGACCGTATCTTGTTTTATCTATCTATCGCACCTGTCTATCTATTTATATGTCTGTCTTACCATAGCCTATGTATCTGTCTACCTATCTATCTTTCTGTCTCTTTGCACCTGTGTTTATCAGTCTCTGTGTCTGTCTACCTGTACGATACTGGTCTATTTATCTGCGTGTCTGTCTCGTCTTCGTACAGTATTATGGATATATACAATTATTATTATCTTACCGTATGTCTCCCAGTTTATTGAGCAGGGTAAGGAGAGAGAGAGAGAGAGAGAGAGATTCCTTTCCCTTGATCTCTCCCATCTTTCTCATTATCTCTGTTCTTTAATTTCTTTTTGCATTTTCTTCTGTCTCAAACATTATCAGATTCTCTCTCTCTCTCTCTCTCTCTCTCTCTCTCTCTCACACACACACACACACACACACACACACACACACACACACACACACACACACACACACACACTTAAGGTACCTGGGCCAAAGTATTTCATCAATTGCTAGTAATCTAAGTAAGACGATTTTCCTCAGGTAAATCCATTAAATTAACGAGGTGAAAGATTAATTAACCACTTCACGACTATGACCTAATTATTTATTTTTATTTATGTGTTATTAATGAGACTACCGATTATTTTATTTAGACTGACGGAGATTTCTTGTTGTGAAGGGGTTGCTGAGGTGGTGGTGGTAGTGCGTGGTGTGGTGGTGGTGGTGCGTGGTGTGGTGGTGTGTGGTGGTGCTGCTGGTGATGGTGGTGGTGGTGTTGAAGATGGTGAACATAATACCCCCCTCCCCCCAAAAATAAATCCTTCCCTAAAGTCGGAAATTCCACTGAACATCCAAATTCAAATTATCCCTCGCTAATTGATAAAAAAAAAAAACTTAATATATAGGTTTCATGTTATTATCCCTGTGTTAATTAAAGACTTGTGCTCTGTAATTTGAAAAGTAATGCTACGGTGTACATTACGGTGATCACTGTAATGCCTGGCCTACTGTACTATTTGTAATGGTTGAGGGTGCATGGTAGGGTGCCTCTAGGTCTGTATTGTCTGTGTAACATCGGGGAGTTTGATGGGAGGAGAATTGTTTGTTTGATTGATGGGGAATTTTGATTATTTTTTGTAGTTCTGTTTACCTGTATTTACTCCCGGATTGTCATCGTTATTATTATTATTATTATTATTATTATTATTATTGTTGTTATCATTATTACTATTATTATTATTATTATTATTATTATTATTGTTATTATTACTACTACTAGTACTACTACTGCTACTACTACTACTACTACTACTACTACCATCATCATCATCATCAAATACACAGATACAGAGAAAATATGAATTATCTTTCCAACATTGGTCATACTCTGTCCAAAACCCTCCCTTGTACCTTCCTTCCCTGCGAGAGAGAGAGAGAGAGAGAGAGAGAGTTAACCGTCTCATTACCTCTTAGCTTTCTGGTCCAGCAAAGTCAAGGTAGGTCAAGGAAAAAAAAGAGTAAAATAAGGAAATAATGGAGGAAAAATTGAGGAGAAAAAGAGGAAGGGAGAGGGAAGGGGAAGAGGAAAGAAGGGAAAGTAAGGGGAGGAGAGGGAGGGGAAAGGAGAGAAAAGGGGAAGGGGAATGAAAGGGAGGAGAGGAGAGGGAGGGGAAGGGAGAGGTACGGGGAAGGGGGAAGTAAGGAAAGGGAGGGGAAGGGAAAAAATGGGATGAGAGGAAAGGGAGGGGAAGGGAGAGGGAAGGGAAAAGAAGAGAATGTAAGGAGAGGGGGGGAGAGGAGAAAGGGGGGAAGGGAGAGGGAAAGGCAAAGTAAGTGGAGGGGAGGAGAGAGAAGGGGAAGGGGAAAAAATGGGAGGAGAGGAGAGGGAAGGAAATGGGAAGAGGAAAGAAGGGAGAAGGAAGGGGAAGGGGAAGTAAGGGGAGGAAATAGAGGAAGGGGGAAGTAAAGGGAGGGGAGGAGAGGGGAGGGAAAGGTAGGGAGAGCAGAGGAAAGAAAGGGAAAGGGAGGGGAGGGAAGGGGAAATGAGAAAACACTTCCCCCTTCCTTCTTGACAGGTTACCATGACAACCCCATCATATCCCCTCACTTTATGTTCACCCACCACCATTTCTCTCTCTCTCTCTCTCTCTCTCTTTCTCAATTTTTATATTCTCGTATTCCCTCTGTTTCTCATTCCCCCCCCCCTCTCTCTCTCTCTCTCTCTCTCATATTTGAAGAATTTAGGCTCATCAGCGAGAGAGAGAGAGAGAGAGAGAGAGAGAGATACACTGCAACTCTAAATCCCACTCATTCATCATTCACTCGTGTTTCATTTCCGTAAAAGCCTCAGAGGTCATCAGAAACAAGAAAAGACAAACAGAGGAAACCAGTCACAGAGTAGGGCAGTGTGTGTGTGTGTGTGTGTGTGTGTGTGTGTGTGTGTGTGTGTAAACCAATCACAGAATAGGGACGTGTGTGTGTGTGTGTAAACCAATCACAGAATAGGGACGTGTGTGTGTGTGTGTATGTGTGTGTGTGTAAACCAATCACAGAATAGGTGTGTGTGTGTGTGATACGATTTTTGCCAAAGTTGGTGGACCGGTTGAGGATCATCTTAGAGGTTGACCCTTTTTATTTACATATTTATTTTTAGGTGTAAGGCAGGGTCGACAGAAACAGTTTTAATCAATTTGACCCAAACTAGAAAAAGAGAAAGAAGCTGCAGAAGGGGGGGGGGCGGTTCCGAAATCCCCCCCCTCTCCACCCCCCTCCCCCGCCCCTGAGTCGCCCGCGGAAGAGAATTTGTAAGCAGAATGCATTTAATGGCGAGGTGGTTTTGCTGGACAGGTGTGGCCAGTGAGAATTTTGATTTGTTTTGGTGTGGGACGAGGAGGAGAGATGGAGGAGGAGGTGAAGGAAGAGAAGGAGTGAAGGGAAAGGAGAAGGAGGGATGAGGGGAGAGGAGGAGTAGGAAAGATGAAGGGAGAGGAGGATTAAGAAGAAGAGGTGAAGGAAGAGGAGGAGGAGGAGATGAAGGAAAAGGAGGAGGAAGAAGGAGAGATGAAGGAATAGGATGAGGGAAAAGAAGTATGAAGAAGATGAGACGAAGGAAGAGGAAGAAGAAGGGGTGAAAGAAGATAAGGAGGAGAAGAAGGAGGGGGAGGAGGAGGAGGAGGAAGAAGGAAAGATGAAGGAAGAGGAGAAGGAGGAACTGAGAGGGATGACGGATAGGAAGGGAAACAGGGAAGAGAGGAGTAGGAAAAGAGATATAGAAGAAAGGAAAAAAAGAGGACGTGAAGATGATGGATTATCGGCTGAGGAGAGGAAGTGAAGGGATAAAAAAAAAAAAGAATGGAGAGAGAGAGAGAGAGAGAGAGAGAGAGGGAGGGAGGGAGGGAGGGAGAGAGAGAGAAAGAGAGAGAGAGAGAGAGAGAGAGGGCTGCAGTGAGGTGGAAGAAAGGGCCCACTCAGCTCAATTGCATCCCAGCCCTCTCTCTGTCTGTCTGTCTCTCTCTCTCTCTCTCTCTCTCTCTCTCTCTCTCTCTCTCTCTCTCTCTCTCTCTCCCTCCGTCCCTCCCTCCCTCCCTCCCACCCTCTTCATTCTACCTAAGATTTGAAGGAAAATATATATAGGGGAGAGAGAAGAGAGAGAGAGAGGAATCTAAAGCATAAGGGGCAGTCAGGGAGGGAAGGAAAGAATGAAGGAAGGGAAACAAAACGTAGGAAAAAGGGAGGGAAGGGAGAGATGGAATGGGGAAAGAAAGAGGGAGGAAGGAGGGAGGGAATGAGAGAAAGAGAAGGGATGAATAGGGAAGGGGAGAGATGGAGGGGGAAGGAAAATGGAAGGGAAGGTAGAAATGGAAGGGAGGAGGAGGGGAAAGAAGGAGATTTGAATGGAGGAAAGGAAAGAGGAAAGAAGGGGGAGAGGAAAGAAGGAGGAATGAATGGAGGAAAGGAAAGAGGAAGGAAGGGGAAGAGGAGAGGAGGAGGAATGAATGGAGGAAAGGAAAGAGGAAGGAAGGGGAAGAGGAGAGGAGGAGGAATGAATGGAGGAAAGGAAAGAGGAAGGAAGTAGGAGAGGAAAGGAGGAGGAATGAATGGAGGAAAGGAAAGAGGAAGGAAGGGGGAGAGGAAAGAAGGAGGAATGAATGGAAGAAAGGAAAGAGGAAGGAAGGGGGAGAGAAAAGAAGGAGGAATGAATGGAAGAAAGGAAAGAGGATAGCCGTGAACGAGGTAGGAAGGAATGATGGAAGGAGGGAGGGAGGAAGAAAAGGAGAGATGGAGTGAGGAAAGGAGGGTGAAGGACGGAGGGAGAGGAAGGAAGGAAGGACGGAGAGAGACGGTGGCTGAATTAAGAACGCAGTTAAGGAAGGAAGGAGGAAATTAAGGAAGGAAAGAAGGAATAGGTGATGGCCCTGTACCCTACTATCCTCTTGTGAGCAGTTTGTGTGTGTGTGTGTGTGTGTGTGTGTGTGTGTGAGAGAGAGAGAGAGAGAGAGAATGTGGATTTTCTCTTTTAGGCTGACAGAGAGAAATGGCATAGGGGACACGTTTCCTTCTAGTTTTATGTGTGTGTGTGTGTGTGTGTGTGAGAGAGAGAGAGAGAGAGAGAGAGAGAGAGAGAGAGAGAGAATGAAAGGTAATGATGTTTTATTTCCTGTGGGAGAGTGGAAATGGAAGGAGTTGGAATATGATTAGAGATAAAAGGAGAGAGAGAGAGAAAGAGAGAGAGATGCCTTGTTTTATATCTTGCCGTGAGAAGTAGCTCTTATAAAAATTCCTCTCTCTCTCTCTCTCTCTCTCTCTCTCTCTCTCTCTCTCTCTCATTTTCGTTTGCCCTTCCCCTCTGTTGATTCCCTGTTGAAATTATTGAGTGGTGTTTTATGATGGAATTATGAGGAATAAAAATGCGATGGGATTTTTTTTTATTTTTGTGAGGGTCGCCGAAATGGAAGAAAGGTGGGAGGTGGAATAAGATTAGTGTGTGTGTGTGTGTGTGTGTGTGTGTGTGTGTGTGTGTGTGTGTGTGTGTGTGTGTGTGTGTATAATAATAATAATAATTTCGTGTTCGTCAGTATCAGTATCAATGTTACCTCCTGTCTTAAGGATATCTCTCACCCCATCCCAGCCCTTATAAGCCTATCCTGTTTAGGCCTATGTCATCCTTGCTGACCCATCAGCTTTATTTTTCTCATCACAATCCTGATCATCCCATCTTATCCCATACCAACCAGTCTCTCTCTCTCTCTCTCTCTCTCTCTCTCTCTCTCTCTCTCTCTCTCTCTCGAGATAGATAGATAGATAGATAAATAGATAGATATATATGTGTTATGTTTGTATGTATGTATGTTTTATCTGTCCATCTATCTATATTTATCTTAACCTCTTCACTATGAGGTCTTCCATAAAGTGGATATAAATAACTGGCAGTTTAAAAAATAAAAAAAATATTGTAATGGAGATCTAAATGAAATGTTTAACCCATTCCTTGAGAGAGAGAGAGAGAGAGAATCGTAACTGCATCTGTTGTCTAACGTATTCAGTTAGGGGTGGCTGCAGGAAAAAAAGGACCTCCCAGGCGTTTCTGCCCCTACTCAGTAACGACTCCCCACAACATACGCTTATCCCTCCTCCTCCCTTTACAGTCCCTAACACCTTCTCCATCTAGCTTATTATTTCAGTCCCTTTGGTGCTGGAGAGGGACCCCTTCATGTGGCGGCACTGATATAACCATGCGGCTCCATTGCCCGGTTATACAAACGTCCTTCAGTTCCTTCCCTGTGCTCCCAAAAGAGGATGGTGGAGCAGGAGGGGGGCCATTTCAGCCTGCAGTCCACTGGGTTCACGTTTCAGCTGGACCTGGGGCTTCAGCTACTACTACTACTCCGTCTATTCCCCGACCATCCCTTCCTATCCCATCCTAACTCCTTAAAGACCATCCCATCTGTCCCAAAATCCCATCATTGTATCTTCATCCCAAGTTCTATTCATGGGACGCGCGGTTACGCTCGGTGCGGGGCCCCAAACACAGCTGGCGGCGTCGGCAGGGAGTTATGCTTGCTGAGTGGCCTGTTTACATCCGGGGCTGCCATGCGTTGAGATCAAAATAAT
This sequence comes from Coenobita brevimanus, assembly GCF_032717465.1. Lineage (NCBI taxonomy): Eukaryota > Metazoa > Arthropoda > Malacostraca > Decapoda > Coenobitidae > Coenobita > Coenobita brevimanus. The sequence goes on along the minus strand of NC_136980.1, from coordinate 1,267,894 downwards.
GTGCATCCACTTCAGTGCCGGAGGGATTATTGTAATGGAGCTCTCGGCCTTTGACCTTGACCTTTGCCCTGTTTGGCTGTAGTTCAACCTCCCTGCCCCCCATTTCACAGCGTAGTGTTTCTTTTTGCTGAGGAAAATCGTCTGTATTTAACGGGAGACAATATTTTAATTCTTATATCCCTGAGTGCTGTGAAATTGCGCTCTCTCTCTCTCTCTCTCTCTCTCTGCAGAATAATACCCACATTCTGCTATCACTGTTTGAGTAATAGAGACTTTCAACTCGTTACTTCATAGAATACCACAAAATCGTCTGGCTTAAATTTGACGATAAGATAGGTGTAGTTTTTGCAGGGCTACGATTTATCAGTTGGCGAGGCAGGTAGCTTAAGTAAACCGTCTTGCAGTGGAACAGAAATCGTCCGGAGTTAGCCTGAGTGAAGTAACCTGAACTGAGAGACAGAGAGAGAGAGAAAGCGTCATAGGAGTGAAGAGGTTTATGTTGATATGTGCTAGTGAGTGAAGAGAGAGAGAGAGAGAGAGAGAGAGAGAGAGAGAGAGAGAGCGTCATAGCAGTGAAGGGTTTATATTGATATGTAGTAGTGAGTAATATTTGTTTTGCCAATTTATCTTTTTTTTCTTTACTTTCGTTTTTCAACTTTATCATGTGATTAATCTTGCCAAGGATTTAATTAGATCCGCATGCGTGTCGTGAGTGAAGGAAGAAGTTTTATTTTTTAACGAATGGAGGTGTATATCCGTCTTTAGGTCATCATCATCATTTTCATCACCATCTTCAACAATATCATTATCATCTTTTTCATCATCATCTCCATAATTTTCATCATCATCATTTTCATCCCCATCCTCATCATCTTTTTCATCAGCATCATAATATCGCCATTATCATCATCATCATCGTCATCATCATCATCATCATCATCATCATCATCATCGCCACCATCACCCTATCCCTCAGTGCCTAGTGTAACGGGCCACACCTCCATTCAGATAACATTTAAACTCTCAAAATTCATTCATACATAGTCTGTTCCCTGAGGCTGGTACGTATCACAGGCCTTCTTATGTCACTGCTAGGACACCAGTGCCGACCGTCCATACTGATTATTTTTTTATAACAACAGATTAAGGAAGAACAAATGAATAAAAAAAATAAATAATCCATACACCAGATTACTGGTGTCCTCTGTTCATAAAATATCTGTAACAGTTAGACTTGAACAGCTGTAGGTTGAAGTTTGGAGGGAAACAACTCTGGGGAAGCGAGTTCCAGAGAGATGCAGTTCGGGGAATGAAAGAATTCTGATAGGCAGAAGTTCTGCAATATGGCTGAGTGACATTCCAGTCATGAGCGCTACCAGATGCACGTGTAGCACGAGGGAAGGCATGGAGAGGTGGCACAAAGGACGCAACTTCGTTTGAGCCTTTGCCATAAAAATATCTGTAAAATAATGCAAGGGAGGCAACATTCCCTTTTTTAAGACTGTCTCATCCAGGACTGGTTTGATGGTATTGGTTTTTATTTTGTAGTTGCATTCACGCCGTTTATTAGCTAGAGTGTGGTGGTGGTGGTGGTGGAGGAGATGATGATGGTGATGGTGGAGATGGTGGTGGTGATGATGATGATGATGATGATGATTAATTGGAGAGTCACAAAGTTTGCACTGATATTTCTGCCAATCACACTATAACTGAAGGTCAGTCATTAATTGGTTTACATATGATAAATTAGGCTGGGAGTAATGACACTAGGTATTTTGATTTGTTTGCTTGTTAGAAGGACCTATCTGGCACCCCCCCCTCTCTCTCACACACACACACACACACACACACACACACACACACACACACACACACACACACACACACATCTTTAACACTGAGAAGGAGCGGGTCACTTCTCCAGGAGGGAAGAAACAGTGGAGGAAATAAGGGAACAAAAACAGAGAAGAATGGAGGAAGGAAGGAAAGGAGTGAGGGAGGGAGGGAGAACAGGAGGAGGGAGGGAAGACAGGAGGAATGAAGAAGAAAGAAGGGAGGGAGGGAGGAAGGAAGTGAAAGGAGGTAAGGAAGGAAGGGTGAACAGGAGGAAGGAAGGAAAGAAGAGAGGGGAAAATGAAGGACGAAAGGAGGGGGGAAGAAGAATGGTAGGGCATTTGGAGAGAAGGGGAGGGAGGGAGGGAAGAGAAAGAAATAACGGAGGAAAAACCAGACAACAGGAAACACATGGTCCAATAACGAGTGAGAGAGAGAGAGAGAGAGAGAGAGAGAGAGAGAGAGAGAGTACTACTATTAATCATACCCAATTAAGAATCCTGAATTTTAAAGGCATAAATTATCTATCACCGCTGTTTATCTATTTCTCTTCATCTGAGTATCCATCAACACATCTTTATCAATTCTGTCTCCCTAGCGCTTATTTCGTCATTCATCTGCTCTGTCTATTTATCTATCTATCTATTTTTTTTAATCTATCTGTCTGTCTCTTTCTGTCCGCCACTTTTTCAATGATAAATTCTCAGCATGTTTTACTTTGATGTATCAGTTATCTGTCTGTCATTCTATCTATCTCCTCATTCCTCCCCCTTCCTCTCACTCCCCATCCCTCCCTTCCCATGCTCCCTGTTTACTCGCCTACCTCCCTCCCTCCCTGCCTGACTGAATATATGCTGCCTAAAGTTGCCTGCCTCCCCGCTATCTTTATCACCATCATAATACGTGCCTGCCTAACCCACTTCATTCTGCACCTCTGTAAGCTGTGTTCTGCCTACCCCACTATGTCATTCTTCCTGCCTTCCCTCATTCATTTTTGCCTCTTCCGTCTTCCTTTCTGGCCTCCCTCTCTTCCTTTTTCCTTCCTCCCTTCATTCATTCATGCCCCTTTCTTCATTCTTTCTTGCCCCTCTTCATTCTTCCTTGCCTCCCTCACTGTCTTCATACTTTCTTCCCTTCCTTCCTTCCTTCCTTCCTTCCATCCATCCATTCTCCCTTCCTTCCTTCCTTCCTTCTTTCCTTCCTTCCTTCCCTAACCATCTTCATAATACGTGGCTGCCCGTCTTTGCCTTAACTCATGCCTAACCCAACACGACTCTGATCCTCTCTAAGCTGTGTGCCTCGTCCTTCCTTCCTTCCTTCCTTCCCCTCACCCTAACGTATCCTCATGCCTAACCCTCTTGACTGACCCCCTGTTTTCTTCCATCCTTCCTTTCTTCCATCCCGCCTTCCATCCATCCTTCCTTTCCATCTTTCCTTCCTTCCATCCTTCCTTCCTGCCATCTTTCCTTCCTTCCATCTTTCCGTCCTTCCATCCTGCCTTCTTTCCATCCTTCCTTCCTAATCCTGTTGCTTCTGGCCCCCTATAAATGTTGTGTTACTCTTTTGCCCTGCCTGGCCACCTCTTTCTTGATTTATCTTTCGGTATCTCTTCCCCTCTTCCTTCTTCTCTTTTTCTTCTTTCCCTCCTTGCTTTCCATCGTTCTTGCCTTTTTTATTCCATCCATACTTCATAAAATTCGTTCATTCCATTCCTTCTTTCTGTCCTTCCTTCCTTCCTTCCTTTTTGCTTGCCCTCCTTCTATTCAGCTATCCCACCTTCCTTCTTGCTTGTCTTTCTTCACTCCATCCTTCCTACCTTCCTTTTTGCTTCCTGCCTTCCTTTCTTGTCTCCTTCCTACCCTCCTTCTTGCTTTCCTTCCTGCCTTTCTTCCCTCCTTCCTACCCTCCTTCTTGCTTTCCTTCCTGCCTTTCTTCCCTCCTTCCTACCCTCCTTCTTGCTTTCCTTCCTGCCTGCCTTCCTTCCTTCTAGCCATCCTTCCTGCCTTCATCCATGCTTTCCTTCCTTCCTTCTTGCATTCCTTCCTTCCTTCCTTATATCCATCCCTCCTTCCTTCTATCCTTCCTGCCTGCCTGCCATTACTCCCCACCTTGTGCATCATTAAATTTAGTATAAGCAATCTTTTTACTGAGGCACGCGGCGTTAGCAGGGGGTGAGGGGGTAGGGAGAAAGGGGTAAGGCAGGGGGGAGGAGGAAGGGAGGGAGGGGAAAGGCAGGGGGAAGGAGGAAGGGAGGGGGTGAGGGGGTTGAAAGGGAGAGGAAAGGCAGGGGGGAGGAGGAAGGGAAGGTGAGGTGATGAAAGGGGGAAGGGGAAAGGAGTGTGGGGTGAGAAGGGGGGAGGGAGAAGGGAGGGTGAGATGATGAAAGGGGAGAGGGGGAAAGGAGGTGGGGTGAGGCAAAGGAGGAGGGAGAAAAAGGGGTGGGGTGAGGCAAGGGGGGGAGAAAGGAGGGTGGGGGGAGGGAGAAAAGGGGGTGGGGTGAGCCAAGGGGGGGAGAAAAGGAGGGGGTGGGGTGAGGCAAGGAGGAGGGAGGGGGGGAGGTAGGGTGGGTGGGGAGGGGGGAATGAGGTAGGATGACGAGGTGGGTAGGTAGGTAGGGTGAGAGTATGAGTGGGAAGGGGAGAGGTTGGCAAGGGGAGGGTGGGGGAGAGTGGGAGGAAGAAGGAAATGTTATGAAAGTATGAGGTAAGAGGGAGGGAGGAGAGGGGAGGGGACGGGAGGGAGGATTTTTGAGAGCGGGGAGGGGAGAGTGAGGTGGGGAGGAAGGGGAAGAAAGGAGGAGGGAGGAATAGAGTGAGAATTGGCTGAAGGAGGGAAGAGATGAAAGGAGAGAGAGAGAGAGAATTATAGGTTGCATATCTGAATTGCATGTTGATAACTTGCAGGATGAATAGACATGATTGGATGGACAAATAGATAGATGTTGGATGGATAGATCGATAGATGGTTTGATAAGTAGATAGATAAATAGATAGAAAGATAGATACAGGCAGACATTTTTTATGAAGATACATAGGATAATAGGACAGGTAAATAATGTCAGGTGATACGTGGACAGAATGAAAAGTAGATAAACCAAATAGATAAACACGCTGATAGATAGATGTATATAAAAATGAAGCTAGAGACCACATACAAGTTTGTTGCTGTCCTCTAGTCTGTTATTTTATTATTATTATTATTATTATTATTATTATTGTATTATTATATTTTTTCTGTCATCTATAGCCAGATGCCTTTATCCCATAAGGGGTGGCCACAGACAAATCGCCTCCATGTCGATTATTATCATCATTAATATTTTTTCTTATTGTTTATTATTATTATTATTATTATTATTATTTACTTATTTTTATGTGTACGATAATATCAGTCCTTTCACTACTCTTGTTTAATTCTCACATGCGTTTCTTTGATTTCAGGTGAGTACTTGAGCACGCTCAGGTGTTGCTACTTCCGGTATGGTGTTGCCACTTCCGGTCAGGTGAGAAAGTCGACCTAGGTACAAGCTATGTAAGGACTCTATAAATAATGCTCCACTAC